>NW_005842007.1:1302901-1355520 GCF_000455745.1 Alligator sinensis
CCACAAAGGGCGGCCCCCCCCGGCCCCAAACCCCCGACTCTTAAAAAAAAAAAAAAAAGCCCCGCACTCACCAGATCCTGCCAGGTGGGGGGTGATCCCTGCTGCCCCCCACTGCCCCATGCTGCATGAGGGGCTCTGCCATGAGCCACCAGAAGCCCCACTGGCTGCTGCAGCAACCAGCAAGTGCAGCCCCCTCCTCCAGCCCTCCCCTCTGTCCCCTACTTACTGGCACAGTGTCCGGGTCCAGCTCCCTGTGGCAGCGAGTGAGAACTGCCCGAATCACTGAAGCTCTCCAAATCTTTTCCAAATTAATTTGAAGAGCTTCGAATTCATTAAGACCTTTTTATACCAGAAGCCCCACTGGCTGCTGCAGCAACCAGCAAGTGCAGCCCCCTCCTCCAGCCCTCCCCTCTGTCCCCTACTTACTGGCACAGTGTCCGGGTCCAGCTCCCTGTGGCAGCGAGTGAGAACTGCCCGAATCACTGAAGCTCTCCAAATCTTTTCCAAATTAATTTGAAGAGCTTCGAATTCATTAAGACCTTTTTATTGGTCTCCTGATTTGATTTGGATTTGGAGATTTGGCCGCCGAATCATGCCAAATCTCCTCCAAATTGAATCAGCACCCAAAGCTTCACACAACCTTAATGGGCAGCACCACAGGCTGGATGATAGGGCTCCACCTACCCGGCCCTTGAAGCTTATGTTTGACACACCTATATTAGACAGTGATAAGAAACAGATTTATAATGTCTGTTCACGCTTGAATTAAATGCCTGTGTTCTCATAATTTTCACTTGTATTAATAATTTTTAGACTGCCGTATGTATTGTTGTACAACTTTTGATATATTGGATTGGCTTTCCCTTTATGCACTTTATCAAAAAGATGTTTCTTCCTGGTATTTGAAGCCTTTGGGTATTTTTCTAATTAATCTTGCCTATTTTTTCTAAGTTAGGACAGGTACTCACTCTTTTACAAGTTCTATTAATTTAATAATCAGGATGCAAGTATTCTGCCAATGCACAATGCACATAGATATTGTTGCCACACTGAGAAATGTTCAGATAAATGTACAAAAATACAATAGAGCAGCATTCTTGTACAAAAGTAAGACTAGTTTCACCCATTTAAATAATACAGAAGATAGAAATAACATATAGTACAAATTGAGACTATGGGTGAATGAATAATAAATAATTATCAACATGTTGAAAAACAGGAAGTCGATTATAGTAACTTACAGAATTTAAGTTGCATATATTACAGAAATCAGAATTCAATTGTTTTATTTTGCTATTATATTGGATTAATGGAGATTTATATTATATTATATTAAATCAGTACAGATGTCAAAATATCCCATCTCAGAACAATGGATGCTTACAATCTGGCAGCTTCTTTCAGAACTAAATAATATAAGCAGCTCCTCTTCACACTGGGAAGCATTATTTTCTTTTTCTCATCATTTATTAATGGATTATGCCTGATATTATCACACCAGAGGCCAAAATTTAACTTGACACAGAAGAATCAAGTTGCACCAATATGTAAGCAAGTGATCCATTTTCCCAGATAAATTGTGGGGGAGAGGGAACAGGAATTGGAATGACAATGTCTGTAACATGAAGGTATGGATGATTTGACTATCCAGAATATTTTTAGATAAGTAGTATATCTGCCTTGTTAACAAAATACAGAAGGAACCAGACTTAAAAGTCCTTGAGCTCATATATTTGTATGTACCTAACTACATCCAAAACACTCATGTATGTTAGGCATCTGCAAACTGGCAAGGCATGTAAGTGATAGTATGTATTGCAAATGCCTGATGCTGGCTTAGAATTTGGATGCTTATGTAAAATTTGACACAGCAGAGCAGAAATCTGTCCATTTTCCCATGGTGTGGCCCTTTGGACCCCTATATAGTTCTGTGGTAGGTAGTTCTTAAGGAACACTTTTCTCATTGACTATGTAACAATAACATTTATTCACATTAAGCAAGCCATGCCTGGATGTGTGAAACTTTTCAAATGAAAACTAAAACTAGGAGATATTGCATAGTGACGGCTTGTTTGGAAGAAATCAAACTTAGTATTGTGGTTGTATCAGAACTGACAGAGCCATCTTGGTTTATTTAGAGCTATACAAGTGATCACAAGGAGGGTTCTCAAAGGAACTGTGAACTCTATAATTTGACAAGCGTATTTATACTTCAGACAGCGAGAAAAGATGCATGGTTCAGACAGAGCAACCTTGAAGAAACAGGAAGAAGTTGATCATTTGTTTGTCACACGTAGGGAGTTTGCTTATTCAGCAAACACATTGTGTTTTGGGAACAGATATCAGTTTCTGGTTCCCGGAAAGGAGGAGGTTAACATCTGCACACAGAGATTAATATATCAAGACAAAACAAGGCATGAAGGTTTTTCCTTATCTTAGAACATTTTGAAACACATAGCATCAGCATCTTTTTCTCTTCTCTTTCTCTCTCTTTGTCTCTCCTCTTAGTCAAGTAAGAGACCTGCTTAAACTTATTTCCACACTTGTTATGATCTTAAAGGTCTTCCTACACCAGAACACATAAATGTTGCTGGAGTGTTCAACAACTCTTACAAACTGATCACATTTGGGTCATTGTCTTGAATATGGTCTTGGCTATCTTGCGCATCATAACTTTTGGTATATTGCACATGTGTGTCACACTCTAAAATAATAGAAACAATGGTAGTGCAAACTCCAAGAATGTTATCAGTGCTTAACAGGTTTTCATTGATCAATAGCAGAAATAGGGTGGGGTGAGTGGGGCACCTGCCCCTAGCACCAACTGTCAGAGGGCGCGGAGATCCATCCTTCAGGAGACTTTGCCATGGCAGCGGCAGCACTGCACTGCCTCTCCCTGGCCTCAGAGGCTGGGAAATGCAGTGTTGCATCAAGTGTGCATTTGGGGGAGGGGGATAGTGCTCCAGGGAGCCTGGTCAGGGGCTGCTGCTGCTGCTGGAGTAGAGTTGAGGTTGCAACAGCAGTGGCAGCAGCAGTACCCCAGGATGGTTAGTCCTTTCCCCCCTTACCTACATCCACCCACCCATCCATCCCCACCCCCATATACTGTGGTAGACATGCCCCATTCCCCTCCCTTTCTGGCCCAGGAACTCAACAAACTGGCTATACTTCTGTCATTGATTCATAGATTCATAGATTCATAGATGCTAGGGTCGGAAGGGACCTTAATAGATCATCGAGTCCGACCCCCTGCATAGGCAGGAAAGTGCTGGGTTAATGTCTAGTCTAAATCTGCTCTCTGATAGCTTGTGGCCATTATGTCTTGTAACCCCCAGGGGCACCTTGGTGAATAAAACCTCACCAATTCCTTTCTGTGCCCCCGTGATGAACTTATAGGCAGCCACAAGGTCACCTCTTAACCTTCTCTTGCGGAGGCTGAAGAGGTCCAGGTGCCCCAGTCTCTCCTCATAGGACTTGGCCTGCAAGCCCTTAACCATACAAGTGGCCCTTCTCTGGACCCTCTCCAGGTTATCCACATCCCTCTTGAAGTGTGGCACCCAAAATTGCACGCAGTATTCCAACTGCGGTCTGACCAGCGCCCAATAGAGGGGAAGTATCACCTCCTTGGATCTGTTCGTCATGCATCTGCTGATGCACGATAAAGTGCCTTTAGCTTTTCTGATGGCTTCATCACACTGCCAACTCATGTTCATCTTGGAGTTCACTAGGACTCCAAGATCCCTTTCCGCTTTCATTCCACCCAGGAGGTCATTTCCTAGGCAGTAGGTGTGCTGGACATTTTTCCTCCCTAGGTGCAACACTTTGCATTTCTCCTTGTTGAATTGCATTCTGTTGTTTTCTGCCCATATTATTATTATAAACCTGAATAGATTTGGACCTCATGTAAGGTGACCTTTGGAAGGTGACCACTTGCTGTTTCAGAATATCAAATGTTTTTGTGTTTTATTGCTTTTCTCTGGACTTGCCTTTTCACACACTATGTAAATTTATCCAAATGCAGAAAGCAAGGAATGCATAAGGAATGAATTTGGTCAATTTGGTCAAAGTGTTTCCTCATTTGAGAGGCTCCTTTTTTATTTCACTACTTGCCACTGTTTTTTTCTGTTTTTCTGTTTAATCCTATATTCCTTTTTTAAAATCTTTTTCTCTCAAGAAGAAGACTTTTTTTGTTGAAATCTTTCCTAGCTGGGCTTAAACTGCACTGCTACTGATAGTAAAACATATTTTTTTTCTTCAGCTCTATAGGTAATCCTAGCCCTTTCAAAGGTATTGGTCATGAGTTCAGTTCTGTCATAAAATAGTTACCTCACAAGGAACAACCTCTAGTTGACATTTACTCAATCAGCTACCTACTTGTATTCCATACTGTGTATTGGACTTTGTAATCTGTGCTTAGTTTTGCCCCAATGCCTATGTTACAAATTTTAGTTTTTAAAGTAATCTCTACACAGATAACAGATAAGAAGTGATATTGTTCCTAGACAATCTGGAATGGAAAACTGAACATCATAGAGAAAAAATGTTACACTTTATGGCTGCATGCAGACATTAAAGAAAAAAAAAACAACCCCCTACTGGAAGAAGCAGCGCATTACTTCAACCTGACTCCACAACATCTGTGTAGATCAGGAGCTTCAGCAGGGCTTCTGGGAGTTTTTATGTAATAGATTATTGATCAGCTATTAGATAAAAGTGCCAAAAAGCCCCACTAGCGCGTCAGGTCCAACCTAATGCGGTACTTCTGGGCATGTGCTGGGTTCAGTGCAAAAGTGTGCCGAGTTTAAACTAAAGAGCCTTCAAAAAAATCTGCAAGCAGCCTATAAGATTATAAAACTGCCAAATCTTGTTTATTCAAAAACTTTGTACATTGGCTTATGCCTGCCTACAATGCTGGTGGTTGGGGAAGACACACACCTCACATTACAAACTCATATTGTTCAGGCTTGGATAAATTAAAACTAAAGCACTGAGATAATATACTCAATCTGATTATACCATTAAGTTGATGACTGTTTCTTGTCAACTAAATGAACTTTCTAAGTGAGGATGCTTTAAGGATTGTCCCTAGTAGAGTATATTCCAATTGACCAACCTGGGAGCAAACAGTAGAGCCACATAAACCTTTTAAAACATTTTTCTTTTTTGGAAAAATCTGCTTTAGTGATGCTGAAACTGTTAGTGAATTTGCGTTGAAATTCCCAAATTATTAATTTCAAAGAAAAATCTATTCAGAAAAAGGAAACATTTCAGTTTTTCAATTCATTCTTTTTTATTTCAATATTTAAATTTTATTTTTTTA
The DNA here is from genome assembly GCF_000455745.1 of Alligator sinensis. Taxonomy (NCBI): domain Eukaryota; kingdom Metazoa; phylum Chordata; order Crocodylia; family Alligatoridae; genus Alligator; species Alligator sinensis. The sequence continues at coordinate 1,308,222 of NW_005842007.1, forward strand.
ATTTAGCATTTGCATTCATCAAAATACAATGAATTATCCATTTTGAGTCATATGCTACTTTTTGGTTTGCTTTAAATTGTGAAAAATATTGGTTCAATGAAAAATTATTTGAATTCTTAAAATTGCCAGCGAACCAAAAAAACTCTTCTCATTTGCCCAGTTCTAGTTATAAATTATCCTGTTATTTTGAAAAAGCATTTAGTAGAAAGCATAAGACATAATTTCCTAATCATTACTCCTAACCACCTCTAGGTTTTTGGGATCTTGGCATTGGCCAAAGGTACAAAAGAACCCTTAAACCATGGGAGTTAAATACATGTGGCCCTAGGAGATGCATGAGTGTTGCAGGACTGGTCCATGGGCTGACCTAGACCCACAGATCAGTCCCCCATTCTGGATCCTGGTATGTCCTGGAACAGCTGGAGTGGGTACAACATGAGGCTTGGGCCTGCTTCATCTTCTCCAGGGCTGTGCCACATGGACCCAAAGCCACCTCTGCAGGGCTGTACTGCATGCAGTAACAGCTCTGCTGCTCCTGGAAATACGTGGAGCTGGCACTGCTTGCAGTGCATGGGACCTTCTGCCACACCCTGCATGCTGCTTGTGGGTCAACTGGCTTTATGTGGCCCTGATTGGGCTGGGGTAAGACTCCCATTAAATCAGATGCAGTACAGCTGTTTATGTGAAAAGCTTAAATGACACTTAAGTTGAATTAGCTGTGATTGTGTTGAGGTAAAGTGTTAATTCACAGGTACTTAATGTGGGCCAATGGGCTTGTTCATCTGTAAGGTTTTGGATTCTGCGAGATAAAATGCTCCAATGGGAATCGAACTATTTGTCTATTTTAACCTCTAAGATCTATGGGCAGCTCCAGGGGCTGGATGATACATCTCTGCAGGACAGATCTAGCCTGTGGGCTGTATCTTTGACACCCCTACTGTAAGGAGTGACCTAGAAACCTCTACTCGAGGACGAAGAAGAAGAGAATGCTATGTGAAGAATGCCCATCTGCAATGATAAGGAGGAGACAGTCTTCGATAAAGGGGGCTTGAAAACAAAAGAAGAAACAGAGTACTGGGTTAAAGGGCTCATTAAAATATTAAAAATCACACCCCTAGGTGGGGAAAAAGTATGCTAATGAAACACATGATACATGGCTAAAACACAGGTATAGAGACATGCTCAGTAAAGAACTTCTTGCGTCACCCACTTATAACCAATCATTAAACAAGCACGCTTGCGAAGGCTTGAAAACTCCTGTATAAAAGATGCTTAGAAATAATAGTGTGTGTGCTTGTTACATGATTTATTCCGCTTGCACCTTTTATTGCTAGCAATAAACCTTCTTTGTACTTTCACCCCTGGTATCTTTATTGGCCTTTGCATACCAGGCACGATCCCAGACTTGAGCTGGGGCACAACACTACCTTAGACTGTTATCTTTTCCCTTGGACTTTCATTCCCAATTGATGGCACTGCCTGGATCTGACTGCTTTACAGCAGTTGCTGCTAGAGACTTTTCTTGACAACTGTATGCATCTCCAACTGCTTTTTCCTTAGGTAGATTTATCTGCATTTTTTTCAGATTGAGTCTTGCCCTTTTATATTCTATCTGTCCTCGTACCTGTTTGGGATTGACAACCCCGATAGACAATGTGGAATCTGTACTTCTTTCAGTGAATACTTAGTCACATAAACAGATGATAGACATTTATGCTACTAGTTATATAATATATTGTTTATTCATATTAGTAAAAAGTGTATAATCTATATATCTTGCTGATCATTATAAAGCCATTGTACAGAACATCATGTGAACAAGTGTAGTATCCTCTGCTATGTGTGTTTATTACTTTACCATGTTGATGTTTTTGTGTAGTGAGAGAGGATTAAAGTTTCAAACACGGCAAGAGCTAAACAAATCTTTTATATGGTTTGGCATCTTGCCTTCCAACCTTCTACTAGCCCAGAGCTGGACTCGTATTCAGTATCACCCTACTGAGAGATACAGATTAGACTTATCAGACAATGTCAGGCTTGCAGTAAAATCTTTCCGAATATTAGTAATCGGTTGGATGCATATCAAATGACAATGATTTCAATGGGTAAGAATTTTGAGAGCTTTGGCCCTGCACCACAAGAAGCTGAGAGGAAAATTGAAAATGTAGAGACAATGATGGATGGAAATAACATTAATCTAAACTGAATTCTAGAAATAGCATGCCATTGAAAAACTGGATAGATGACCAGAACCCCCCCCTCCCCGCCCCCCTCATAATATGATGTCGGTAGATTTTGCTAATGAAAAACAAGAAGCAGAAATCTATATATTTCTGAGAAGGATTATAAGGAAGGTTAAAAAATATTTTTTTTTAAAGATCTCTTTACAATATGTCAAAGATCCTGTTTTTGAGGTATTGCTCACAAACATTCTGAGCCAAATGAACCACTACACTTTCATTTTCAGTGCAAATCAAATCTATTTAAATATTTGAATCAGTTCTAAAAAAATGAGGAACTGCTGCAAAGTTCATTTTACAATTACCCTCTGCTTCTGTCACGGCTCCACAGATTTATTTTATTTGCTTCTTAACTTTTTGTTAGTGATCAAGACATTTCAGAAAAGCTATAAATAATAAATATAGGCCATTGCTTCACTTTATGAATCTGTGGATCATTGCTACATATTCATTTCATAGTTGAAATGAATAAGATGCAAAATTTTCCCCATTGTTTTACATACTCAAAAATAAAACCTTTAGCCAGATACTTATCTTCCATTGTAAAACATTAGATTTAAGTCTTTTGATCCTTCCTAGATTTATCACAACAATCTCAAAACTCTGTTCACAGTTTGATGTACACTAATATCTCTGAGCTATGGCTGTCCCCAGTCCCTCTTGCCAATGTCTTTTTCTATCAATCTGTTGAAAGCTATTCTCATGCCTGTCAGTCAGGCTCATAACTTGGTTTGAGAGAGAGTGTCATCTTTGATTCTGTTCTCTTTCTAGGATCATGCATCTGGACTATCTCTAAATATACTGGAGTTTTTTTCATTCCCCCCAGCTGAAGCTTTCCTGTAGGCTCTCATAATTCTTTTTCTGAATTCCTCCAAACACTTTTTTCTGATTGTGATAAATGCAGTCTTAGCTCATGGAGAAGCCTGGAGTACGTATCATTTCCCTAAGCCTTTACTTAGACCCTATGACCTCTTTAACCCCTCATTTTCCATCCCACCCCTAGATTCCCTTTCTTATTGCCAGACGTGTAATAGCACGGGTGGATTCTCAAGGCAGTTATCACACACACAAACAGCAGTGACTTCCATTTGCCTCTGCCACCAGCATGTTCACCATGCATGAGGAGGCTCTGATGGAGACATCAGAGGAGGAGGTGGGGAGTCATAAAACTGCCACCTCCAAGAGTAGACACAGGGTGGAGGTGGTGGGGGGCTCCCTCCTGCGGGGCACCATGGGGCCCATCTGCCATCTGGACCCTCTAGCCCATAAGGTCTGCTGCCTCCCTGGGGTCCGCATTTGAGATGTTGCAGACAGGATCACTAGGCTCGTCCAGTCCTCTGACCACTACCCCATGCTCCTCATCCATGTGGGCACAAATGACTCGACCAGAAGTAATCTGGACCAGGTCAGGAGTGACTACAGGACTCTGGGGACTGGGCTCAAGGGGTTGGGGGTGCAGGTAGTCTTTTCCTCTGTGCTTCTGGTTGCAGGTCACAGACCTAGGAGGGAAGAAGGTGTCGAAGAAGTGTGCCAATGACTCTGGTGGTGGTACTACCAAGAAGACTTTGCTTTCTTTGACCACAGTGCACCATCATGCAGAGGGGTAAGTCCCTGTTCTCGGCCAATCTTCTAGATAGGGCTTTAAACTAAGACTGGCAGAGGATGGGGAAACACTGACTGGAGCATGCCCAGGGACTGTTACAGAAGAAAGCTCTAAAGTTGGACACTAGGAGAGCCACTCTTGCAATGCCTGAGGGAATGGTTTTTCCTCCATGTGACAGGAAATCAAGGGTCTCAATTGGAGGACTCAGGTGCCTGTATACTAATGCCAGGAGCATGGGGAACAAGCAAGAAGAGCTAGTCCTCCTACTCTCCAGGGGGCATTATGATCTAGTAGGGATTACGGAGACCTGATGGGACTCCTCAAATGATTGGAATGCAGCCATACAGGGTTACACTTTGCACAGAAGGGACCAAGTAGGGAAGAAAGGTGGAGGTGTAGCTCTCTACCTATCTCCTTGAACCTTGGTAAATTTCATGACCTCAGAAACAGCTACCATTTCTGCAGTTGTTATCCAAATCAGCCCAGGAATGACAGTTATAGGCTGTTTTGTCCTTCCCCATTATAGCGTATGGGTGAAGCGTTGAAACAGTGTTGAAATGGCAAAATGTTTTGACTTGCCTCATTTTGTTTCAAGGCTGTTTTGACTATATCTGTTCCATTTTGATTTTGCTGTTTTGACCTCGAAACGGGTTGAGACAGCATCAAAACAAAACTGGAAGTGAAATTTTGCACGGCCCTACTACTAACTGATTTTCCTGCCTTGCAATGGACAGTGAACATGATGATTTTGTGGTCACTGTCACCCAGGCTACCCTCTATATTTAAGTCACTCGCCAGTTGGTCTCCTTTGGCCAAGACCAAGTCTAGGAGAATGTTACCTCTGGTTGGCCTATGCACTTCCTGAATCATGACGCGAGTTTTGCCTGTCAGCAGCCAGAGGTGCAGGACCCCAGAACCCAGAAGCCCCTGTGCCTATGTCCTTGAAAGCTGTCAGGCTTTGTGGCCTCAGCAGGGGCTAACAGGCCTGCAGCTTTCACCCTGCTGTGCCTTAACACACACAGTGTCACCCATGTCACGAGTTTTGCTTGTCCTCAGCTTGAAGTAAAGTTTCCTCCAAGTCCCTGAACCTATCTCCTTGAAACTTGGCAGGCTTTGTGGCTTTGCTAGCATGCCTGCAGTTTTGACCCCACTGTGGCTTAACACCCAGACATGACATGAGTTTTGCTTTCAAGATTTTGGGGTGCAGTTTTCCCACCCCCCCTGCACCTATCTCCTTGAAACTTGGCAAACTTCATGCCCTCAGAAGGGGCTGCTCCATGCATCCCAGTCTAGTTACGCCACTGCTTATTGCATCAAGTATAGATTACTTGCTGTTTCTTTCAAGGCTCCTCATGTTCTTTCTGTCTTTCACTACTGAGATGTCATGTGCAGTCTCTGTCACTAGTGATGCTACTCATTTCAATTTTCAGCCAAGTATCTTCACACTTTTCCCCATATTGCTTTCATATTTGGGAGGTGCTCTTCATAAACCACTAAAAGCTACTTCATTATTTCTAATTTATTTTTTATTCCTATAAAAATCTTGTGCTGTGTCCACTGCCTATTATACTGACAATAGTGTTTTGCTCTTATTCTGTCTGTCATTGGTGATTTGAACGGAGTCCACATGCACCCCCTGAGCTTGGCAGTGCACCCCCTGTGAAAAGGCACTGCCGACATTGCTGGTGGCATCTTCAAGCGGCCCATGATCAGTGCTGGCCGCTGCCAACGCTGCTGCCGACATCTCCGAGTGGTTGCTGACTGCAGGTTGGTGCTTGCCCCTCCACCACCACCTGCTGACAGCTCTGCGGCCACCTGCAGGAACTCCCTACTTGCCACCACCACGCTCCCACCACCGACAGTGCTGCCACCACCTGCAGGAGTTTGCTGTGCCCCCCCCAGCCTCTGGAGGCACACGTCATTCATGCTGTCTGTCTGTCTGTATCTAATTAGTTGTTATTTGTTTATGTTTTGAGTGCAACATATCTGTGAAATAAACCATCCTTCTGTACTGTAGTTCCTAGTACTGTTCAGTACTGATCCATGAGCAGAGTTTCTTGGTGCTATTGCAGTGGTAGTAATCTTAGTAACAACAAGAAGTAAATAACATTGACTGATAGGATTAAATTAGACCATCTAGTCCTGAAAGAAAGCCACCTCAGATCATAATATATAAGTATGGACCTAGAAGTTCTAAAAATATCAGCACAAGAAACAATTCTGTTTATAGGACTGTGATTTACTGTCAAGTACGCTTGTTGTCCAAAACAAGTTTGCTCTGAGGAAGACAGTCTTCAGAGAAATCATTGCCTAATTAGCAATGCTATTTTTTTAATACTGCCACATTATCTCAACAGACAATTTAAAAAACAAACTAATTAACCTTTCTAAAACACCTCTCTAATTAATCAAGTCTTTTATAGTTTCATTACCTATAGGGCTAAGCAAGTCCAGGCAATCATATTTAATTCCTTACATATTGATTTATAAAAGATAGTTTATTGCTGCTTGCTCATTAGCAGTTACAAGCAGAACTCCTGCAGGAGGTTAACCCTCTTTTATAATTAAACCACATTAGGATACCAAAATATAATATACATTCTTAACAGTGAGATGTAATATGTTGGAAGACTACTAAAATTTTATAACCTCAGTAAAGCAAAACACTTTGGCTGATCTAGCTGTTTTCTTTCTCTCCACTTTCCCACTTAGTAATTTAGCTAGGTCAGGATGTGGTATTCCTAGCATAATTTGAGGCTCATCTTCCTGCAAAAGCAAACTTTTAATTACTTGTTTGTTTACATATTCTGTTCTTTTAAGAATAATCATTTTAAATTACAGGCATATTGTGACCATCTTTTTTTGCATTTTACAACAAAACACAGTAACCCTAAAGGAGGTTTAATTTAGGAAAGGAAAATAATTGAGAAGTAATACTTTTGATGATTCAAATAGATTATAGAACAAAATATTCTCTTCCAAAACTAGGTTTCCTATTCCAATTTAGCTAAGAATGCTAGATTATAACTGGCTTCTAAATTCAAGGTAAAGTCAAAGGGAGAAACATTAATATAATACTAAGAGATCTGTTCTCAAGAAAGTGTGACCTAAAGCACAAAAGTTTTGTTAGAACAGTCAATCTTCTCTTACTTCCAGTATACTGACTTGAAACAGCCCTAATGAAAGCTGAGGACCTAGAATGTAGTCATCATTTCAGAAAAGGTACCTGCAGGAGCAGAATAAAGCAAAGACAAAAGCAAAGAGGCAAGTTTGAAGGGTAAGCTATATGGCTAATTACAGATATTCAAAAAGCCTGAGGTATATTCAATCTACCCATGTTTCCCTAAGCTACATTGGTTGAAGTAGGAGTGTCACGTTTACTCATGGGTGGCAGGGCATGTAGATGCCTGCACTAGCCAGGCCATAAGGCAAGGGGTGCTCTGACATGCCTCCCAGTGGGGCCTCTTTTCCCAGCCCTGGTCAGTCACCCCGTCAGCAGCAGAGAGACAACCCCATATTTATGCTTGCTCTGGTGTGTGTGAGAGGGACAGGCCTGAGGTGTGGGGTGATTGGAGGGCTCTGCTCTCCCTCCCACCGCCTGGTGCTGCTTGGCTCAGCTGACAACCTGAATGGCTCTCAGCCCTGTTCCTCCCTGCTGGCATCAGCGGAGCCAGGGAGGGCAGGAAGAAGGTTACTCCTCCCTCCCCTCCCCCACACTGCTTAGCTAGGCAGAGCCAGGGCTGAGAGTCACAGCAGGACTGTCAGCTGAGATGCTCAGTCAGAAGCCACTGCCCCATGGACCCAGCTCCAGTCCCCCCAGACCTGAGCAAGCACAGCTGGGGAAGCCTGTGCTTGCCCACCCTTCTGACTCCTCTACCAGGTTTGGATGACATGGGCAGGCAGAAGCAGGGCTGGCAGCCATGTGAGTTGTCAGCTGACCTGAGCAGGACCAGGATATGAGGGGGAGCAGAGTCTCCCCCCACCCCAGTTTTGTTTGCTGAGGTCTTCAGGGCTGGGGCCAGGCCTGCGGCATGGCAGCTTCCTCTCCCCCACCCTCAGTGTTGAGCAGCTGATCTGACAGTTCTTTCATGGCTCTCAGGCCTGACTCCTGCCTGTCTGTCAGCCAGGCCAGGCAGCAGGGAGGAGCAGAACGCCCACCTCTGGCCTCACCCCTCTAGATCTAAGCAAGCAGAATTGGGGGGGAGGCCTACAAAGTGGGGCAACTCTAATCCCCCAACCTCCTCCCTTTGTAGCGCCACTGGCAGGTGCAAGCAGGACATAAGGCTTGGGAACATATGGTTTGTGACAGTCCAGGTGGTGGGGCCAACCTCGCTCTGTGGAGCAGACAGCATGGGCTTACAAGGATCATGGGATGCTGGAGGCCATTGAGGTAACTTGAGTCAGGAGGGGATCTGGAACAGAAGTTTGATAGACTGCTTTAACCTAAATTAGTTAAGTCTGATACTACATCCATCCAGGTCCATCTTAAACCAATTTCAGCCATTTTGAAACTGGTTTATGTGCACTGAGGTTCTGTCCTGTTATGGGTTTAAGTCAGTTTCTGATCATTTAAACCAGTTTGTATGTAAAGTCTGACCCAAGCCTAGAAGAGAAAGACACCTGCCTATGCTCATCTAGTCTGGCAATATCACAGAGGTTTCATGATCCTGGTTGTTTCTTTTTAAATTTATGTATAGAACTACCTGATTCTCCATCAAACTGTAGGCCTTTCTGTCAACTGAGCTATTCTATACCTTCTGTATAAAACAAAGGGGCAAGATCTGGTGAAGGCATAAAGAGATTCCACAGGATTATATGGGTTATAATCCAGTTCCTCAGGACAGATTTCTTCATCACTGTGTGCAGGAGTGTTAGAGGAGAAGAGACAGCAAACAGGGGTTTTTCCCTCTGTCCCCTCACCTGCCAGGTGAGTGCTGTGATCTCACAGCAGACTGAGCTTGCAGGTTTGGGAAAGAGGGGGACAGAAGGGGGGGCAAGAAGAAGAGTGACGGAGGGTGTGTGGAGGGTGGAACTCTGGAGAAGCAGTGAGAAAATGTCACAGGAGGAAGAAAGCCAGGGAGCAAAGGCTTGGAGCAGCTTGCCAGAGGCGCAGAACTGCCAATACACCCTAACAGCATGGGGTGAGAGCAGTGAGGTGGCACACCGCTGGAGGGAGCTGCTGATGGCAGGGAGCAGACCCACCAGAGAAGGGTGGGGCTGGGAAGTCACACACAGCTCGCACAAAGAGTTGAGCCCTCTGTGCACCCTGGTGAAGAGTGCCCAGGATGAGAGGACAGAGAAGCCCAGTGGAGAGCTGCAGAGGAGCCCAACTGACAGCACCAGGAGTCTGAGGTACCTCCTGGGGAAGAGTGGGAATGGGAGCTGAGAGGTGACACAAGGTTGGACAGGATGACTCCAGGTGGCTCTGTAGATGACCAGGGACAGGAGATAGACCAGCTGACAGGGAGCAGTTCTCCCAAAGGGGCAAGACCCTAGAGCCAAGGTGGGGCGTGAAGCCCTGGACAGCATCAAGGCCAGAGGTCGGCAGCTAAAGGATAAGGGACCCAAATGAGGGCCCTCTTAAGATCAAAAGGACACAGCAAGGTGGTGATGAGCCCTAGGGTACAGCTCGTGATAAGAACATATTATCTATGAGCATATCCCAATGAAGGCTGGACATTAGAACTTTAAGTTAATTTTGCTTTGTTAATATTTAAAGAATGCTGTTGATGCTATGCTGTGATGAGCTTGGTTATGAGGACATTGGGCCAAGATAGTGAATGAAGAGCTGAAGGCCTGAGAGCATATCTCTCTCTGTCGGGGAGATGTATGGGTAAGAAGTGATCACCTGTAATGGGAGAGCCCCAGGACAGTGATGCCCGTTCAGGCCCAGGATGTGGTAAGGGTGGGGTAAAGGGTAGGTTGAAGCCCCACGAAGAAACCAACAGAATGAGATCTCACTAGGCAACTGCATGTACCATCTCCCAGCAAGAATATCAAGATGTGGCAGGAAAACAAAACTACTAACAGGACACACAGGTAATTCCATTTCTAAGATACCCTGACATTGCAAGGGAGTAGGGTGCCAGGCAAGAAAGGACTTAAGCCTTATAATACCTACCAGCAACAAGGAGTCATGCAGGAGTGGCTTGAATGCATAGGCATAAGGCTGAGAAGCTTCCATGGAAGCACAATTCTTTGGGCTAAGGTGGAATCCTCTCCTCACCCTTTTGCCTCTATATTCTTTTTTCTCAGGAAATGATCAAGGTGGTCTGCAGGGAAATGGTATTTCTGTCAATAGAGGAGTATGGCAAAGTTAAATTAATATTAATCAGATTAAACATACACAAAAGAATGACCTTCATGAATTACCTTTCATTTTTGAAGTTTTGGGAAGTAAAGTATTTGAGACTTTAAAACATAAAGAATGAGACACCAGGCCTTGCTCACTGTGTAGGGCAATAGATGATAGATGTTGCAGAAGAAAATGAGCAACAAATTAAGTGGATTGTGTTCTTTCTTCTGTCCTTTCCACTGGACCATTAGGGAATGGTCATCAGAAACAGACATCTGACTGTGCTGAAACTGTTTTTTCCAGATAATGAGATCAGAATATCACCGTCCATAATAGACTTGCTTTGTATTGTCATGTGCAATATCCTAAATATACTTTCAAAATATTTAGAGAAGATGATAGCCATATAAGTAAGGTCAGTAAGTTGCTTTTTCTACCTATTTTCATGTTGGTATAAGCCTGGATATAATTTACATTGTGTGCCACCACTGTATTGGACGTGAATCCCACAGGAAGTAACATAAAAGTACTAAACTATAGAAAATATATCCAATCACAATTACCATATGTTGTTTACCAGAGATGGAGCTAAGCAATTAAGGAAATTTCTATAAGTTCAGAATTTACTAGTAAGAGTTACAGTACTGCAATGTACAAATTGGCCCAATACCTTTGGATAATACTGAAAAATACTCAGCCAGAATATGAACAGCTTCAATGCATAACTACTTGATCAGCAAAACAGCTCTGTGATTCAGTTGTTTGCTTAGAGCTTAGATACTGTTGTATGGGTTCTCCATAAATATTAGAGGCAGAGAATGTTAGTGAAGAGGCCAAATCTGAAAGATTAGGCCTTTTTGCCTGAAGAGACAGTAGATAAAGAAAGTAAATTATTTGAAAAAAAAAATAATTGAAAATCATGTTCCTGACTAGCATGACAGGGTGAAAAATATTTGCTGATGTAATAATAAATATGATTATATAAGATTAAAAGAACTAGACCTGTTAGTCTGAGAGTGAAAGAATGTTTTGAGAACTAGGATATATCAGTTAAACTCTATCAGGGCACCATTTCACACTGAAAGGAAACTACTGTAGTATGAAAATATTTTATTTTTCTGAAACCTCCAACCTGCAGGGTGCTAAATTAATTGTGTTTTTGATTTTGACAAGCTACCCAGATTCTCAGGTCTTGGTACCACTCCAATTGTCCACAATAAATTATTGTTAAGTCCAAGGTATGTGTGGAAAATTTGAACAGAAGTTCCCCATCTGATATTTGACATTTTAATTGTGAAATGATTCTGGTTCACTAAGCAATTAAGACCTAAATTTGAATTTGCTGACCATCCTCAACTACCCTTACTTAAAACAGGAATTAAATAAGCAGAATGGTTTCATCAAGAACAGAAGGAACTTCAGGATCTTGCTGAATTGGGTTTTTTAAAGTTTTATCCTTAAATCCTTTAAAGTAATGATCAGTGTATGAAATATCTGAAAATATAATACTCAAAGATCCTTTTAACTTTAAAGTACACTTAAATAAATAATTAGCAAATGTATACTCTTTTAATCAAACAGCAAAATTAAATTAGTTTTTCTTGATAACCCAATTTGTGAAACCAATTTGGGTTTTGTGTCTGATATTATAACCTAGTGCATTTGGAGTTTTAAAAGATTTCCAATAAAAATGGCTTTTGAGGAAGTTCTGGATATGTAAATGTTTGGGTTTTTTTAATCTCAGACTGGAAACTTTCCTTGCATTATGCTTTATGTATAATATTACATTTTCTTTTTAAAAGTACAACAAATTACATTAATAATATTAAAGTATTTAATTATTGCATTGATTAGTTTATAAATAGTTTCTTGTACAATAGAGCATTAACCAGAAGTTATAGATCTGGAAGGCAAAATGCAAGGAGGCTTATTTACCCATTCTTACATACTACAGGCAGGCAGGCAGAAAGAAATCAGAACCATTTTGAATAGGGACTTTGATGTTTAAACACCTACCTACACAATTTAGATTCTCAAAATTCCCATTTGGCCACTGTCTAGCCCAGGCAGTAAAGTGTCTTAAATTCCAAATGAATTATTTCTGGGCATGGCCAGAAGTGTCTCAGTTTTAGCTGTACTGAGTTGCTCACTACCAAGAAAAGCAATGAGCAATGCAAAAAAAATCATGTCTGCCCCACCCATCTTCACAAGACTGGCATTCCTCCTCGTGTGAGACCCAGTCTGATAGGCTTTCTTGAATCAAGCATAGTGGTTCTAGCTCTCTACAAAATTGAGGAGGCAGCAGTAGTGATGTACCCCTTTTATACAATAGGCTGAGGATAGGGGCTATGGAAATAAATTACACATAAACCAGTTTAAGTGGTCAAAAACCAGTTCAAATCTGTAACACAGCAAAAGTTCAATGAATATAAACTTCTTTCAAAATGGCCAAAATTGTTTTAAGATAAACCTGGATGGAAGTAGTATCAGACTTAACTGATTTAGATTAAATCAGTTTATTGAACTTCTGCCCCAGATCCCCATCATATTCGAGTTAATTTAGTCCCCCAGCATCCCTGGATGCTTTGCACCATCCCCGCACTCCCCCGCCCCCACAGGGTGGGTGGGCTATGCTTTGCCCAAGCTGTTTACTTCAGCTGAGGCATGCTCTAGCACCCCCAGCTTCTGGCATGGGCCACTGCAGGCACGTGGCTGCATTTTCGGAATCAAAAGTGAATGTCTGTTCACTTGTTTATCAGTTCAACCTATGCAGCTTAGACCAACCTACAAAGATTGAATTAATTCAGCCTTGGGCTTTTTGACTGTCTGAGTTTAGCCAGGGAGTTCAATTCCCTCCTCTTTCCAACGGGATTTGAAGCCACATCTCCTATTTCCTAAGCATAGGTAAGCTTTCCATCCTTTTTGTTGCAGGTCTTCCCATTTTCATGGAATAATTAACTTTTCACTTGGCCAGAGAGAGAGAGTCAGAATAACTGGCTGGAATATGAATCTCATCTCTCCTAGAAAAGTTCTGATCCTGTGAATGCTTGATGATTTCATGCCAAGTGGAAGAGCTTCAGCAAGATGAATTGAGAAAGTCCTTTCCAAAGGCAGCATTCTTTTAAACCTTGTTGACTGAGGCAGTCTTGTGGGGACTGGGAGATGTGAGTTCAAATTTCTTGGACAGTGGATAGAACAAAACCCAGATCTCCCACATCTCGGGCAAATATTTTAAGCTTAGAAAATTGGATAGCATGGATATACCACCGCCTGTGGTGGCTGTCTTTTGAAAGAAGTAGATAAGAACCCAACTTCAAAAGAGGGTTTGAGCCTGTAACTAGAGCTTGTGCTGGCCTTTGAAGGCTCTACCCCCTCCTGTGTGCACACACTGAATGACTAAGCTTATTGAGGTTCCACATAAGCCTGGGTGATTTTTCCCTGAACACAATCTTGGTCACTTTTCCCTGAACACAACTCTGTGAATCACAAGTGGAGAACCACCCCCTTTCCATCCAGAATGAAATGCCCAAGTCACCATGAGAGGTGGGTTTTAAGACCCACCTTTGTCCTCTGCATTTCATTTTAGCTACCTGACAAAGCTCCCCACTCATTGTGTTCTGGCTTTTGTGAATCCCATTCTTAGCTCCTTATGAATTGCACAGGGAGCCAACATGCCTAACTCACAACTGTACATTGAACTTGGTAACTAGCCAGACACCTAAAATCTAGGTACTGCAGCATTCAGTGTTGCAACATCAGCATCCCTTTTGTCGATCTCACTCAGCATTTGTAGCTCTGCAGGTGTAAGCATTAACCTTCTAACAAAACAATCATATAAGGTTTAATTTACTATTGGGTCTGCTGAGCGCTGTCAGCTTTGAGTGAGCCCTACCATTCCTTTACAATCAATGGTTTATTATATGAGTAAACAAATAAGGGAATCTGACCCCTATTGAAGACTGGCCTTTTATCTCTGGCTAAGTCACATGGCCTGGGTCACTGTGCTACAAAGATGCGGGTCTTTCAGTATACAGTGGCTATAGAATTATGGGTTCTGTTAGCATTAGAAGGTAGCTGTGCGTTTTATGCCAAGGCAAAGTTTCAACACTAAATGTGAATTTATTAACTTCCAAATATTTTGTTCATACTAACTTCTATACCCATGATAGGCTCTAATGGAAAGCTGCCTAGGTTCCTGTTAGGTCTTCGAAGATTCTGAAGCAGTTCTGGGTCTAGTCAAGTGGGCAATATGTCTACCAAAACTGGAAAACCTGCTTTTCAACCAGCCTACTTAGTGCTGTGTGGGCTGGGTTGCCTGTCTTTCTATACTCAAGGATGATTGTATTGAGAGAAAAGGTTGCAACACCTTTAAAAATGTAGGGAACATTTTTCCTTACTTTTCTTCCTGTCAGTGCCCAAAAGGCATTATGCCTCTCAATATTGCTTTTAACCATAGCTACTAAGGCACTGGAATTTTTCTTTTCCCAGGATACTCCAACATCTTAGAACGTTAATTGAGCCTCTAATAGGGAAATACATAACTTTTTATATATTTCCTATAACTGAATTATGGATTAAAAAATTACATCAGAAGGGTTAAAATAACTATTACTCTTATGATGCTAAAACAGTTTGTTTACAAAGATAGTCCCTGTGCATCAGGAACGTGTTAACTTCTAGAATATAGTTTTGCTTCAGATAATTTCTTATGTATATGTTACATTAAACTACCCTTTACAAAATCAAAATCTGCTTGTAACCAAGTACATGAAAAAATAATGTATTCCAGCTCCCATAAATTATTGTGTCATTTAGAACATGGATATTCAAGTGACACAAGCAAAAGAAAATCATTGAATTGAATCTTTATGCCCCCTAAGGGTGAATAGCAGTAGAGCTGATACAGCTGAGGGAACAAAATGGTCTGACAACAATAGGATAAAACAGACAGAAATCTTAGACCAAAGATAAGCTTGTTCCATATGGCATCTAGTTATGGTCAAACAAAGAAAGGAAATTATAATATATTTTGAAACTGGAGAAAAGACGGTATTTATTTAGTGGTTTTGTTAACTAAATCTTTAAAATCTATGCAAATAGGGGAAAAATAAATCCAAAGAAACAGATATATACTTTAATGCAAATGGTTTTCTCTTTGTCATGAATAGACTATCAAGTCTCTAAGCTGGTAGTGAAAACATTATTAAGAAAGCTAGTGGAAAGCTTCATAATATAATTAGACAAAAGTTATCCCATTATTCAAAGGTGAATCAGTAGACTATTTGGAACTTTAAATATATACACATTTAAAAAGTGTGACTTCAGTGCTTCATAGAGGTTAAACTTAGAGGGCACATCCAGGGGGACCTTCCAGGGCAGCAGCAGCAGCAGCAGCAGCAATCCAGGTGCTTGGATCCTGGTCAGCAGCCAGAGTGTTTCTCTGGCTAACCAGGCACCATTTCTGGTGGTGCACATTGCCGCTGCTGCTGCATGCACCTGGCCACTTTTTTAGTGGCAGGTTTTTTTGCACATTGGGATGTCCCAGTGTCTAAAAATCCACTGTGCTGCTAATTAGCAGTGTAGAAAATGCATGCACATGCACTGCCGCAAACCACACATGCATGCTCATGGGGACGAGTCTAGAGAGGACTAAGTTCATGTAGTCTGACCTTTTATGCATTATAGTTCTACCCAGCTATGCCTGTATCAACCCAAGAACTTGTGTTTGACTAATGCATATCTTTCAGAAGGCATGCAGTGTTGATCTGACCAAGCAGTTGAGGATTCACCACCTTCCATTTTCTAGCTGATGCTTTGCCTCCATAGAGAGAAAAGCAAAAGATGATCATTAAACTGGACCACTGTATATTCTGAGAGCACATCATACAGTGATCAAGCTGCTTTTCAGTCTCTTTTCATCAGCTAACCAAAATAAACTCTTTCAGTCTGTTGCTGCAAAGCATTTTATCCAGCCCTTGAATATTTCTGTGGCTCTTCCCACACACAATTTCCAGATTTTCAACACACTTTCACGTTGTGGATATCGCAACTGTGTTGTCTACACCAGGGGTATCAAATTAGCCTTGCACACTGGGCCAGGTCTGAACCATGGGGTTGCTTGTAAGCTGGGTCCAGCTTGGGGCACGTGGCAGTTTCAGCCTAAAGCATGTGGCAGCAGCTGAAGTTCAGTATCGGATTTGGGGTATGTGGCAGTGGCTGCAGCATAGGACATGCAGCACAGGCCTGGTGCCTGCCACCTGCCCTGTGCTGAAGCCACAGTTGCCACTGCCACCCCATGCACTGCACTGTGGCAGCAGCTATAACTCTGGCATGGGGCACAGGACATATGGCAGTGGTGGCTCCAATGCAGGACCAGTGGCTGAGGGGGTGAGTCTGCAGTGTTAATTATTGGCAAAGTGGCTTGAAGGTGACCAGCGTGTATCAGTCCTCATTTGCCTTCTGCTGCTGATAGCTAAGTGTCCTGGATTTTGTGGCAAGCCATGCCCACAGTCATGCCCCAACAACTTTCAATGGCCACTGGTAGTCCAGTGGGCCAGATAGAAATTCAGTATTGATGACCACTTCCTAAGATCTATCAGTCAACAGCTTTAAATTTACTTATTAGGCATATTGTTATTTTAATTATTTGAAAGTCAAACACATTACAAAAATCACTTGTATGCATCTCTTACCTTTACCATCTTATCACAAAATAAAGATAGGTTTGTTTGACATGAATTATTTTCCATAAAACCATATTGACTGCCATTAACTATATTCCTATAATTTAATCTGTTAACTGGATCTGGTATTTACTATTATTTTTTGCAAAATTAATGTCAGGTCAACTGGCCTATAGTTACCCAAGACCTCCCACCTGCACTTTGAAAATTCTGACACCAGTAGCACACATTCAGTGTCTGGAATTCCCTGCTATTTCAAGATTTATTAAACATGGATGTCAGTGGGTCAGCTCTTTAAAGATTCCTATGTTCAAGTGATCTGGATCTGCTGACTGAGAAATGTTTTGCTTAGCAGATGTTGTTTAGCAACCCCTCTAACCCACCATCCCTTTTTAACTAACAGACTAGAAAATATTTAATCATCCCAGTATGAACTGAATATATCATCCTACTTCTTTCCAAATACAGAAATATTTATTGGACACATCTGCCTTTTCTGTATTATCATTAATAATTTACTGCCTTCACTTAGTAATAGGCTTGTACTAATACACTTTAAAAACTTTCATAATGCCCTTAGCCCTGTCATCCATATATTCTTTCCTGATGTTTTAGCTTCCCTTAGCTATCACTATAAATTAGAAGTTCTGAAGTGTAGAAAATTCATATCTGTTTCCATTTTGTTACATTTGGTTACTGGGGTTTTTTGTTTCTGATTGATGCCTTTACTTCACCAGTGGCCCAGGACAGGTATTTACTAGGCCTGTGCAAATAGGGAAGTATTCAATTCTGATTTGGATACAGCCAATTCTGAGAACACTGATTCAATTCGGTGATTCAGATCACTGTCCCCATTCTATTTGGCCGAATTGGTTTTGAAAGCTTGGGTGCTGATTCGGGGTGATTCAGATCGGCCGGGAAGAGGCAGACACAACTGGGCAGCTGCAGGTTCTCCCATGGCTCCTCTGGCTCTGCCTGGGTCTCCCCAGGTGGCGGGAGCCATGGGAGAAGCCCCCATGGCTGCCCTGCCTGGTCCCAGTCTCCTGGCACTTAAAAAAAAAAGGAGAAAAAAAGGAAGGTCTGAACTCACCAGATGCATCAGCAGTGACCAGGGCCTCTGAGTGCTCCTGGCAGAGCCCCCCCTGTGCAATGGGAGACAGCAGGGATCACCCCCCTTGCCTGGCACCTGCGTGGTAGCTGCCTCATGGCGTGGGTGCAGTACAACTTGGCAGGGCACTGCACACTGTCTGGAATCTGAGACTGCTGGGGCTGAGCGCTGCTGGGCTCTGGGTGACTACTGCAGCCAGTAAGTGTGGAGCTTTTATTTGTTTTAAGTGCCAGGAGGCTGGGGACAGTGGGAGATGGGGCCAGGCAGGGCAGCCATGGGGGCATCCCCCTCAGCTCCCCCCACCTGGGGAGAGGTAGGCACAGCCAGAGGAGCCGCGAGAGAACCTGCAGCTGTATGGCTGTGCCTGCCTCTCCCTGGCCGAGCTGAATCTCTGAATGTTTTCTCAATTGATTCAGATGCTTTAAATCTATTTCAAGCTTTTAAAGGGTCTCCTGATTCAATCCAGATTCAGAGATTCGGCCCCTGAATCAGGCCAAATCTCCTCTGAATTGAATCAGTGACTGAAGTTTTGCACAGCCCTAGTACTTACCCAAACCATCTTCTTCTTTAAGTGCAAACCTGTGGGTTTCACAGCTGGCCAAAAAGTTTTTATACAGAGTTTTCCATTTTTGTTCACATATTTGTTTAATTTTTTCTTCCCAGTCAATTCCACTCAGTTTTCTTCTGCTTTGTGAAATTACCCCCTTTGAAGTGTCAGGAATATATGGGACTGTATTCTGTTTGCCTATCCAGAATGAAGTAGGTCATTGATCTGAAGACAACCATGAAATTTCAATGAAGTGATTAATTATCCTGCTCCTTTGTCCATCATAATGAAGTCCAAAATTAGATTTATCATGTGTTGTTGTATTTGATGATAGAAAAAATTACATCTATAATTTTTAGAAAATCCAAATTAATTTAATCCTGGATGAATGGAACTTCTGGCAAAAGTCTCCCAAATTGAAGTGTGTCATAGAGTTTTTTTCTTTCTACATATTATAGACAGAAGTTAAAGGATAACTTTTCCTATTCTCTGGTTTGTTTTATTGGGCTTTAACAGAGAAGCCACCAGCCCCACTGTAGGCTTTGCTGAATCAATCATTCATGTACAAGCATTCAAATCCTTAGCACCTTAAATTATCAGTAAATCAAAAACAAGCCATTCTGCCTTTCATACAGGGTACCACCCCTCAATTTCCTTATTCCCTCTGTCCTCTTGTCTAAAGCACTGCAGGCTTGTTAACAAGAGTAAAGTGTTTAACAGGCATGCAAATAAAAGATAAAGGGCACTTACATGCATGCAGGGAGCCTGATCCAGTGTGCTGGATATCCAGTGTATTGGAGCAAACTCAATTCATCATTTGAATACAACTCAAATCTGCTGAAGCATGTAAATTGATGTGCTCTTGCAGCCTTGCATGTCACGTGTATCAGTGGTGCAGCACGTCTCTGCACTGAGAACATGGTGGCAGTGTGTTTTGAAATAAAACACATTCAATGTACTTTAGTTCAGAGTGCCCCACCACCATTTTGTCAGCATGGAGACATGCTGCACCACTGATACATGTGGCACATAATTGCTTGCTAATTAAAAGCATCCAGTTCCCTGTCAGGGGCACATGTAAAAATGCCTGAAAGATTCAGAGTCTATTTTGGGGTACTTTATTTAATGTGCCTTTAGATTTGCCTGAGGTTTTCCTGTGGCCTTTCTTGCCACTGTTGACTCTAAGATAAGCATGAGTCATCAATGCGACAAAGTGATCAGTAAAGCTAACTGCACTTTATCATGCATTAGCAGGTGCATGACAAACAGGTCCAGGGAGGAGATACTTCCCTTTTATGCAGCATTGCTCAGGACGCAGTTGGAGTACTGCATCCAGTTTGGGGCGCCACACTTCAAGAGGGAAGTGGACAACCTTGAGAGGGTTCAGAAGAGGGCCACTCATATAGTTAGGGGCCTGCAGGCAAAGACCTATGAGGAGAGATTGAGAGCTCTGGATCTCTTCAGCCTCCATACAAGAAGGCTGAGAGGTGATCTTGTGGCCACCTAGAAATTCATCAAGTGGTAGGACAGCAAGAAATAGGAGATGCTTTGTTTACCAGGGCACTCGTTGGAGTAACTAGGAACAACAGGCACAAACTGATGGAGAGAATATTTAGGGTAGACTTCAGGGAGTGCTTATTTACAGTAAGGGTTGCCAAGATCTGGAATAGGCTTCCAAGGGAGGTAGTGCTCTCCCCTACCTTGGGGGACTTTAAGAGGAGGCTAGACATGCACCTGGCAGAGGTTGTCTGACCCCAGTGCTCTTTCCTGCCCAGGGCAGGAGGTCAGACTCAATGATCTGCTAAGGTCCCTTCCAACCCAAACACCTATGAATCTATGAATCATATCCCTCAGCTAAACCACTCCAAAGATTCCTGCGCCGGATAGTTGCTTATTAGATATGCTTTCAGATGTAGAAGAGTTCAGCCAAATATGATGGGCTATTAGGATTTCATTAATTTTTGTCCTTTGTTATAAATATGGTGCCCTGTCAACTAACTTAGGCATTACAGATGTTCCTGAGATATGATCTACAATCACACATTTTGTTGTAGTGGTCTACAACAGAGAAGCCAACATGTTAAAAAAAAATGACCCCTCAATGGTCCTTATCAATTTGATCTAGAGGAAAAATAATTTCTAGAGGAAAAATAAATAACACTGAATCTGCTGATGTGAGAGATTTTCAGTACCCTTAGGAGTTCTAATTATTGTGGCGGGCTAGTAGGGGGTGTTCCTGTGCTGAGCCACCCAACTCACTGCACCTGACCACCTTCTAGGCTCTGAGTGCCTCCCTGGGGGTGCCTCACATCTTGCCAACCCCCTTGCTGGAGCACGCTCTCTAGCCTGGGGGTAATACCGCCACCACTCAAGGTCTGGACTGATCCTGGACCTGTGGTGCTTCCTTTGGTCTGAAGCACAAATAGTGGTCTCCCTTAGTCAGCCAAACCAAGGGAACCCAAGGCATATTCTAGACCCTCTCCCAATAAGTCTCCCATGCTAGCTACAAAGGAGATCGTTACTGGTTACAAGGAGTAGGTTTGGCATAGGGTACAGGGTAGAGAAATCCCATAGAGTAAACAGGGTGGCTGGATAACCTTTGTTCATGCATCTGAGGTACTGTACTGTACTGTACTGTACTCTACTGAGTTACTGTTACTGAGCCTATTGGACCCAGCGTGAATATCAAGAAGGCAAAAGGGGTCTGATCAGCCTCTAGCCTCTCCCCGTCGCCATTCGCAATCCTTGGCGTATCCCTCTCCCTGCGCGCACAAGTTCCACGGAGCCTAGCAAACTTCGTGTGAGTGAATCCAGAGCTCTTTCTCTGAGTTGTTTTCTTCAGTTGGCGCGACGGGCTCACGGTTTAGAGCCTCCAACCGGATGGGCTAGAAGAATGTTCACGGGAAGGAACTCTAGTCCGCCTCTCTTCTTTTCTATCTGTAACTGCAACTCAAGCAAGTTTTCCTGCCTGCACCACGACCATCTTCGGTGTAAGTAAATAATCTTAAATCAACCATTACGCGTCCGTGACTAATTCTAGCGTGTCACCTGTTTTCTCTGACCCAGCGTGCCCGGGCTGCTGGCCACAGCCCTCGCGGCGCGAAAAAGGGCCCGGATTGCTCCCGGCCCGAACAATCATGACTACTGACACTCCTCCTGGTCAGTTCTTAACTTATATAGACCTTATGACCTCATTTACCTGGTCCTTTGGAGTCCAGCAACTGTTGGCTGCCAGCCAACCAATTCCAAATGCATCACTGGTTGCCAGGTAGACTGGCATTGCTCAGAACAATAGGGAGTCCAAGCCCCTCACCTAGGTGTCATGGGGGAGAGTGGGGGAAAGGACCCCAAACAATAAATAGAGACCCCCAGGGGCAGGAACCACGTGTAAAAGGAGAAATAAACAAAAAAATAATTCAAGGAAAATACTCACCAGCAGCAGGACCCACGGTGCAGCTGGAGTGAGGAAGGGAATCCGGGCAGGTTGTAAGCCATGCCTTTATCCAGCTGAAGCCGGCCGGTGATGTCATTGGCAATCACTGGCCGGTGGGGATAAAGTGGACCACCGGGGAAGATGGGAGGAGGAGAGCAGAACCAGGGAAGACGCTGACACCGGATGTCGTCCGGGACACTCCCGGAGAGAGAGAGCCGGCAGGGGCTCTCTAAACCAGCAGAGGACAGCGCAACGAGAGTGACAAAGCATCAGAAGAGGCTCTCTGCACTGGCAAAAGCAGGAACGCCTGAGGGACAGGAGAGCCAGAAGAGGCTCTCTACACCATCGAAGGTGGGAGCATCGGGGGAACCCAGGAGGCTGAGGAGGCTCTCCATCTGGGGCATGCCAGATGAGAGCAGTGTGAGGGGCTGTGAAGCAGGACTACAAGAGGCGGGGTGCTGACTCTTAATCTGAGAAGCGGCCAGGCTCTTGGGAGGAAATTGCGCGACACCAGAAGAAGGACGTCTCCAACAGCGGAGAAAGGAAGCAGTGCCACAGACCCCTAGGGGGTTCATAGAGAACAAAGGCACTCTGTTACCTTAGTAGGACCAAGGAAGGAGCCGCATAAGTCCTTGGTGATTTAGTTGTGTTGCGTTTTTTTTGTTTGTTTGTTTTGTTTCCCCCGTTCGGAGGGGTTGAGGAGTGGAGCGAGGAGATGCAGACAGGATAGCTGTGTCAGAGTTTCTTTTGTACTCTACCTCTATTTCAGCGCTGCAGGTTAGATCCTGAGACCCAGGTGGAGACAGCCTTGGGACAGGAGTAAATGGTCTTGGGAAGCTTACGACTAACTAAGCGAGTTACCCCAGGGAGCAAGACCTAGGACGGGAGAGGGCTACAAGGGACACCAGGCCCAGGAGTGCAACAGTATCGGTAGCATGGCTGAGAAGACTTGGTGACCCACCAAGGGTTAGCATGACACTGGGGCGTAAGGGAGGTGGAGCCCCATGAACGACCGCCAGGTGGACTCCCCACCGCAGAGGAACGCCCCCACTGGTATAACATTCAAAGTCGTGGCAGGATAGACTGGGGGAGGTCACTCTGGGGATAAACATCTACCCAACGACCTACAGGAGACCATAGGGCGATCACTACTGGCCACCCGGACCATGGCCGCATGTGGCCGTATGTTCAAATCCAGGCAAAGACACCAAGTATAGCAAATATATTAAAAATTCCAAAGTAAAGAAGATGAACAAGGAAAGGAACATAATCCAAAAAGGGCCATTGTCCTACTTTCCTTACTTACAAACAGAAAACTGTAGAAAGACCTGAAATCTAAATCAATGCACAGCTTCAAACACAAACTCGCTTCAAGAATGCCAGGTATTGCAAGCCTATCACTGCACTTCAAAAAAAGCATTCCAATGATCTGCTTCTCTCTAGGACCTGGAATATCAGTTGTCTAGCTTCAGCCTCTGCCTACAAATCCTGCCTTTACTATCTATAAAGTCCAGAAGTTCTATACCATCACAAACTTCCCACACATGCAGCTAACTTCATGATTAATTTTGTTACAACCCCCTCATGGGGATACCAAATGCTTAAAGCCTCATATCACCTGCTTTGATTACTACTCCAAATGCTCTCCTATTCTATTCCTTGCATACATTTATAAGGCTCTGTCTCAGAGCAGTTAGGTTCTTTGCTCCTACTACCTTATTTAGATCTCTCTTGTGTATCACTTTATTTCCAGAACTTCACTACTTTGATGGTTAGAAACCTTCTTCTAACTTCTAGTCTAATTCTTTATGACGTTTGTAACTATTGTATCTTGTGTCAGTGTTATCCTTTAACTTTATCTTTCCTTTCTTTCCAGTGGTATTCACCCCAAAATGTGCTTATAAAAATAATCATATTCTCTCTCAATCTTCATTTTGCTAGCCTAAGGTGATTGTTTGCAAAGCTAAACAGGCCAAACCTGAGAGAGGTTCTCCATTTCCTAATCATTCTAGGAACTATTTCTCTGCATCAGTCACAGTTTAAATTAATCTTTTATAATGCCTTTTATAACCTAGGTATCCTTTCTCTTAAAAATAACCTGCTTAATTTATCTTGGAATCATATTAGTCTTTGTCACAGCTGGCAGTGAATGGTTATATTGCAATCAGCCAATATCATAGATTCATAGATTCATAGATGTTAGGTTCGGAAGGGACCTCAATAGATCATCGAGTCCGACCCCCTGCATAGGCAGGGAAGAGGGCTGGGGCTAGATGACCCCAGCTAGATGCTTATCTAACCTCCTCTTGAAGACCCCCAGGGTAGGGGAGAGCACCACCTCCCTCGGGAGCCTGTTCCAGACCTTGGCCACTCTAACTGTGAAGAAGTTCTTCCTAATTTCAATCTAAATCTGCTCTCTGCTAGCTTGTGGCCATTATTTCTTGTAACCCCCGGGGGCGCCTTGGTGAATAAAACCTCACCAATTCCCTTCTGTGCCCCTGTGATGAACTTATAGCCAGCCACAAGGTCGCCTCTCAACCTTCTCTTGCGGAGGCTGAAGAGGTCCAGTTTCTCTAGTCTCTCCTCATAGGGCTTGGTCTGCAGGCCCTTAACCATACGAGTGGCCCTTCTCTGGACCCTCTCCAGGTTATCTGCATCCCTCTTGGAGTGCGGAGCCCAGAATTCCACACAGTATTCCAACTGCGGTCTGACCAGCGCCCAATAGAGGGGAAGTATCACCTCCCTGGATCTACTCGTCATGCATCTGCTGATGCACGATAAAGTGCCATTGGCTTTTCTGATGGCTTTGTCACACTGCTGATCCCTTTCCACTTCCCTGCCACCCAGCAGGTCATTCCCTAGGCTGTAGGTGTGCTGGACATTTTTCCTCCCTAGGTGCAGCACTTTGCATTTCTCCTTGTTGAACTGCATTCTGTTGTTTTCTGCCCACTTGTCCAACCTGTCCAGGTCTGCTTGCAACTGTTCCCTGCCCTCCGGCATGTCCACTTCTCCCCACGACTCTCTGGGTGCGACCCTCCAGCCAATTTGCCACCCACCGGACTGTGTAGTCATCCAAGTCACAGCCTCTTAACTTGTTCACCAGTATGGGGTGGGATACCGTATCGAAGGCCTTCCTGAAGTCTAAGTATATGACATCCACCCCTCCTCCTGTGTCCAGGCATTTCGTAACCTGGTCATAAAAAGAGACTAGATTAGTCAGGCACGATCTGCCTGCTACGAACCCATGCTGTTTTCCCCTCAGCATAATTTGTCCTGCCGGGTTCTCGCAAATGTGGGCCTTGATAATTTTTTCAAAGATTTTGCCAAGGATGGAGGTGAGACTGACTGGCCTATAGTTGCCCGGGTCCTCCTTCCTCCCCTTCTTGAAAATGGGGACCACATTGGCCCTTTTGCAGTCCTCCGGGACTTGGCCCGTGCGCCACAAGCATTCAAATATTCCTGCCAGTGGCTCTGCAATGATGTCGGCCAGTGCCTTCAGTACTCTCGGATGGAGCTCATCCGGGCCTGCCGACTAAAGGCATCCAGATCTTTCAAGTGACTCTGCACCATCTCAGGGTCTATGCATGGCAGTCTGGTGCCTTTCTGCTGCCTCTCTACAACGCCAATGAGAGAGTTGTCATGCCCCTCGCTTAGGAACACTGAGGCAAAGAACTCATAAGAATATCCTTATGTCCCACTTTTTTCCTTCATTGCTTCCAATATAAAAGTGCCATCTTAAAGCTTAATGGGTGCATCTATATGTCATCCTATGGTGAAGTAGCAACATGCTATGTTGCCATAAGGAATGCTACAGTAAAGTAGAAATCATGGAGGTCTACATGTTATCGCCAGCTGTGTAGCCACTGTACAGTGACATGTAGATGTGCCCAATGTCTTGGTAATAGGAACACCAGCTGAAATCAAACTTTCTTGGTTATAGTCCCTAAGTGTATGACTTTCCACTTACTAAATTGTATACACTTTCTATTATTCCAATTAAGAAATTATTGAATTCTTCTTGTATGATAAACTGTTCTTCCCTTGTGTCCATAAATCCCAGTTTTGTCTTGTCTACAAATTTCATAAACATACTTCTAGATCTTGTACCACACCACATATACTATGCAAATATTAAACAGGATGGGTCTAAAGGCTGATCTCTGAGAAACACCATTAATAATGTCTCTCCAATTTGATAACTTCCCTTTCAATATGGCCTGAGATTATCTCCCTTTTAAACAACTCCTAATCCAGTTTATGGTTATAGCATTTATCTTCATCTCCTATGTAGTGATTAATAGATTCATTAAAAACAGGCGTACAGTGAATAAGAACAACAACAATAATAGTGGAGCAATAAGAAACCTCTGTGGAACCTTTGTCTGGCTCTAACTAGCTAATTTAACAGAGGAACCATCTCTCATTTGCCAGCTCGTGTAATCTAACTAAATAGGTGTCTCCAATTTATAACTTCTATCACTACATCTTCTCTCTTAGTAATAAGAACAAAAATCAGTTAATACAAAAATAAATTAACATCCATTTACAAAGGAGAGCTTACTAGTCTATCCCTCTGGGCTGAATCTTTACCACTCACTTTCCTATTCCAGCTTTACTTCAGCTCTTTTAGCAAGTCTCTGTAAGTCTTTCAGGAGGTTTCACTTTCTCCTCACATGGATGAATTATCAGATCCAGTTTCTGATTTGTGTTTGATGGGAAGCTTTTCTTTCAAGTCTTCATAGAATTGAGTCTTTATACTGGGATCTGATTGACTTTCACTGTTGGAAGATGTGCTTCTGCACATAGTACAAAGTTAAATAACTTCCGGTCAAGGGATTGGACTTGGGCAGGAGTGGGCGCATCCTGCAGATCAATACATAGCTGTGCAGGTGGTATCACCAGCAGGGCTTTGGCTTCTTTGACCATGGAATGATGTTCCAAGAAGAAGGATTGCTGGGAAGATATGGGATCCACCTGGCAAAAAAGGAAAGAGCATCTTCACAGACAGGCTTGCTAACCTAGTGAGGAGGACTTTAAACTAGGTTTGCTGGAGGATGGAGACCAAAGCCCTGAGGTAAGTGGGGAAATGGGTGACCTGGAGGAAATGCTAGCAGAAGTGGGCAACAGGGGAGGCATTCTCATTCTTCCTGAGAAATCAGGGCAGTCAGCTAGTTACCCCAGGTGCCAGTACCTGAATGCACAGAGCTGGTGAAACAAATAGGAAGAATTGGATGTGACTGGAATAACAGAGACTTGGTGGGCTGGATCACATGACACTGGACCACTGTCATGAACTGTTCAAAAAGGACAAGCAGGGGACAAGAGGAGGTGTTGCACTTTATGTAAAAGCATTGTATGATTGCTTAGAGGTCCAGTATGAAACTGGAGACAGGCCTGTTGAGGGTCTCTGGGTTAGGGTCAGTGGGGAGAGCAACAAAGGTGATATCATGGTGGGGGTCTGCTATTGACCACCAGATGAGGAGGATGTGGTAGATGAGGCTTTCTTCAAACAGCTAGCAGAAGTTTGCCAGTCACAGCTCCTGGTTCTCATGGGGGTCTTCAATCACCCTGACATCTGCTGGGAGGACAATACAGCAGTTCACAGGCAATCCAGGAAGTTTTGGAGAGTGTTGGGGACAACTTCCTGGTGCAAATGCTGGGATGGCCAACTAGGGGCAGTGCTTTTCTTGACCTCCTGCTCACAAACAGGAAATAATTGGTGGGGAATGTAGTAGTGGATGGGAACTTGGGCAGCAGTGACCAGAAGATGATTGATTTCAGGATCCTGAGGAAAGGAAGGAAGAAGGGCAGCAGAGTATGGATCCTGAACTTCAAAAAAGCAGACTTTGATTCAGTCGAGAACTCATGGGCAAGATCCCCTGGGAAGCCAGTCTGATGGGGAGAGGAGTCTGTGAGAGCTGGATGTACTTCAAAGAACCATCCTGATGCGCGGGAAGACTAGCAAGTATGGCAGAAGACCAGCTTGGCTTAGCAGAGAATTCTTCAGTAAATTAAATCACAAAAAGGAAGCTTATAAGAAGTAGAAACTTGGACAAACAACTAGGGAGGTGTATAAAAGCATTGCCCAGGCATGCAGGGATGAAGTCAGGAAGGCCAAAGCACAACTGGAGTTGCAGCTAGCAAGGGACATGAAGAGTAACAAGAAGGAGTTCTACAAGTATGTCAGTAACAAAAGGAGGATCAGGGGAAGTGTGGGTCCCTTACTGAATGGGGGAGGAAACCTAGTGACAGAGGATGCAGAAAAGCTGAAGGACTAAATGCCTTTTTCACCTCAGTCTTCACAGGCAAAGTCAGCTCCCAGAATACTGCACCAGGCAGCACAGTTTGGGGAGGAGTTGTGCACCCAACTGTGGTAAAAGAACAGGTTAAGGACTATTTAGAAAAGCTGGACTTATACAAGTCTAGGGGGCCAGATGGGATGCACCCGAGGGTGCTGAGGGAGTTGGCTGATGAGATTGCAGAGCCATTGGCCATCATCTTTGAAAACTCATGGTGATCAGGGGAAGTTCCAGATGATTAGAAAAGAACTAACTTAGTGCCCATATTTAAGAAAGGGAACAAGGAAGATCCAGGGAACTACAGACCAGTCACCCTAATTTCAGTCCCTGGAAAAATCATGGAGCACATCCTTAAGGAATCCATTTCTAAGCACTTGGACGAGAAGAAGGTGATTAGTCACAGTCAGCATGGATTCATCAAGGGTAAGTCATGCCTGATGAACCTGATTGCCTTCCATAATAAGATGACTGCCTCTGTGGATGCAGGGAGACCAGTGGATATACAACTTGACTTCAGCAAGGCTTTTGATGCGGTCTCCCACAACATTCTCACAGGCAAGGTAAGGAAGTACAGGTTAGATGAATGGACTGTAAGGTGGATAGAAAACTGGCTGGATCATTGGGCTTACAGGGTAGTAGCCAATGGCTCGATGTCTAGTTGGCAGCTAGTACCAAGTGGAGTGCCCAAGGGGTCATCCCTGGGGTCAGTGTTTTTCAATGCCTTCCTCAATGACCTGAAAAACGAAATACAGTGCACCCTCAGCCAGTTTTCAGATGACACCAAGCTGGGGGAAGTAGTAGATATGCTGGAGGGTAGGGCTAGGATTCAAGGTGCCCTTAAGAAATTGGAGGATTATGACAAAAGAAATGTTGTGAGGTTCAATAAGGATAAGTGCAAAGTCCTGCAATTAGGATAGAACAATCCCATGCACTGGTACAGGCCAGGAACAGCTGAGCTGAGCAGTAGCTCTGCAAAAAAGAACCCAGGGGTTACAGTGGGTAATAAGCTGAATATGAGCAAACAGTATGTCCTTGCTGCCAAGAAGGCTAATGGCATACTGGGCTGCATTGGTAGAAGTGTTTTTAGCAGATCAAGAGAAGGGATTATTCCTCTATTCAGCACTGGCAAGGCCACATCTGGAATCCTGTGTTCACTTTTAGGCCCCCCACCACAGAGAGGATACGAACAAATTGGAGAGAGTCCAGAAGAGCATTACAAAAATGGTGATGGGGCTGGGGCACATGACTTATGAGGAGAGGCTGATGGAACTGGGTTTATTTAGTCTAGAGAAGAGAAGACTGAAAGGGGATTTATAGAGGCCTTCATCTACCTAAAGTAGGGTTCAAAAGAGGATGGAGCTAGACTGTTCTCAGTGGTGGCAGATGACATAACAAGGAGCAGTGGGCTCAAGTTGCAGAAAAGGAAGTTTAGGTTAGATATTAGGAAAAACTTCCTCACTAGGAGGGTACTAAAGCACTGGAACAGGTTACCCAGAGAGGTTGTGAAATCTCCAGCCTCTGAGGTTTTTAGGACCTGGCTAGGCAAAGCTTTGCCTGGGATGATCGAGTGGAGTATGGTCCTACTTTGAGTAGAGACTTGGATTAGATGACCTCCTGAGGTCCCTTCCAACCCTAATTTTCTATGCGTCTATTATTCTAACTACAAATTGCTGAGGTTGGTTTCCTCTTCCTGCATTGTAGTATTTGCATTGTAGTCCATAGGTGCATTTTATAGATTTCATCGATTTCATCATTTTTCAGGGTTGGAAGGGACCTCAGCAGATCATCAAGTCCAACCCCCTGCCCTGGACAGGAATGTGCTGGGGTCAGATGACCCCATCCAGGTATTTGTCCGATCTCTTCTTAAAGATCCCCAAGGTAGGGGAGAGCACCACCTCCCTTGGAAGCCCGTTCCAGATTCTGGCAACCCTTCCTTATTCTTCCCATAAGGATACTGTTGCTTAATTCTTCCCATAACCTCATTTCTTCCCATAAGGATATGGTTGCTCCTTGTGTTCTGGAACATTTTATTTCTTCCTCAGAAAACTGTCTAGATTTGGGCTGTGATGGTCAAGAGGGGCATCAGGAGGCAATGATGTTTTATCTTTTTTGCAATGCAAGCACGCATTTAACTAGATTCAGTTTCTGCCAGACCTAATATTGGTGTTACTTTCTGAGGTATGACAATGAATGGGAGTTTGTATACTCTATTTTTATATTGGATGCTAGCAATGCTTCTCCCAGTCACTGGCTTGTTTGTTCTTAAATGGTTTTGTTTAGATTTTCACTGAACTCGCTTTTAGTCTCAAGTGTAATTTTATATATTCATGCTCTTTAAAATACAAACCTGAGTGCCAGTGTCAAATTTAAATTAAACTATTTCTCTTTGCACACTGACTGGCAAAGTCCTATCCTTCTTATTGGTTTTGCTTGATTAAACCATATCTATGTTAAATTCTTCTGGTATGCTCTCAACTGTATGTGCCTGAGGTTTCTGTTTTAGGGATCTGCAGAATCTGGCAAAATGGTTCCTCTTGTTACAGGTAAAAGAGAGCTTTCCAAATACAGCACAACACTTTGGGCCGTGTTGCTTTCCACTTTTTTTACACATATGCTTATTTTCTCTCTCTCCCTTAGCATGCTCCTTCCCACTGGAAAATTCTACTTTGTGAGATGGCTTTTTATGGCAACATTATTTCATGCATGCTTCATGGATGGCCTTTTTTGATGCATTCAGCTCTGAAGCCTGGGCCTTCACAGTTTCTTCTGCTGTGTGCATCTGGATAGTCTTTTCAAAGGAAAAGTCTTCCTCAGGCAATAGTATTTCAGGTAAGGCAGTGTATGCAGTGCCACAAATAATCTGATCTCTTATCAGAGATTCTGTTGAATTTCCAAGAGCACTCAGTCTCTTTACCTATACTTTCTCCTGTTGTTTGCACATCAAAATTTGTGTCTTTCAAGGGGCTCATTCTTTTTTAGCCTGAGGTACTCCTCAAAAGTGGATAGTATTTTACTTCATTTCCTATTTTTAAATTTTTCAAAGGTAAAGGTTTTATAAACATCCAGGGCTTCCTCCCCAGTGATATGCCAGAAATTCAAGGATTTGACTTGATTATTTTTCTGTTCTGCCACTAGATACTCATCAAACCTTTGTGTGAATGCCCTCCAGTTCTCTACAGTATTGCCTGATATCAGAAGGGCAGGTGGGCATTGGAGAATTTCCATGACTACCTGTCCATTTACTTAGATGATAACTTTGCAGGCAAATCAGTTAGAGCTGTCCTTCCACATGGCTATTTTATTCCACTTGCTCTTTTTCCAGTTTCTTCTTCAGTTTGGATTTCAAGTTCTTTCAAGTTCTGTCTCATTCTCCACTTCTGATACCATGTAGTGATTACCATGTTCAGTAAAACAGGCATCAAATGCATGAGAACAACAACCTTTAATAGTACAGCAGTAAGTAACATCTGCAGACCCTTTGTCTGACTCTAACTAGCTTAATTGAAGGACTGTGTCCCAATGGGTCCAGAGGAGGGCTAGGGTCCAGAGGAGGGCCACTTGCATGATTAGGGGACAGAAGGACAGGCCCTACAAGGAGAGGCTACGGGACCTGAACCTGTTCAGCCTCCACAAGAGAAGGCTGAGAGGGGATCTGGTGGCCGCCTATAAACTTGCCAAGGGGGACCAGCAGGCAATGGGAGAGTCCCTGTTGCCCTGGGCACTACCGAGGGTAACAAGGAACAACAGCCATAAGTTGACTGAGAGTAGATTCAGGCTAGATATCAGGAGGCACTACTTCACTGTCAGGGTGGCTAGGATCTGGAACTGACTTCCAAGGGAAGTGGTGCTTGCCCCTACCCTGGGAGTCTTCAAAAGGAGGCTAGACAGCCACCTAGCTGTGGTCATTTGACCCCACCATCCTTTCCTCCCCATGGCAGGGGGTCGGACTAGATGATCTGCTCAGGTCCCTTCTGATCCTACCCTATCAACTATGAATTCCTAAACTCTGTAATCTAAGTAAGGGTGCGTCTCTAAATTATAACTTCTATCACTACAGCCTCCAAATGTATTAATAATTTCCCATAAGATACTGTGTGACATGCATTGCTTAATTCTATATATGTTAATTAGGTCAACTTAATTGACTTTGTCTAACCAGAAACAAGTTTATCCTGTCATAGGAGAATTGCATTAGTGTGATACAATCTTTTTTGGATAAAACCAGGTTCCATTTTTATGCTGTTTCCTATTTATCTTTATGTCCTTGATTATTCTTTCCTTCAAAATTTGTTGTAAGATCTTGCATAGTATTGAAGTAATATTGAAGTCAAACTAATGTGCATATAGTTGTTTGATTTCCCTCTTCTTCCCTTTTTCGAATATAAGCACTACATTTGCTCTTCTTCAGTCAGAGCTACCACTCCCTAAATTGATGGATTCATTGAAAATGCAGGCTTGTAAACTGCATCTTGAGTGAATTTAACTTGTCATATATTCTGGGGTTCCATCCCTGAAAAACATAACCTATACTGTGCTTCTCTATCCCTTAGATGCAAATTAAAGGTAGAGAAATCTGTTGTCATATTTATAGCATGAGCATTATACAGATTTCTGGTCAACCACCCTCTTCACTCAATGGATTCTCAATCATCCTTACAGCTGTCAGTCTTCTAGGCCACACACCATGGTAGAGTTAAGTTAATAGACACTCTAGGCTGTATTTCATTTAAATTAAAAAACTATCTTATTCTGTTGCACATTAAACCATCAGGAAAGGGAGAAGCAGTAAATCTTTATTCATCTGTCTTAGGAATTTAAATGGACCCCATCACAATAATATCTTAATATTTCAGAAGCTTCAATTTAGCTATCCTTACAGCACTACTTGGAAGAGAGAGAATACTATTATCTCCATTTTACAAAGAAGGAACTGAAGGTCAGATAGGCTAATGTCTAATCTACAGGATGTTGGCCCAAAAAAGGGGAACTTGAAGCCTTGTGTATGGGAAACAATAGGCACTTCAAGGTGGGATCCAGAGCAGCTAGTGTGCTGATCATGGAGTTGTCTAAAGCCAGCGTGTAGTTGCTTGTAGCTAGTGCTCAGGTTCTTTAACTGGGATTTCAAGGAGTTACGTTCATGAACTGATGGTTTGCTATGCCCTTGTATTCATGGAACTAAGTAAAGGTATTTTTTTTTTCTTTTAAAATATTGCTACCACCATTCCCCTTTAACAAGATAGACTCACAGCTAGAGCACTCGCCCAGGAAGTGTCAGACCAAGATTTAGTTCTGTTTTACAGCCTCAGGGGTTCAGTTTAAAGTTTATCATCTTCAAGGGAAGTCCCCTAACTACTAAAGTAAAAGCTGCATTGCTTGTTGAAGTTTGTCACCTTACAGGCAAGAATCAAAGATTTGTTGGCCTAGAAGTAAAAATGAGAGAGAACATGATCTTTGTCTAGTGGTTAGGGCAATTGCCCCATTTCAGGACTGTTCCCTGGGAGCAGAGATTAAATCCCATGTTCTCCCATCCTGCTCCCCTCCTCTCCATGTTATAATACAGGTGTTGTTATGTAGTAAACTGTCCGATGCACAAATACTCTCAATCTTGCTTCCAATTAGGAGATGAAAATTGCTTCCCCCTTCTAATCACTACCTTAATACTTTCTAGGAGCAAAATCTTTTGCCTCCACTGTGCTTACAGCTTCAGGACTGTGCCTCATATTAGTGAAAGGTATCACAATCACTATTTAAGTGACCGGGTTGAGAGATTTCAGAACAGATGTAAAAACATAACCCATATCATGAAATAACTGGACAAATGAGGGGCAAAATATCTACAAATTGCAGTTTGGTAATGTTTTCCAAGTCTTACTGCCTCAGTGATAAAATGTTCCATGTTATTGTTTCTCAGATTTTTTAAAGAAGGAAAAAAACTGTATTTGGATATCAGAAACTCATCATCAGTTCCAACATACCAAAATATTGAGCTAGATATTCAACTAGTACTCATCATTATCACTTCATTGAAGTAATAAACTAGTTGTAGGTATTTCCTTTGGTATCCTGCTCAGTAGGAAGGAATGATCGTTTCCAGTTTTGTTTCTGTATGGGCATTTACTTTTGTCCACAATTTGGGTAAATAAAATATAATTAGATTTTGTGTAATTTACCAATATGTAAGCTAAAGCTGTTTTGCTTTAGCCTCTTTTAGTTAATAAAAAAGTCACTGCTTTACACTGTTCAAATAAATATCTAAAATGCATCATGTAATGTATGCTGTTTAAGGTTTGCAATTAGCAGTCTCATGCTCATACAGTTAAGGTCAAATTAAACAGTAGTGAAAATCAACTTGCTCCTTTTTACATGTAAAAATGTAATTAATTAAACATTGTTGTATAATTCTGGAAATTCTTGTATTCTTGCTGACAGCTCCACTTTTGTTTAGCCCCAATGCATAACTTAGAGGTTATTACATGTCTGCTGGGAGAAAAGTGGTTTAATGAATATTATATGCATGCAATTTGCTCAAAATAATATATTCTGCTCATTTTTCCATCAAATGCTATGGTGGAAAAGGCACAGAAATTGCTTATGGGGGAAAATATGAATTAAGCTCCAAGAAACTCCCCAAGTCAAACTGAAATTTCATAAAATTACAGGAAATTACATAATATTAATAAAATTACAGATTTGTTTCTAAAATTAAATTTGAAATTTGAGGTTTGCAATATTAATAGGGCTTTCTAAAAAAATAATAATACATGTTTTTAAAGTCTGACAGCATTTATGCTGAGCAGCTAAAATCATGTAAAGGCAGGAGATGGTCCATTTGCCATGTTAACTGGGTCATGTTACATAAATTCTCCATATTTTATGGTGTACACATACATCCTTTATATTTTTATGGTATATTTTATGAGTTCATATGTGAAAGGGACTCCAGTACTGTTGTCAAGACATATTGACAATCTTATTCTCCCTTCACCTTGTATATATTTTCTCTAGACAAATCAAAGATCTCTGAATGGAAAGGGGAAAGTGGTAGGGAGAAAAAGAGGATAAAAGATTTGGGAGATGGGTAGAAAATTTACTCATGAGTGAACAAAGACTGTATTAATTTCTAAACAGAATTCTGTGCTGTTAATACACACATGGCTTAGATTCAAATGTGTTCAATCCTGCCTCTTCCATGAGCCCTATATTCAGTATTCAAATCTGAGGCACTGAAGCTTGGGAAGAGATGGCAGAGGTAAAGCTGTTTTCACAGAAATACATGAGGTGAAAGTAAATTTTCCACCCTCTAACAGATTTGTCAAGAAGGTTAATTCTGCCACTTTTGCTTTCATTTGAAACATTTTGTGGAGTCCTTTCTGCATGGTACATATACTGTGATTAAGTGAATGCCTAGATGGCAATTATTTCCTCATTCTGAACTGGTTTCTTTGGACTAAAAGAGATTTAAGTTAATAATTACTAGGATCAGTGTCATTACATCCTCTTTGCTAGTAGCAAAATAGATAGTGTAAATATTTCAGAAATGGATTGTAAAATAATTCCAAGTCTGCTCTTAAATTGTATTTATTTCAAGTTGTCAAAATGCTGTCCAGTGCACCTCTCCCACACTCTTCTTTTTGAAGCTTGTAGTGCAGAATTAAAGTCTAAGAGAATTGTTCCTAATCCATTACTCCTTCTGATGTACAGAGGGATGTAAATATTACGCTGCCAGGGACAAGTGCACCTCTGAAAGACTAACCTCCAGCTTGCACCGACAGCTCCCTTTCAGGGGTCTACTGGTGAGATGTGGATTTCATTTGCAATCCAAGTTTATCGAGAGCTGGTGAAATGGGCCCAGAAAATGTGTGGAAACAGCACATTCCAAAGGCATCCTGGCAATACATCTTCACCTGCTAGTGCTGCATTATTTGAGACTGTTCTTGCTGACCATGTATCTGCCATTGAAAGGAGTATTGCAGACATCTTGCACCATCTATACCATTTTGTTGATATATTAACATCTGGTTGAAAGACAGATGGATTTTCCACAGACAGGATCTTTTCACTAAAATGATATCATGCAGGATTGCATGTGGTGGCTAAGTTCATTTTTTTTGTGATACAGCACAAAAAAAGGAAAATACATCTGATCAGAAAATAATCTTATTACTTGTTTCATTTATATTTTTATTTTAGATGCTAAGGCCTCAGCAATGTTGGTATAGGTGAATAATATAGCCCATTCTCCTTCAACATTTTTTATTGATCATTGGTGTAAAACTACATCTACAAAGGTGTCTGTGTGTTTGAACTATAGGAAAATGCCTATTCACAAAATATTGATCGTTTTAACTCCAAATCATTCAATTTTATTTAGAATTCTTATTCTTCCTGGTTCTCTAGTAATCATCATGAACATTAAGAGGGAGACTTTCAAAAGTTCTGTTCCAGGTGAAGTCACTTGGAAAATGTCTGTTGTCTTACGTGAGAGCACAGCTAAAATAATATTGGTGGCTCATGAAAATCCCACCCTTAATTTATGACATAGGATCTTTTGTTTTCTTTTAAAGGAAGATAGCCAGATTATAGATAATTGATTCAGCATAGTACAGAATATTGTCTTCTCCTCCTCCTCCTTCCACCTTCATCTTTTCATCATTACTGAGACCAAAATCTATTTTCATCTGCCAACTTCCTTCCCCAATCTTTTACCCTACTCCCTTTTGCTCATCCTCACTCCCTTCTCATCATTTCTGCCAACCATATACTCAGTTATTCTCTCTCCACAGGAACTGTCCCTTCATATTCAGACAGGAATTTGTTTGCCTCATCATGACAATGGGGTTGCTGATTAGTACAGAATTGGCTGCCATGCAGGTACGGAAGATGTGTCAGCATTCTATTATAGAACTATTTTATTATTTTATAGAACTGTTTTTTATTCCATTATAGCACTGTTTGGGGTCCTTTTGACCTAGTGGGTTATTTTTTATTTGTGTACTGTACCCAGAATATTAGCTGGGTGCTTTATAAATGTGAGTAATTGCACAGCCATGTTTGTTGATTGGTTAAGTGAAAGGTTTCATTTCAGTTCTGTTTATGTTTCTGCTATTTCTTTAAATATACATAAAGTATGAAACAGAAGGTTGTTTGGCAACAAAAAGATTCAAAGCTTTCGTCGCACAAATACTGGATGGGGCGTTTTTACTTCTCAGAATGTTTTGATTTCTTTTCAGAAACTATTCAAACTTAGCATGGTTTCTCAGGTAGCTTTAGTCAATGCAAAAGTCTCCCCCCCCTCACCCCCACCCCCTTCTCCCAAATTAAAATGCTTGACCAAAAGATTTCAAGTAGAACGCAGGTAACATTTGCATCTTATAAATTAACCAAAGTGGATGGATTAATGGATACATACTTTTGTCAGCCTATAAGGAACAAATCTGGCCTGGTTTCTACTTGATTTCAGATAACTAACTACTAAGGCTGTGCAAAACTTTGGTCACTGATTTGATTTGGCAGAGATTTGGCCCAATTCGGTGGCCAAGTCTCTGAATCCAAATCAAATCAGGAGACCCATTAATCTCTCTGAATTGAATCGGAAGCCTCTGATTCAATTCAGAGAGATTCGATGATTTGGGCATAGACACAGCTATATATTTTTTCTACATACCTCATAGTACCAAGTGGCTCATGAACACTAAGATGGTGGGGTGGATGGAGTGTCCCATGGGAGCACAGGGAGTGTCCCCAGTGCGCTCGGCAGTGGACCTGGAAGTGGATCAGAAGCACTTCCAGTCCACTTCCAGGTCCACCGCGCGCACCCAGGATCCCCCTGCATGGCTAATCACTGAGCCAGCCGTGTGTGGGGGGGAGGGTCCCCGTACACTCAGTAGTGGACCCAGAAGTGGACTTGAAGTACTTCCAGTCTACTTCCGGGTCTGCCGCCAAGCATGCAGGGGGGCTCCCTGTGCTCCTGTGGGTGTTTCCATCTGCCCTATCATCTCAGCATTCATGAGCCACACCTGGTACCTCAAGATATGTAGAAAAATACATATAAAGCTGTGTCTATGGCCAGATTGCTGATTCTCCTAATTAGAATCGAATCTTCAGATTAGGATTTGGCCAAATTGAATTGGGACAGTGATCTGAATCAGCTAATTGAATCACTGTTCCCCAAATCGGGTTGAATCCAAATCTGAATCAAATACAGCCTGGTTTGCGTACCCCTAACTACATCTCAAACATTTCACTAACTTTAATTGCAGTTTAGGCAGTAGGGCTGAGAGAAGGTGACTTCAAAACACCTTTAAGCTTTCCTATTCCTGAAAAATCATATATATATCTTAAACAGTGGTAAACTTGCCTATTCCAGTGGTACGAGACTGTCTTAACTATGGGAGCCATTTAGAGCTGTGCTTTGAGATGCCACACTGCCTGGAATTTCTGCCTTTGCATGTCCTTCTGCTTCAAGCACCCTACTCTAAGGCTTTTGTGAAGGCAGCGGGAGACAGAGGCTTTGGAAGGCAGCTTTACACTTGTCTACTACAGTGACTGATTGGAAGAAGATTCTCATCATGAGAAGTATGCCTTTTGCTTACTATAAAATGTTGGGAGAAGGGTCTAAATCTCTCCCTAGATGTACTGAGTGCTCTCTTCATTTCACTGAGAAAAATTAGATAAAGGCCAGTGTGTACAAATTCCATAATTGATGCCATTTAAAAAGCATATATTATAATCAGGAATCTGGGTTATCTGTTTCCCATGAAATATGAACCCCCACCCCCCACAGATTTTCCTTTTAACAGAGAAAAAAGCATATTTTTCATTTTAACAGAGATACCTGTGGATTTTCCAGTTTTGCAAAGAGCTCTCTGCAGGCGGACAGAGTTTCAGCCTGCACTAGCTTCTTGCAGCCCGATGGCAGGCGCATGGACTGGGAGCTGCATGCCATCAGACCAGGCAGGAAGCCACACATGGAGGCATGGAGTCACAACCCATCAGACTGGGCAGGCTCCTGGAGTGCTGGAAGGCCCACATGGAGGCACAGAGCCTGCCTGGCCTGATGGCATCCAGCTCCCACCTGGAGTGCCATGAACCCCATATGCTGGCCTCAGCCAGCCTAGTCTGGTCTGAAGGTATGTGCCAGCAGGCCAGGCCAGCTCTGTGCCAGCATGCACAAGCCC
Organism: Alligator sinensis; assembly: GCF_000455745.1. Classification (NCBI taxonomy): domain Eukaryota; kingdom Metazoa; phylum Chordata; order Crocodylia; family Alligatoridae; genus Alligator; species Alligator sinensis. The sequence continues at coordinate 1,347,607 of NW_005842007.1, forward strand.
TGGGACTCAGCCAGAGGTACACATTTCCAGGGGCTCTGCCTGCTGCAGCCACGAGTGCCATGAGAACCCACTGCCTGCTGCTGCTAAGCCACCAGCAGTGGGGGCTGTGCACCACAAACCCCACACATGCCCACAACCCCGCAACACACACCTACACTCCCCCACACCTCTTCACCATGTCCCCACAAACCCCACAAACATTCTCCCATTCTGCCAATTTCCACACACCTTCACAATCCCCACACAAACCCCACACCTGTCCACAATCCCTACCACACTCCTTCATAAATCCCCCCACACATGTACCCCACACCCACTCCCCAACCATACAAAGCACCTGCATATATTTCTAAATAAGATGCAGATAGTGTTACATTGTTTAGTTTGTAAAATAAATAAATAAATAAAAGTAATTAATTTTGCATAATTTTGAATTGTCCTGTGCATAATTTTCTGGGGTATACACAGGGGTCTCAGCTGGAACTCTGATTTTCCAAGATGAAAAACACAAAATCAAATACCAAAATATATATGTACTTAGAATTTATTTTATTGAAGCGACTGAGGCACTGGTAGGCTTCCAAATTGCTTTAAAAAAACTAAATATTAATAAAACACTGTGTTCAACTGATTCATAGATAGTTAGGGGCTGGAAGGGACCTTGTATATCATTGGGTCCAGTCCCCCTGCAATAGGCAGGAAAAGACAACTGGGATCAAGTGACCCCAGGAAGGTGATACCGATATATACAGTGGCCTTTCATTTTAATTATAGATTTTGGATTTTTAATCAGAAAATTTGCATTTTTATCAGAGAACTTGCAATTTTTTTATGAGAGAAAACCAAGATCCCTGATTACGATATATGTTGAGGGAGAGAATAGATTTTGGTAGTGGTTTTCATTTTAAAGGAATCATAGATTTTTCCTTGCTATGCCTGTTACATATCCATTGACCTTAAAAATCATAGATTAACATCAAAATATTTCCTTGTACTTATTACAAAAAATAATGGGGGTAAACGCAAGTACCACAAGGTGATAATTTTGATAAATAGTGGTTTTTTAAATGATGATTACTGGACATATAACAACAGAATGCATGTTATTAAGCAGCTACTTTATTCCGTATTTTTCATACTCTGCCTACTAAAAGGACAAATCTGTCTTTAAGGCCTCTGGCAGACCTGAAAGTAAAGCGATATGATGCACCATCTCCACACTCGTGCTTGCTGCCATGTAACATGTTTCTGGCAGAAGGCATGTTTGCGAGATCCAACATCAGATCCCATCATGCCTTCTTTCCTTTGCAGGGGAAGCCCAGTATCATGATCCTGGGCTCCTTCTGCACCAGCCAGTGGCAAGTTCTCATGACTAGGATCCCTATCAGCTGATCTGGGCTCCCAGTTGTGGAGGTGTACCCTGCACCTGGAAGCTGGGATCAACTGATGAGGCTTCTAGCCACAGAAGCGCATGGTCCAGCCTCGTGGCTGGAAGCCCCATCAGCTGATGGGGCTCCCAGATGTGGGGCTGTACTCCATGGCTGGGAACCCCAGCCTGGCCACATGTTCACTTAATGGTGTTATAGGAACCAGCCATAAAGTTATTACATATTATTGTGTAATAATGTTATGGTTTATTCCTTATTTTATCATGCCATTAATTTAATTAATATGTGGCTAGGTAACAACTTAAGATGTGAAGTTAATCATGTCTGAAGTGTAACACATGCCAAGGGCCTAAGTGTTATACTTTGTGTACTCATGCATATCCTTTTCTTTACAGAAGACTTTACTTTCAAACCAGACCACTGCCTGTATTATAGACTTGCAGAATGAGATCTGAAAAAAAGAAAAGAAGAAAAGATAAAATGTAATAAAAAGCAAGCTAATGAGTACAGCTATTGTAGGTGCATTACTATCAATGTGTCCTTTAATAAATAAATAAAGTTAGAGAATGAGATTCCTGCTACTATATTTGCTGATATTATTGTTACTATATATAAGGAATCTGGGAAACTGTCCAGCAACATAACATTCTGGGATGAATGGTTTAGTGACAATGCTGACTGGATTGTAACAAATCAATGATACTGCTAGATCTCAAAAAGAGACAATCTTCCTTTACACAATTAGACTGTTAACAAACTTCCAGAAATCTATATCCACTGTAAAAATAACAAGCGATAAATAATTTACAGGAAACATAACAGGAGTCCTCCATATTGCAGTGCCTATGCCCAACTTTTTTTTTAACCAGGCTTCTAGTCTTATGGCTTCACAAAGTCAGGATTTTTTCCACGTAAGGTATGATATTCATACCAAAGCAATGATGTTTTCCTTTATTTGTGTAAATCCATCCAGCTGTAACAATATTTTACTTTATTAGTTGGAAATATAATCAAGAAAAAGAAAAATGAAGGCAACCCCATGCCTAGGGCATTATGCTACTACACTGTTTATCACCAACTCCCAGTGAGACAAAAAGAAGAATTAGAGATATATTACTGGTGGAACATAAACCATCTCTGGCCACTCTAGATTTTCTGTCAAGCTGCAGCAGATCAATAACTGTCCACAATGTACATAAACCTATTTCCAGTTCACTGGAGCCCTGTTGTTATGCTTGAGAGACATCTGTACCAGTTGGTCGGTCTGCGTGAGCATGTAAATAAACACAAGACAGGTAAAGTTGCTATTGTGTAGACTGTAGACTTTAACCCCACAAAATGTAAATACCAATTGGCATATATTTTGACATTTAAGAGAGATATTTATCCAATGCTTATTAAATATCTCTAGTTTTAAAATGGTACTTGCAGGTTAAAATGAAACTCCACTAGAATATTGTTGCTATAGTAAGATGACACAGTAGATAACCCACACATTTTATGCAGAATAAGTAGAAGTAGTCACTACTGAAAAATGTTGACAGTGTTGATCAGTACATTAAAAAAAACTATTGAAGTCAGATGGGCCACATTCATTCTGGTGTGTGCTTAAAGTCAGTTCTAAAACTTGGGGTTAATTTGCCCACACTACTTGCTGACTTCAGGCATTGATAAATTAAAGTGATCATTCTAACAAAAAAATACAAATAATTCATTACAAGTGCTCCTCATATATTGGATGTTAATCTTCACCAGGATCTATTTCTGTACAAAAGATACCGAAAGAGAATGTCTGGTGAAAGAAGCAGCAGCAAAGAAAGGCTGAATAATAAAGCAAAAATTAAATTAATGCTATACTTTGGCTGCACTACATTAGAAGTAAGTGTGACTACATTATCTCTGGCAAGTAATCTGCTTTATAGTTATGGGATACTATTCATATGAAAAGAGGCAATGATTAGAAAAGAAAAGAGAAGGCTGCTACAAAAGATTTGAATTTATCTGCCTTGCTTACCATTGTGTGTTTCCTAAGAAAATATAAAACAAACTCCACAAAGGACACAGGCCTCTAATGGATGTTTTAGAAACCAAGGAGTAGGCCATCTGTAATTTAGAATTTTAGCCTGTTGTCTCAAGCTGGTGAGTAATTATTTACTTTCTAGAAACTGCAATCTCAAAAAATAATACAGTTGTAAAAAACAGTCTTGTAGTGGTTCTGTGGCTATATTGGTTCCAGAAATGTGTGAGAAGTGGGATTTGTTTGGTAATATATTTTATTAGATTAATTAAATAATTGGGAGAAGTGTTAGACAAGCTTTTGGGAAGAAACTGCCTTGCTACATGTCTGGGAAAGAAGCTGATAAAGCCTGACCCAAGTACTGGGTAAGCAATAGCTTTTGCTTAACTACTATGTGTAAAGGAAAACAGTCACTTAAAAAAAGGAAGAGGGCAGTAAATCTGTGAAGCAAAGAGAAGTTTTTCAAACCACAGATGAAGTAAAGAGCATGAGAAATAAATAACAATAATTATGTAAAAGAATAAGACAAGACATGGAAAATGTTTGAGTAACCCAGGTCTTAGTGTTAAGTAGGTGGAAGGTGGGTGAACTAGCTATTAATGGACCCATACTTTGTGAATATGTCTAATGTCTTTTTAAACCTGGTTATACGTTCTGCCTCTGGAGTCTCTAGTTCCACAAGTTAATGATGCAATAAATAAAAAAGACCTTTCCTTTTTTCTGTTTTGTTTTAAACATGCCCCCTGTTAATTTCAGTGGCTACCCCTTAGTTCTTCTATTCTGGGACTTGGTGAATAACAGTTTCCTATTCATGCTGTCCATATACTTCATGATTTTATAGACCTGTATTATATCTCCACTCCCACCCCCCCACCCCCGGCACCAAATCCCACATTTTGTTGCCCTTCTTCATACCTTTTCTAATTTTACTACATCCTTTTTGAGATGTGAAGACCATAACTACACACAGTATCTAAGATAGGGGTGCATAGTGGCGTGATGGTATTTTCATTTCCCTACTTAATGTTGCCCAACATTATATTGGCTTTTTTGCTGCTCCTGCACATCAAGTAGACATGTTTAGAGAACCATACACAGCACTATTTCCCAAATGCTTGTCCCAGTTGAGTAAAGATGACTAGTCTTATGCCCCCTACTTCCCCTGCTGTTTCCTACCATTGTAGCAGCTGCTTCCTTTCACTGGTGACTGTCAGTACCACTGCTGATTTCCCCAACTGCTGCAACTGCTCTTTCTCCTCACTGCTAATAGCTGTTGTCATCCTAACTTCACATGCTCCCCAGGGACTTTTCTCCTACTCCCCACCCGTTCTTCCAGGGATGTGCATGCTACAGTTTGGAAAATAAAGTTCTACAGTGATTCCAAGGTCTCTTTTCTGTTTCATAACAGCTAATTCACATAATGTACATATAGTTAAGGGTTTTTTCCTCATAAAAGGACCTGGGGGTTACAGTGGACAATAAGCTGAATATGAACCAACAGGGTGCCCTTGTTGTGAAGAAAACTAATGGCATGCTGGGCTGCATTAGTAGGAGTGTTTTCAGCATATTGAGGGAAGTGATTATTCCCCTATATTTGGCACTGATGAGGCCACACCTGGAGTACCAATTTTGTGTCCAATTTTGGGGTTCCCACTACAGGATGTAGACAAACTGGGGAGTGTCCAGAGGAGGTTAGCAAAAATGGTTAGGGGGTTTGGGCACATGTAAGGAGAAGCTGAAGGAACTGGGCTTGTTTAGTCTGCAGAAGAAAAGACTGAGGAGGGCTTTAATAGCAGCCTTTAACTACCTGAAGAGTGGTTCCAAAGAGGATGGAACTAAACTGTTCTCAGTAGTAGCAGATAACAGAACAAAGAGCAATGATTTCAGGTTGCAGCAAGAGAAGTTTAGGTTAGATATCAGGAAAAACCTTCTTACTAGGCTTGTAGTAAAGCACTGGAACAGGTTACCCAGAAAGGTTGTGGAATCTCCATCCTTGGACATTTTTAAGACCTGGCAAGACAAAGTCCTGGCTGGGATGATCTAGTTGGGGATGGTCCTGCTTTGTGCAGGGGGTTGGATTAGATGGCAATCTGTGGTCCTTAACCTAGATAGAGGCTTGTTGGGAAGAGATGGCATCCACCTCACAACAAGAGGGGAATAACTGTTTTTTTCCAGGATGGCCAACTTGCTGGAGAGGGCTTTAAACTAGGTGCATCAGGGAATAGGTGTGCAGATGGGAATACAAGCCGGGCCACAGCCAAACAGGAAGGAGAGAGAGATGGCAATGAGGAAGGTGTCGAGAGGCTGGAACAATGTTGGGAAGCAGGGAACTGGGGCTTACCAATGGGGGAGTTGGGACTTAAGTGACTATTCACAAATGCTAGGAATATGAGGAATAAGCAGGAGGACCTGGAACTCCTACTACCAAATAGGGAATATAATCTCATTAGAATAATGGAGACCTGGTGTGATGCCACATATCCCTAGGCTGTATGCATAGGGGGCCACAGGCTGCACAGAAGGGATCAGGTAGGGAAGAAAGGAGGAGGTGTAAAGGAGTGGTATGCCTCCTTGGAGACCCAGATTTGTTCAAGAGAAGGGCAACTCAAGACCCTTTGGGTCAAGATATGGGGGGGATGAGGAGATGGGGACCAGAGAACTGTTAGAGGCTGCATATTAAGGGGACGTGGTTGTCATGGGTAAACTCCATTACCCTGACATCTGCTGGGAGGAGTACTCAGCCAGATCTCACTCATCATGTTGGTTTTTAACCTGCATGGAAAAACTTTATTTGGTTGGCCCGTTCACATCCTGAATGGGCCAACCAGGGGGGAAGGCTTTTTTGGATTTGGTTCTAGCCAAAGGGCATGATCTGGTGGGATGTCTGAGGCTTGAGGGTAATCTGGGAGATAGTGATCATGAGATGATGGAATTCACTATCTATTGTAGGGCACAGGTGTTTGACTTCAGGAAGGATGACTTCAATGAGCTTAGGAAAATAGTGAGAGAGATCCTATGGGAAGAGAGAATGGAAGGGAAGAGAGTTCAGGAAGACTGGTTGTTCTTCAGGGGAACAATCCTCAGAGCACAGAAAAGGTCCACTCCTATATGCAGGAAAGATGGTAAAGGGGCCAGGAAACCCTTTTGGCTTACCAAAGAAGTCAAGGAGTGCTTAAAGAAGAAAAAGTAGACTTCCAGACAGTGAAAACAAGGGGTAGTCACCAAGAAGCAATACATAAATACAGCCCATATTTGTAGGGAGAGGATAAGGAAGGCAAGGGCAGTGACCGAGATCAGGTTGGTGACTGAAATCAAGGACAGTAAGAAGTCCTTCTTTAGTTAGGTGGAAGACCAAGGGAAATGTGTGGCCTTGTAGAATGTGATGGGAGAGCTGATAACAAACAGGCTGGAAAAGTGGGTGGAGAGGAAATGAGTGCAGTTCAATAAGGATAATGTGGAGTGATTCATTTGGGAAGAAGTAACCAGCAACATGAATATAGGTTAGGAGAAGATGTCCTGGCCAGTTTGGTGGCTAAAAGGGACCTCAGGGTTATGGTTGATCACAGGATGAACTTGAGCCACCAGTGTGATGCTGTAATCAATAATGCTAATAGCATACTGGGATGCATTACCTGATGTGTGGTGAGCAGGGCTAAGGAAGAAATATTTCATCTGTACTCGGTGTTGGTGAGACCCCAGCTGGAATACTGTGTTCAGTTCTGGGCAACACACTTCAAAAAAAAAGATGTGGAGAAGCTTGAAAGGATCCAGAGAAAGGCCACAATAATGATTAAGGGCTTGGAGGACAAACCATATGACGAAAGACTAAGGGATCTAGGACTGTTCAGCCTGGGGAAGAGAAGACTGAGGTGGGACTTGATGGCCCTATATAAGTATGTAAGGGGTGACTATTGGGAGCTAGGAGGAAAATTGTTCACTAGGGTGCCCCAGGAGAGGACGAGGTGCAATGGCCATAAACTACTGGAGGATGGTTTCAGATTGGATGTAAGGAATAACTTTACAGTAAGGATGACCAGAATCTGGAATAGACTTTCCAAGGAGCTGATGCAGTCCCGAGCCTGAAAAGTGTTCAAGAGGAGACTGGACCAATGCCTTGCTGGGATCATTTCATTTCAGCAGTAGTCCTACGCACAGCAGGGGTTTGGACTCGATGATCTTTTGAGGTCCCTTCCAGCCCTTAATTTCTATGATTCTGTGTTGACACTGAAATTTATCTTTCCCTTTTTGACCCCTCACTCCACTTTGTGAGATCTTCGTACAGCTCCCTACTATCATCCTGGGATTTGAATACAACAAAGAATTATAATCTGCAGATTTTGAGACTTCAGTCTGTGCTCTCCTTTCCAAATCCTTTATGAAAATATTGAACAAAAACAAACCTAGCACAGATCACTGGGGTACCCTACTATTGGATGTTCTCCATCCTGAAAAGTGACCATTTAGCCCTACCCTTCACTTCTTTTAACCAGCTTTCAATCCACAAAATAA
>NW_005842007.1:1355551-1363928 GCF_000455745.1 Alligator sinensis
TTCCCTACAATGCTGGAAAAATTCTGTTTTTTAAATATGAATGTAATACTGTACAATTTCCAGTCTGAGATCTATTGGAATTATCAATTCACTTCCTGGACATATTCTCTAGCTTTGTCCATAAACATTCCTGGAAAAAAAGCCCTTTTTAAGAACAATTAATTTGCTTAAAAATTTCAACAAATAGTCAGATGTTTCTTTCATTTATCCCTAGCCCTAGTCGTGACTGAGCTTCATAGTAGAATTATACACACATGACACCATGTATGAAAGCCATGTTGTTTGATATAGAACAAAAAGGTAACTCTTTCAGTAACTTTCTACTCATACACAATCCTGGAAAGTCACCATAAGGGTGAGGAGTCATCATTATGATTGAATCATATACATACACCAGGGTAGAAGTAGTAATTAAGATGGGCAAATGGGGCAACTGCCCTTGGTTCTGACTCTGAGGAGGAAGTAAAAAATAGCCTACTGGTGGCAACAGCATGGTTGCAATTACAGATGAATGTGCTCTGTCTCTGTGCCCCAGGTGTCTGCTTGCATTCTCCCACAACTGGCTAGAAACAAAACAAACTGGTAACTCACCTTAATTTTAGTACTTGTCTGGTTACCTTGTAAGACGTAGCATGAAGAATAATATCAAATCACGAGTCAGTTTATACAAAAAGAATTAATGGCCTTCAAGTTTCATATTGATTCCAAGAAAGCTGATGTATCTTCCTAGTAAATACAAGTTTTCATTTAAAAGTAATATCATTTAAAGGTAATAGGAGTTGTTGCCCAGCCTTGAGGAACTCTCTTCACTTGTTTAGTCCCTTGGCATTTCCTTTTTTAGTGCCTGTTCACCAGGGACAGATTATGTTTGGCCACATAGAGGTTGTCTCCTGTAGGATGCTTGAATTGTTTTTAAATCAGGAGAGTGCTTTTCAAATAAATGATTATAGATAGCAATGTATTTATCCTTTCTTACCATTTAAAAACACTTTGGAGCCTACTTCCCAGGCTTCTCATTCAGTTCTAGAACTAGGGCATCCCTGAGCTAATGCTAGTCATCAAGAAACTTCAAGATAGGCTGGATGTTCCTTGTTATATCAAGCTGAGAAGTACATTTTAACAGTGACTAAAGGTTTGGGAGCTCTGGGGAGTTGAGTTATTCTCACTATGGCCTGGGGCAAAAGCAATATGAGAAGTGTTCAAGTATCACTTGAGCTTCACTATGAGAAAGCAGCAGAGGCTGTGGAGCAAAGATAAATGAAATGTCCCTTTGAATCCATTAAATGAACTTTATGACATTTTGTCTTTTAACCTTCTGATCTCCTGTACTATGAACTTGTGGAAAACTGCTGAAAGGAAGGCTTCTTAAATTTCCTTTAATAATCACTACTTAAAGTCAGCTCATCACAACAATTTCCCAAATACACACGTCATAGCTATATTCAAATTTTAAGATAAGAGGTTATTTCATTAATCCAGTCTAAGACTCTGTAGAAAAATAGATCTAGTGAATTCATCCAAGACACTGTTCACCATATCATCTGCATTAAATACATGAATTAAATATGTGACACCAATGGCATTATAAGACTAAGATGAATATGTAAGCAGAAGCAGCCATGGTTGTTTAAAGTTTTACACAGTCGAAATCCCTCCACATTGCAAGGACATTTTCATAGTGATAAAACCAAAGGTATAAAAACAAGCTCCTTTTTTTCATTTTGTGCCTATACAAAATGTGCTCATATTTTTATCTTTTCCATTCTTTGAAGCAATTCTTTGGACCCCTTTCACAAAGGAATAGGAAAAGGATATGATACTTATCTCAAATGTCAAAGTGATTTATAGAGTAAGTTTCATAGAAACTTTAAAGATTTATTCATTAAAAGTGCCATTTCTAAAAGTGCTGCTTTCATATAATGCTTGTAGTTACTTAGAGATATGAGAGTCACTTGAGGAAATCAGTCTGAAGAAGACTTTCATAAATGTACACTACATCAAAAGCAAAAGATACTTATTGTGTTAAAAATCCCAAATCAAAGACACACAACTTTGCATATAGCAAGTGTTAAACCTTCATGTATTAACTGGAAATATTTTCACAAATAACACACTGTATATAAAGATAGGGAATTCTATTTTCTAATCAGACTTAAGTTTTTATCCTTTAGAAGATATCCAAATCCCCTCATCATCATTCAAAATCTCATCCATGAATTCCATGCTGTGATTTTTTTCTTATCATATTATTTTGCCATTCTTTCATTCAAAGATCTGAAAGCACTGTGCATATGCTAATTAAACCCCAGATTCCTAGAAGAGTTGAGTGAAATAGATATTAGGTCAATGCAAGTAGGCAGGTATTCGATCCAGCTTTAGATCTGGCTGCTTTGGATGTCAGTGATCTGATCTGGAGCTCCGGATCAGTTTGCTGCTTCAATCTGGCCGAAGCAGCTCCAAAGTTTTGGAACCACCTCAGAGATCTGGCCATAGGTTATGACGGGGGATCAATTAAATATCTATAACTTTGTTGTTTTGTCTCTGATTTGGGTAAAACTTACAGAGTAGTAGCCTCTGCTGAGAGTATGAAGTCTTCCAAACTTCAAGAAGATAGGTGCAGGGGTTTAGAAGGAACTGCACCCCAAGTTCTTGAAAGCAAAACTCATGTCATATGTATGTGTTACACCACAGGGGAGTGAAAACTGCAGGGTGGTGGCCCCTGCTAAGGCCACAAAGCATGCCAAGTTTCAAGAAGCTAGGTGCAAGGGTTTGGCAGGAACTGCACCTCAAGCTGCTGACAGGCAAAACTCATGACATAGATGACCCTGTGTGTGTTAAGGTGCAGTGGGCTGAAAACTGCAGGGGTGGTGGTCCCTGCTGAGGCCATGAAGCCTGCCTGTGTGTCTTGTTGGGGGACAGCGGGGAAAGGGGGATGTAGCAGCGCAGGTAAAAGTGCAGAGGTGTCTGGGGTGTCAGATGTCTGGGAGGTCGCAGTGTGCCAGAACTCCACTGTGTATATTGAGTCCATGAGTTTCTGTACCTATGACCTTGGGGGCTGATGAAGTGCAGTTCATAGGCCCAGCTCTGAAAAGTGGTTTCTACATTCAAACAAGCACCTAACCTCATCACCAGAACTGAAGCCAACTTCCTACAGCTCAAAACACAAAACCTGCCAAGTATCTCCAGTACCCCCACAAACTGCACACCAGAATCTATCAAAGACAACAAAACCCAGCTACCTGCAGGGGCACATTCCTCACCAAAAAACCCCCCACTCTGCCTCCAGTCTCTCAGGCCTGATCCTGAGAGGGAACAAATTACAATGCAAACCACTTTTCAGAGCTGGCCCTACGAACTGCACTTGGCATCACAGACAGCCTTCACCACCCACCACCCCAACCTGTCCCTCACCCCCTGATGCCTACATTTCAATTTTCACTGACTGGCTTTCTTGCCTGCTTTGCGGGCCAGGCCAGCCTCTTGCTTCTTTACTATTCCTTCCATCCAGGACCAACTGCAGGTACTTCCTCAGCCTGACAAAAGGGGTTTTCAACCCTAAAGCTGGCATCCCAGGCAGCTAAGCTGAGCTCACCGGGAGCCTCACAACTGCACTGCAACCAGCAAGCGTCAGGCCTGGCAAAGATGTGACAGGTCTGGTCATTCTGCAGCCAGGACTGTGTGTGTACATATGTTAGCTGGAGGTTATGATGCCTCCTACCTGACTTTCACCAGCAGATCATTGGTCCTGGCATTTACAGGGCTCCTGTACCACCAGCAGTCCCACCAGGCCTCCCTATCCTGGCAAGGTGCAGTTTTAGTGGTCATGCCCAGGACCTAGGGCCTCCTTCTTCCCCGTAGCTGCAATTCCATACCTCCAAGTTCGCTCTGGCAGGTGAATGAGCTCAGCAGGGACACGTTCTTTCTCTGCTGACTAGTGATGCAGTTATGCCCCCTCCAGCTGAGAGCGGGACATTACTTGGCTTTTAAAAAAACTCAAAAAAGGAAATTGGTGTAGATGGAGTGAGGAGGGTGGCACTCAGTCCATGTGCAGGTGGAGCTTGGGGAACCCCAGCAGCGGGAGGTTCACCTTTAGGAACACCAGCTGCTCCACCAAAGCAGGATCCAAGCAGGTGCGGTGGTGTGTCACAACATCCCCAGCAATGCTGAACACCCTCTCTCTTGGAACACTGGTCGGTGGACAGGACAGGTGTTGCTAGCAACCATGGCCAGATCCTGCCACATCTGGCTGCAGCTTAGCAGTCCAGTGGCTCCACATCCTCAGCAAGATAGGTAGCCACCACAGCCTTGGTGCTAACTTCCCAAGGCTGGGGTCTTTTGTGTTTGGACCCCAGCATTGAAGCCATGCCCATGGCCTAAATTGGCAGTGGCTGGCATGGAGGAGACTGGCTGGTGTTGGTGCTGGCACTAGGAGTGCTGGTATGGGAAAGCGGATCCCCCTCTTCCACATCCCCTTGGCCCTGCACTTCAGCCTCACTGACTTTGTTGACTAGCACCTGTGTCCAGTGATCAAGGGTTTTTGTGCTGCCAGTGCACATGTTCCCCTTCACCCTTGAGTCACTCATGCCTGCCATCATGTGGACCATACTGGACCACAAGGGATCCAGCCACTTCCTGATGCCCTCCTTCAGCCACCTCACCAGTGCCTGCACATCTGGTGACAGTGGCCTGCCCCATCCAGGAACACTGATCCCCTGGAACTTCTCCATTTGGTTCTCCAGTTCCCTCACTAGGGGGATAACCTGGATGAGGTAGGCATCACCAGCACTAAGGGTCTCAGTGGCCTCGAGGAAGGGCTTGAGGACCACCAGGATCTGGGAGATGGTACCCCACTCAGCTCTGTTCAGGGGGCTGCTGATCCAAAGCTCCCCAAGCAAGGCCATCTCATGGATGGCCATCTGTTGCTCCACCAAACTTTGGAGCATCAGGTATGTGGAGTTCCACCGAGTCTCCACATCCTGTATGATTCTATGCTGCAGGATGCTCAGCTCTGCCTGTTTCTCCCACCACATCTTTCCCCCCTTGATGCTGTGGTGGAAGTAGCCCACCACCTTCCTGCATTTTGAAATCACCTGGCTTGTAGCAGTACTGGTGGCAGCGCTATCACCAGCAGCCCTGTCCCCCTCCAAGGCATCCCTCACTATTAGGTGCTGCCTGTGTGCCACACAACAGATGCCAACAAAGTTGGCATCATGGTCAGCCTTCACCATATTGGCCCCATTGTCACTGACCATGAACTAATGGGTGAGCTTGGCCTGCCCAATGAGCCACCCCTGCACCATGTGGTTCATGGCTCCCATGATTTCCCTTGCTGTGTGGGACTCATCCAGCACCTTGGCTTGCAGTAGAGCCCACTGACAGCCTGACTGATTGCACCAGTGCCCTGTGAGGGAGGGGTAGGTGTGATCGCCACCCTGGCAGCTCCGGATGTTGGAGGTGAAGTGCAAGGCTACCTGTGGCCTTGCCTTGTGCAGCTCCTCCCTCAAGTACTCCCTGCATGCCTCATACAGGGAGGGCACCACTCTCCTGCTAAAGGTGGTGCATGTGGGCACTTTGTAAGATGGGGCCAGAAGTGCTATGAACAGTCTGAACCCTGGCTGCTCAACTAGGGAGAAGGGCTGGCTATCCAGAGCAAGGATCTCCCCAATGCGCTGGGTGATCTTCCTCGCCTTGGGAACGCACCCCCCCTTTCTGTCCACCTTTCCCCCACTGGTCCAGGGTGGCCTGCCTCTGCTTTGTGGGTAAAGGGGCTTTGGAGTGAGTGGGGGACTTCCCTTCAGCATACTTGCACTGTTGCCAGGCTGAGCAGGAAGAAGGGCAAGAGGATGCTGCCTCCTCAGATGCAGCAGCATCGCTGTGATGGAAAAGTGTCTCACATCCTTGCCACAGCTCATGTGCCTTTGGCAACGCTGGCAGATGGCAAACCTGGGATCATCTGCGAGCTAAAAATGCTTCCACAGTACTCCCCCGCTTCTGGGTTGAGGGTGAGGATCCTGCCTTATCCCGCTCCTCAGCAGGCTGAGGCTCAACAGCAGGAGGAGCTGCCTCAGCTGAGCCACTTGCTTCCACAACCTCAGCCTCCTCCAAGGTTCTTCTGTCCAGAGGAGACCTGGGTCTAGGGGAAATTTGAGGGGTGTGGAGCACAAACTTTGATTCTTCCACAGTCCCCAGGATTGCTTGAGCCAGTGCTCTCAGCATCCCTGGTTCCAACTCCAGCTCCTCCTCTGGCAGTGGAAGGCTCACACTGAGAGCTGAGATTGGGGTGGAAGAGACAGTGATTCCACTGCTAATGCCTATTTCTGGACTGAGGGGAGGTGGTGCAGGTGCAGGAACATCAGGTGCAGACACTGCTCCCACCTCCTTGCTTCCACTGGCAGCACTGATGTCATGGCTGCTTGGGAAAATAATGTGTCTGTGTTTTGGGATGGGGGGTAGGGGGTTGCAGCTCTAGCTCTCCCCCTACCCTCTCTCCCTCCCTTGCCAGAAGACCTGGCACCTGCCTTTCCAGCACTCTTCATATTAGTCTTTCCTGTCCAGCAAAAGTTCTCTGTGTGTATATCACTCCTTTTGTGTTGTTTTTTTTTTAATTTCCGCTGTTGTGTGCATGCACTGAACTTTTCTTTGACTGTTTGCTTCAGTGTTAAGAGCTATGTAAAAATTTTGTGCTGTCTGTTTGTCTGTCTTTCTTCTTCTCCTATGAATATCTGATTTTTCTTCATTATATTGTGTGTGTGTGTGTGTGTGTGTGTGTGCATGCGTGTGTGCACATGTGTGCAATCTGTGTGCCTCCCTGCACAGTGATGGATCATGCTGGCAGGGAAAACACAGATTTCTTTTTTCAAAGTTTGCAAAAAAAATAAATAAATAAAGAGCAAATATAAATTGAAAGAAATGAATTGAATAGTACCAAGAGATGCTAGGCTAAGCTAAAATAAGCTAAATCCTACCCAATCCTTTCTAACATCAAAAAGAAGCAGGCATGTTCAACTACTGAGTAAAGCAACCAAGTTGAGATGCCTGAGTCTGAGGGTACCTTTCTCATGCAGTTCCTGAGAGGTAACAAGCTTGTAAAAGGCACATCACACCTCCAAACAGAGGCTTTTATGCTGTTTCTAGGTACTTCCCCCCAGACGCTGTCATTGGAAAGGCAACAAGGGAGAAATCCTTCTCACTGGCCACCTACACATGTCGGTCTTCCCACCCGCTCCCCCTCCCCCCCCGTTCTCCCTCCCCCTTTTAACTTTAATTTTCAGCATCCGAAGCAGCCCAAGCTTTTCTAAAGTGCTTCAGACACTCCGAACTTCTTTGGACAACTTAAATGAGCCAGCACTTTGCCAAAGCGTCCAAAGCAGCCCTGGATCCAAAGCACAATCCAAAGCCTTGCACAGCCCTAGTATTTATATATATTTATGTCAGTTTTACAAACAGCATACTTTTAAACCTTAAGTAAAAGGAGTCACATAGAAGTTAAATGATTTGTGAAAGATCAAACACTGAATCTGTAATACAACTAGGAAATCAAATCCAAACCCTGATTTCAAGTTTCCTATTCTAACCATGCTTTTACAAATAACATTCTAGACAAAAATATAACATGTTGACCAGTACTAAAATGTCAAACTACCCAGATAATAATCTACATGAATTATATTTTATTCCTAAAAAAGTATATGTTTTATTTATGCATTTGTTAGCTTTGGGCACTGTAACATTTCCTACATGTCTTCCACTGAAGAATTATGTAATTAAACTCTTTCTTTTCTACCCCTCCCTCTTCCTTCTCTCTTCCCTTACCTCCTGAGAACTTTTGTAGAAATTCAGGGGAGGATCTGTAGGGTGCATTGGTGCAGTTGTCCCCTATCACCTTTGATTCCTGGTCCACTGAAAGTTTAAAACTAAACTGCCTGAAAATGGCAGGTGTTTTCCTATTCAGGCAGCAGTGAGGAAATCAACTGAATCCATGACTCATTGAATCATAGAAAATTAGGGTTGGAAGGCACCTCAGGAGGTCATCTAGTCCATACCCCTGAATAAAGCACCATCCCCAATTAGATCATCCCAGCCAAAGCTTTGTCTATCTGGTTCTTGAAAACCTCCAAGGATGGAGATTCCACAACCTCTCTGGGTAATCTGTTCCAGTGTTTTACTACCCTCCTAGTCAGCAATTTTTTCTTAATATCTAACCCAAATTCCCCTTGCTGCGACTTGAGACTGCTGCTCCTTGTTATATCATCTGCCACCACTGAGAACAGTCTAGTTCCATCCTCTTTCAAACCTCCCTTAGGGTTGCTGAAGGCTGCTATTAATTCCCCTCTCATTCTTTTCTTCTCCAAATGAAATAAGCCCAGTTCCCACTGAC
>NW_005842007.1:1363938-1386608 GCF_000455745.1 Alligator sinensis
TGCACGTGAACCTCCTGAGTGTGGCGGTGCACCCCCTGCGAAAAGGCATCGCTGACACTGTTGATGGTGCCTGCGGGCAGTTGCTATTCACTACCCACCCCCCTGCCGCTGACAGCATCACCACTGTCTGTGGGAGCTCTCCGTGCCCCCTCAGATTCTGGGGGCATATGGCGTTCATGCCAGTTCCCTCAGCCTCTCCTCGTAAGTCATGGGCCCCAGCCACTTCAACATTTTGGTTGCCCTCTGCTGGACTCTCTCCAATTTGTCCACATCCTTTCAGTAGTGGGGCCCAAAACTGAACACAGCACTCCAGATGTGGCCTTACCAGTGCTAAACAGAGAGAAATAATCACTTCCCTTGACCTGCTGGCAACACACCTACCAATGCAACTGAACGTACCATTAATCTTCTTTGCAATAAGGACAAATGCTCACTCATATTCAGCTTATTGTCCACTGTAACCCCCAGGTCCTTTTCTACAGAGCTGCTACCCAGCCAGTCAGCCCTCAGCCTGTACTGATCAATGGGTTAGTTCTGTCCTAAGTGCAGGCCTTTGCACTTGTCCTTGTTGAACCTCTTGAGGTTTCTTTTTGTTCAATCCTCCAATGTGTCTAGGTCTCTGAATCCTAGCCCTACTTTCCAGCATATCTACTAATCCCCACAGCTTGGTGTCATCTTCACATTTGCTGAAGGTGCTCTATGCCATCTTCCAGGTCATTGATAAAGACACTGAGCAAAACTGGCCCCAGCAGCGACCCCTGGGGCACTTCACTTGATACCAACTGCCAAGTAGACTTTGAGCCATTTATTACTACCCTTTGAGCATTATGCTCTAGCCAATTTTCTATCCACCTTACAGTCCATTCATCCAGCTTGTACTTCCTTAGCTTGCCTGCAAGAATGTTGTGGGAGACCATATCAAAAACCTTGCCAAAATCAAGGTACACCACATCCATGTCCACAGAGCCAGTCACCTCATCATAGAAGAGAATCAGGTGGCTCAGGCAAGAGTTGCCCTTGGTGAATCTATGCTGACTGTTCTTAATCGTCTTTTCTCCTCCAAGTGCTTAGAAATGGATTCATTGAGGATGCGCTTTATGATTTCTCCAGAGATGAAGGAGAGACTGACTGGCTCATTATAGTCTACCTGAT
Source organism: Alligator sinensis (assembly GCF_000455745.1). NCBI lineage: Eukaryota > Metazoa > Chordata > Crocodylia > Alligatoridae > Alligator > Alligator sinensis. The sequence continues at coordinate 1,365,091 of NW_005842007.1, forward strand.
TCCTTCTAAACTCTTAATTTCAGAGCTCTTAATGAGCCTCTCTTTCCTTTTTAATGGCCTTGATATTCCACTAATCCAACTCTCATTTCTTTTACAATTCTGTTTGTTAGCTACTCCTGGAAATGTTGCTCCTATTTCACATGGCTGCAGACTGATTTTAACTCCAGCTAAATACAATAACTCATGTGTGGAAACATTAACTGAGTTGAACATTAATTCATGTGTGAAAATAACTTTCAGTGATTTATTGAATGTACAGTCAGGATGTTCAAGAAGGATAGATCTTATTTTATGACTCTGGAGGAGATGTATATTTAATTCTAATGACTACAGGACTAATAAAATAACATCTTTTAATTATTTTTGCTTAGTTTGTTGTGTTTTCATATATGCTATATGATATAGAAAATTAATGCACATTTCAATATAGATATACTTGCTTTTGTTTCAATCTTAAACTGAATAACATAGCCCTAGCATATTAGCAAAGCTTCTAGGTTTGTTTGTTTTTTAACTGGATAAAAATATGTGTTGTGTTATATGTGATGATGCACCACAGCATCTGCAGCCCCCTTTTCAAAATCCTAGTCCATCCATGCAGAAATTAATTCAAGTTGAAATGATCTTTTCAGATTTACATGAAGGGTATTGTGTCTGAGAGTCAGCTCTCCCTGAATGCCTGGAGAATTTTGCCTTCAGTCAATTAAATTAACTTTAATGTTCAGAGGTACCCAGATGTTCAGAGGTATAATCCACTACTTGTTTTATAAATTGTATCTTATTAACTATTAGAGTATAATAGTTTGTTAGCAGCTGCAGCGTATCTGCAAGATTTTTTTTTCTAATTGTAAAATATGAAAAAAGTAAGAGAAAGGGATAACAAATAATAACAATAATATTTAAGTATTATACAAAGTACAATGACCCTGTTTGCCTAATATACTTCTTAGTGGAGATTTATATTTGCTTACTCAGAAAATAGTACATTATTTGAATTAGTGCCCCACTGCTATTACAGTCTCCATTGCATGACATATACTCTGTATCTGAAAGAAATTTCATTATAATATTAGTCATTTTTCTTCAAGATAGCCCCTGATGTGCAGTTCTTATTGATGTTTCACTATCACTGTCCAACAGAAACTAAGGGCATTTATACATGTGCTCTGGGAGGAGGGGGCACACTTTAAGAGCCACTCTAATTAAAGCGCCCAGAGCATCATGTGTATCAACGTCCCTGAGCTGAAAAATGACAGTGGGGGCACTTTAACTAAAGCTCATCGAACAAGCTTTAGTTAAAGTTTGGCTGCTGCCATTTTTCAGTGCAGGAATTCTGATATACATGACACGCTGCAGCAGTCTTGATTAATCAAGTCTGCTCCAATGCACTGTAATTACAGCTCATTGGAGCAGCCTTGCTATATGTGTATAGGCACCACAGGGTATTAAAAATGTCCTGAAGCATTCCCTTCTTTCATTCTTTTTTTCCAGTTCTGGAAGAGCCTTTCTGTCCTTATCTGCAAACCACAATTCTTTCCAGGGATCAAACACAAAATCCACAAATATTGTAATTAATAAATTAGAAAACAATCTCCGCAGGCCAAGGTTTCCTTCTCAGAAGGTAGAACCTTTAGGTATCCTGGTGTCATATCTGCCATTCCAAGATGAAGTCAGGGAGACTTTAGCTGAGGCTATGGGTTTAGTATCATTCCACATAAAATGGCACCTTACTTCCATTTATGAATGAGACCATTACAGTTAGAAATGCCTTCTAAACTTTGTCCAAAAAATTTGTTGCCATTGCAAATGCTGCAACAGCTCTGTTCGACTTTTCATCAAAAGTCTTGAGGATTCTATGTGTGTTGGAGCCCCAAGAAAAGATATTTTGAACCCAAAATGTGTTTCTCATGATCACAGGAGTGGAGAAGAGAATACTCTTTACAGTCTGGAAACTGCTGGTCCATGATTGGTGGGTGTGTCTACACAAGACGCTTTACTGCGCAGTAGACTAATCTACTATGTAACCATACGCAGGACCTACTGAACAGGAGATTAGTCTGTTGTGCAGTTTCCTACTACCTGTAAATACAGGGAGCAGATTTACTACACAGTAGCTACGGAGCAGTAGCACACACTGTTACATACCTGACAATGATTATGGAGCAAGGGCTGGGAGCTGCCTGCTGCCAGAATGGGACAGCTCCCCCCACCCCTCAAAACCCAGGCCTGACACTGGTGCCCCTTGCAAGCCTGGAGTATTTTATTTTGTGGTAAGCTTTTTGTGCATTAATTGCATGTGTAGATGCACCCGGTGAGTCCTTAAATGCAATTTTTAAAATGAGGCAGGGACATCTCACTGTCTGCACCTGATCTGTTAGGCCATCTCATATAGCTAGGGAGTATCTGAATACCTTTAAAAAACAAATGTGATGGATTTGCTCCCATATACATTTTTCATGGAGAAGAAATTTCTTCATATCTAAACATCATTGTAGACCTACCATCCTTATACCATGAAAAATACAGCACAAGGAACACTCTGTCATACTGGCTGTTATAGCATAGGCCAAACGGTGTTCAGCATAAAAGGAATGTAGATATATGTAGTTCCACTTCTTTGTATGATTTTTCTTGTACCATAATTTCTTGACATAATTCTTCCAGAACTAAACGCACCTGTATACATGATGGACCTCTGCTACAACACATGCTAATAGAGTCTGCTACAAGTCTGCTGGAGTGTGATAATTAGCATGCTTCAGCAGCCACCATGTCATGTGTTTTCGGTGTTCCTGTGTTTCAAAATGGCAGCAGGGGCACTTTAAATAAAGCTCATTCGATGAGCTTTATTTAAAGAGCTCTTGCTGCCATTTTGAAGCTGCTCATCTACACAAGATGCTTACTGTACAGTAGATTATTACATGCACAGTAAATGTTGTGTGTCCACATGTGTGCTTCTGTTAGGCTGAAGTAAATAAATTTACTGTGAAACAAGATAGTACTCATTTGCAAGTACCTATTTACAAGTACTATCCTGCTGTGGAGTAAAAAACTCCACAGCAGTACCCATGTAGACACTGCCCTGTCTGGCTGGAGCATTAGGGTGCCTCAGTGTGGGGGGCTTCCTGCCAGCTAGCCCCATGCTGAAGCACCCTCATGCCCCAGGCAGCCCCTCCACAGCATGTTGAGCTTGGGTGCGGAGCAGCCCCAGGCTGGCACGCCGATCCCCTTGGCTGGGACTGCTCTGAGCCAGCTAAATGTGCTGAGATAAGCATGATAAGCACTGGAGTATATTGCATCACATTAATACAAGAGTGTAGGTGCACCCACTGTCTAGTACCTTACTTCATGCACAGCCAGTTTCATTTAATTGGTTTAGTAATTTACTTCACTTAGAGTATGAAGCCTGAAGAAGAGTTGCAGGTATTTCTGTAACCAGCATGTGTACATTGGACTTTATTAACAATTATAATGATTGACTGATTTGAAACTTTCTTGACTGGAGAATCCTGAACTGTGTTGTTATTGCATTGCTTTGACACAAGCTCCTAAGGCATGGAGGTATTAAATTATAAAATGCTTTATCTAAGTGTAGGCAAAAAGTTTTGGCAATGCAATTAAAATGTGTTAGTAACTAGAGCTACATTAGAAATGGGAACAAAATTTTAAAAATATACTTTTCCTTTCCTCTGAATATTTTCAGTTTAGCAAAGCACTATTATAAAGCCTCAGGAAGTGAGTATAAGATCTTTTTCAGCTATATATGTGTTTGCAAGTTGAAGTCAATAGAATAGTGCCTATACATTTTCCTTTTTTGTTAGCACTATGATTTTTATCATGTGACTGTATGATGAGCATTTTTCCCCCTGCTGAAGTGTTTTATTAATTTTTGTATTAAGAATTTTCTTGGTGTTGAGAAGGAAGGAAGGATTTGAGTAATAGAGTGATTCAAGTAAATTAGCTTTAGGTATTTACCATGGAGCTTCTACCTACTTTTACCATTAGTGTTATAATTAAAGTAGTAAGAGTCTTCATTTTAGACCAAGTTGAAGCTGTCACACATATTTTGGTATCTTTGCTTCCAGCCACAGGGTAAAAACATTTTTTTAAAGTACCCATTAATTGAAATTTAACCTGACTTTTCCAAATTATCTTCAGTGAAGTACATTAGACTAAAAACAATGTCAAGCACATTTTTTTTACTATTCAAATAACAAGTCCCTTCTTATTATTCTCCAAGTATTATCTGACAGAAAATTATATATATTGCTAAAAACAAATAGCAGAGTTAGGTATTCAGTAACAAAACTCTGCATAAAATGTGCTCAGTTACATTAACTACATGGATGCCACCATTTTTAAAAAGGAAGATAAGTCTGACTGTGGAAACTATCAAGGTATCACCCTCCTTTCTATGGCTGGGGAGATTCCTGATCAAATTCTGCTGAAACAACTGCTCCCTTTTGCTGAGGAAATACTTCCGGAGTCCCAATGTGCTTCAGATCATTGAGAGGCACCACAGATATAATTTTTGTGGCCCAGCAGAGGCAGAAAAAATGCCAAGAACAACACCAAGAACCTTTATCAATTTGACCAAAGCCTTTGAATCTGTTAACTGTGAGTCTTTATGGAAGATCTTATCAAAGTTTGGCTTCCCAGGGAAATTTATCATTATCCTAAAATTCCTTCATGACCAGATGACTGTCTCCATACTATGCAGTGGTTCCACTATGGATCCACTATGGATCCTTTGCCAGTCAAACTGCTATCAAGCAGGGCTGGCTGCATGATCACACCAGTTCTATTTTCCATCTTTCATGTGTTCATCAAGATGCTTACCCCAGCCATCTGCCATGTGGCATCAGCACTGAGTACAAGATGGATGGGAACCTTCTCAATCTTTCCAGCCTCCATGCCAAAACCAAAATTATGTTGGTTTTGATTGTGGAGCTTCAGTATGCTGATGATTGTGTTGTCATTGGATATACTGAAGAGAACCTACAAATGGCCCTTAACTGCTTCTCTCAAGCATACCACTACCTGGGACTGACCTTTAACATCAAAAACAAAAGTGCTTTACCAGCCTGCTGTAAACTAATTAACTCCTCTGGCAAAAATCCTCATTGTTGGGCAGGAGCAGGAAAATGTTGAATACTTTGCATACCTTGGCAACCATCTCTCAAAGAAGGCCAACATCAATGAGGAAATCCAGTATAGGATCTGATATGCCAGCTCTGCCTTCAGAAGACTGAATCTACCTGTGTTTGATGATCATGACATTAGGACTTGAATACAGCCTAGGACAAAGGACACATGGGGGCCATAGAATGCTTCAAGGACACCCTCAGAGCAAACTATAAGAAATGTGGCATTGGCATCACAAATTGGGAAAAATTAGCCCAGGGCAGGGCTACATGGTTTTGTCCTGTGAGAGAAGATACAACTTACTTTGAGGAAAACCACCTTGCCCTAGAGGCAGAAAAATGACAGGAAAAGAAAGAAACAAAACAAGACAGAGAAACCTGCAGTTAAACCCTTCCTTTAACGAACACCTGTGGCATCTGCCAGAGGGCCTGCAGCTCTAGGATCAGCCCTCTTAGCCAACAATGGACTCATCTACAACCCTTTATTTGACCTGTGGGAGTGATCATTCTTTACTTGAGGGGTTGCCTCCAATGATGATGAGGTTAACCACTGGTTACACCACCAACAGAAAAGCATGGAAATTATTTAGTGTTCTTGTGGTTAGTACACAGTGAGCATGTCTACAAGAACAATTAATGTAGTGCAATTAACTCTTGTGCATATCGTGATAAAGTTTATTGCTCCTGGGTGTACCATTTGAATATGCACCTGAGACCACAATATGTTGAGCCAGGTCAGAGCAGCCCCAAGTGGCAGGGGGTCCAGGGGGGCAGCCTGCAAACTTGCGGCTGCTCTGACTCATCTCTACATGCTGCAGAGGGGCTGACTGGGGAATGAGAGTGCTCCAGGGTGGGGCTAGCTGGCAGGTAGCCTCCACACTGAAGCGTCCTTGTGCCCTAGCCAGCTGTGTCAGCATCTACACGTATGGTGCTGCAGAGTAAAAAACTCTGAAGCAGAATAGTACTTGTACTTACAAGTACTACCCTGCTGAGGAGTTAGTTTCCTGTGGCCTAATAGGGCCATACCTATAGACATGGAAATGTTTACTGTGGAGCTAATTAGGTAACTGCAGTGAATGTCTCATGTAGTTGCTCCCCTGTGGGCTGTAGCCTGAGCATATGTTCCAAGAGTGGAAGAATTTTGGAATTTCAAACCAGGAAATACTAAAGCAAAAAGCCTAAAATCTGATGTGGGCATACTCTGAAAAACTAGAGAGAGGTCAAAGGTATAGCTGGTTCAGTAACTGAAACACCACCCCTTGCAAATAGAGAAAACTTTAAAAATATACAGTTTGTGTGTTATCCTATTGTTTTGTCATAATGGATATAGATCACTAGTGTCTGGCATTGGTTAGGCAAATAATGAACATAGACTTTTTGTTTTTCCACTAAATTCCATGTAAAAAAATCGAACTTCCTTTGAAACAGGTAAGTAACTCATAGGTACCTAAAATTAGCCTTGTAGGTATCATCTCATGCCACTTACAGAGATTTTAGCTCTTATGCCTCACTAGGAATAGAGTATCTTATGGATCAAATTTACACATGACAAAAAACTGGGAAAGTTTATAAATACTTTAGAAGACAGAGGTAAAATTCAAGGGGTTTTTGATAAATTGGACTGTAGAAAACAAAATAAAATATGGCAAAGACAACATAAGGTGGTATACATAGGGTGCTTCTATATGTTCATTAATGTGACTTTGCTACTGCACATTAAGTTTGGTAACTGTAATATGAGGTACTAGATACATAAATATGAATATCTGACCCTCTCTGACTTCCTCCATTTTCTGTTATTTTTAGTTTGGTTTAGTTTTCAAAAAGTTTAATATGACAGGCATTTGTTAATGTTTCATTTTCTATCCAGAGGAATCAGTTCTGAAATCTGTCTTCATCTAACTTTTAAACTCTTATAAGCTAATTTATAAATCTGATAATCACAGTTTTATTCCTACTTACTCCATCAGTATAGTTCATTTACTAAATACTTTTGTTGTTGTTGTTGTTGTTTTCTTTTGTTCACTCAGACCTCATGACAGATGAGTAGCTTATTTAATTAATTCCAAATTGGAATTTAAATGTTTTCTTCAAAAATATTCTCTTTTTTCCTGAATTCAGATTAGTTGTTACTAATATGTAGCACAGTATTACATTCCACCATTGATTGATTTATTACATTCTTCATAGGAACTGATTACAGATTTCTCTTTCGATACTGTGGCATTTATTTTGGCTGGTGAAGAAACATACCTATTAGCCACTGGGGTTGCATAATATGGCATAATGGCCTAAAGTATTAGAATCATTAAATATGTCTCTCTTAAAAACTAAATGTCCCCTTTGCCAAAGACTGAAATTAAACAAACTGAGGATACTTTAGATTCTGACACACATAAATTTATACAATCAACCCAATGCTGTTTTAGGCCACAAAGTATTCTCCGCTGACTTCAGTGAAAACAGCTGTGTAGTTACTTTGCTTGTTTTCAGGTGGGTTTTTATTTTTACTTCTGGGTGTATATGTTATTTGTAAAATAGGCAAGAAAACTGAAGAACTCCGATTTCTTGGTAACATTATAGATGTATTCTAAGTTTTGCATTTTAGGCCACCTTGCACAGTTGTTTGGGGTATTAGCAGTGAGCTACTCACTGTTCTGCCTACCTATTGTTAATAAGTGTGAAAAAAGAGGTGGGGTTTTCCTAAGCAGAAAGGCTAAGCTAATCAGACACAAGGAACAAATTACACCATGAACAGTTAACAGAGGAGCTTGAGGCAGGTGGATGTGAATGGTCTCAATAGAGCAGGTTTCTCAACCTTTTAAAGCTTACAGTAAGTACCCCTTGATACACTCAGGAAACTCCTCAGAAAATACCAGATCTAGTTTTCATTCATTTTTTGACTACAGAAAAATAATAGAGCAATTCTTCTGTTGATCTCAGAGAGCCCACAACACGTCCGAATGTTTATAACACTATGGCTTTCTATTTGAAATTTCTGGGTTTATCTTGTGAATCATGTTTGCACACATAACAGTGTTAACATTGTGTGGCACCCCACAGCACCCTTAAAAGGATCTCAAAGTAGCAGAAGATTCTGTGGCTACTGTGGTTGAGAATCTGATAAAGTTTTAAAAAATGTTAAATGGTAAGAGAAGCTAAATACCATATTTAACTGAATCTAAGATTACTTTGAATTTAAGAGGACTCCCCAGTAATTAGACTCCATATACAGAAAATGTATAATTTTATTATATTTTTTCATGTTTAGAATATAATTATTGGAGGGTCATCTTGAATTAATCCCCCCTGACACACATATGCACACTATCACCACTGCAAAGGTTAGTAGTGGCAGGGGACAGGTAATGAAGGTCAGGTAGTCTGATTTCTTACTCACTTATCTGTCCCTCTGCTGCCTGTACCCTCTCCCATGATGTCTGTGTTCCCTGTCACCTGCCCCCCCCCCCCCCCTTGGGGCCTGTGCCCCCTTGTTACTTGCCTCTCATGTTGTCTACCCTCCTGCAAGCCCTGCACTCCCTCACTGCTTTCACCTCCTTTTTGGTCCTCCTGCTGCCTACTCCCCCACCCCCTCACTGCTGCTTACCCTCAGTTGGGACTCTGGCCCCATTCTGTCTCCCACCTGGCCATGGAGCAGCAGTTGTGGTGGTAGTGGCTCCAGCCCCTGTTCCAGGACTGAGTCAGTCAGAGCCAAGGCTGGGGCTGGGGCTGGGGCTGCTACAACCATTGCCACTGCTACTGGGCTTGGGGAGGGAAGCTGGGACTGTGAGAGAGGATACAGAGGCAGCAGGGAAGAGAGATGATGGGGACAGAGGCAGTGGGGTGGGCAGAAGCAAATGCCAGGTCAAGGCTGGACCCAAAGCCACAGCAGCTGCCTGCCCCCCACCTTATACTCCGATCCAAGGCAAGGATATTTTTCCCCCATATTTTATGGGGGGTGGGGACTAATCTTGAATTCAAATAAATATGGTAGAAACTTATTATTTACTGTCTCTCAAAATACTATAGAAATAGGTGACATAAAATTAACGATTAGGTAGCAGGTTTAAAACTAGTAAAAGCAAGTTCTTTTTCAGGCAGCATGTAATTCACTTGTGGAAATGATTGCCACAAGCTATTGTGGAGGCTGATAGTTTAACAGAGTTCAAAAGGGGATTGGACAAATTCTATCAGTAGATATTGAACATCGTGAGATATGGTTGTAGCCTCTGAAACAAAACTTCCTCAATATGAGAATGCTGGATGCTGCAGTGGGAGGGGAGCAGGAAGATGTCAAATTCTAGACATGCCCTGTTCACTTGCCCCCTCAGCATCCATGATCTGCCACTGCATGAGACAGGGTGCTGATCTAGATGGACTTGTGGTGTGACCCAGAAAATGGAATTTTTCCTTTTCTTATATCCTTGTCTGTCATTCTGTGGAGCATGCCTACATGCCCATGCCAAAGACAGTTAAATATGAGATTGCTTATAGTGTGAGAATTATGGATACCCTCTAGAAACAGGGAATGGAGCTATGTGAGCCGGTAGTTAGATTGAGATGTGCTAATGGATGTTAGGATTTCATTGAAACTACATAGAAGGAGAGGATCACCTGGAGGAAACATGAGTGAAGAAGGAAGAACTGGGTGCCCAGGAAGATGGATGTTGGCAGCTAGTTCCCTCTTGTAGCAGACAGTGCTCTGCTTTTGGATTCCCAAATATCAACACGAAGACCAAGGTGGTGGGGATTCATGGCTCCCCTCTTCAAGGGATGGAAGCATCTGTCTGCTGACTAGACCAGTTGCCTTTGGAGGTTTTCTGCCTGCCATGAGTCTAAATCAAAGATGTTATATAAAAGTTACAAAGACTCATCCAATTTTACGACAAATACTCCATGATGCTCATTCAGTTGCATGCTAATGTACTGCTGGGGTAACCCTGGACAGATGAAAAGTGATACAGGGCTCAAGGTGCAAGTGTGAAGAGGACAGCAGCTTAGATTGTTGTCGTCAGTTCTTCCAGTCAAGGGTAAAGGCTCAGGCAGGAACAGATACATCCTGGAAATCAAAACAGGGCTGTGTGGATGGTGTCACCTATAGGATTTCGGCTTCTTTGACCATGGGGTGATGCTCTAAGAAGAAGGCCTACTTAACAAAGATGTGGTCCACCTAATTAAGGGGCAGGGAGAGCATGTTTGCATAAAGGCACACTAAGCCAGTGAGGAATGCTTTAAACTAGGTTTAATCAGGGGCACTAACAATATCCACAGGTTAGTAAACAGAAAGGTGATTGGGATAAAAGCCAGGAAAAAGGAGGCAATATGAGGAGTCTTAACAAAGCTACAGGAGGAAAATCATCAGGGTTATCAGCCAGCCATATAATATGTGTATATGCTAATGCAAGCAGCATGAGGTATAAGAGGAACTGGAAATCCTAGAACACATGAAAAGGGTTGATGAAATTAGGGTAAATTAGATTTGGTGATATAGTTCACATGAGTTGGATGCAGGCATAGATGGATAGAACTTTTTTAGGAAGAATAGGCAGGGAAGAAAAAGGATAGTGGTCTTTCTGCCTGTACGAAGGAGACATACACTTGTTCTGACGTATGGTACAAAACTCTTTTCAATTTGTTGCTTATCCATAGGATGGAACTGGTTGAGAATCTAAAGGTGGAAGACAACTGGGGTATTTATGATCATGAAATGATAGAGTACAAGACCTCACTCCCCACACATATCCAGATTGGAGCTAGGCTGCTTTCTGCCATATGTCAGAAGGCAGAAGGTAAGGCATATGTCTCAGCTATTCTGCACCCCTCCCACCCCTCATGTATCTGGATTGGAACAGGGCTGCTCTCCACCTCTCCAGCAGACAGATCAGAGTTAGGGTGCACCTCCCTCCCCCCAGCTGGATTGGGCCCCTGCCACACCAGCCCTATTTACCATAGAATAGTAGATTGTAAGGCAGGAAGGGACATTGAAAGTTCATCGGGCCCAGCCCCCTGCACCAAGCAGGAAAGATAATTGGTCACTACATGACCCCAGCAAGGTGACTGCTCAGTCTCCGCTTCAAGATTTCCAGGGTAGGTGATTGCACCACCTCTGGAGGGAGCTTACTCCACAGTCTGGACACCCTGACTGTGAACAAGATTTTCCTAAAGTTGAGCCTGAATCAGTCTTCCAGGAGTTTCTGGCCATTACTTCTAGTTTTCCCCTTGGGTCCCATTGTGAACAGTTGCTCACTGAGCCCTTGATGTACTCTTCTAGTGTAGTGGCAAGCTGCTACCAGGTCCCCTCTCAGCCTTCTTTTCTTCAGACTGAAGAGTCCCAGATCCCTCAGCCTTTCCTCGTATGGCTTGTCATATGAGACTGATCATATGGCTCTTCTTTGGACTCTCTTAAGTTTGTCCATGTCCTTGTTAAAGGGGGGTGCCCAGAACTGGATGCAGTACTCCAGCTGCAATCTCACCAGTGTTGAGTAGAGCAGAAGAATCACCTCCTTTGTTTTGGTGGAGATGCAACAATTGATGCATGCCAGAGTATTATTTGCCCTACTGGCTACAGCATCGCACTGCTGGCTAGTCATACTGTGGTCTATTATTACCCCCAGGTCCCTTTCATTTGTGGTGCTAGTCAATTTGGTGGCATCAAGGCTGTAGGTATGTTGGGAGTTGCTCACCCTGAGATGGAGCACTTTACATTTCTCGATGTTCAACTTCAGATTCTGATCCGTCCAACTTGCTATGCTGTCTAGGTCTGCCTGTATCTGTAGCCTATCTTCAAGCATGACCACGCTTCCCCATAACTTGGTGTTGTCTGTAAACTTGGCCAGTGAGCTCTTCACCCCCACATTCAAATCATTAATAAAGATTTTGAAAAGTACTGGACCAAGCACTGACCCCCGCAGGCCACCACTCCCCACTTCTCACCAGGATGACACAAAACTGTTCACTACAACTTTCTGGGCCCTATCCTTCAGCCTGTTTCTTACCCACCTGACAATATCAACCTGCTTTGTCATGTCCAGGTGGCAATTTACCTGGTCATAGAAGAAGATAAGGCTGGTAAGGCAAGACCTGCCCACGATGAAGCTATGCTGACTGTCATTCAGAATCTTACCTTCTGCAAACTTATTGCAGATAGACTCCTTGATGAACTTTTTCTAGGATTTTCCCTAGGATGGAAGTTAGGCTGATTGGCCTATAGTTACCTGGGTCCTCCCTCCTGCCCTTCTTTCGGATGGGCACAACATTGGCCCTCTACCAAATCAAGCCCACCTATGGGATCCAGGGCATGAATAGATCCGGCACTGTCCATTCAGCCCACAGGGCATAAACCTTGGCCAACACTGGTCTAAAGGAGGAAGGAAACCAGAAGATCTGTTTTTATTTTAAGAGACTATATAAAGGATACATGAGAAAAATACAAAAGAAAAGGTAGAAAGAACAGCCAAACATAAGCTTAGATGAACAGTGAACTCATCAGTGGCTTGAAAATTAGAAAGTCATATGATAAAAAGTGGAAACTTGGCCTTGTGACTTATGGCAAATATAAGAGTATAGCATAGGCATAGAGGCAGAAATCAGGGTTGTAAAAAGCAACAGGAAAGCATTCTGTAAATATGTTAGAAGCAGACAGATGATCAAGGAAAGTTTTAGGTCTCTTACTTAATGAAGAGGGGAATCTAATAATGCATAATAAAGATGACTGAAAGTTTAATGCCTTTCTTATTTCAACAACAATATTATTAGAGGTCCAGAAACCACTACAGGCAAGGAAGGGTTGGATGACCTGAGTTTATTTAGTCTGGAGAAGAGTGAGGGGTGATCTGATACATCTTCAAATATACAAAGGGCTGTTATAAAGTGACAGACTGTTATTTGTGTCTACACAGGGCAGCACAAGAAGTAAGCTGTATTAAATTGTAACAAAGGAATTTTATGGTAGATAGTAGGAAGAACTTTCTAAGTATGTGGGTGATTAAACACTGTAATGGATTACCTAGAGAGGTTATGGAATCTCTATCATGGGAGGTTTTTTAAGAGCAACTTAGACAAGCAGTTGACTGAGTTGGTTTAAACAAGGAATCCTGTTTTAAGTAGAGGGTTGGATTTGATGACTTGAAGTTTTCCTTCCAGGCCTGTTTCTGTGATTCTATTATGATTCTATTTTAAAATAGTTTAAGTTTCATAAATATCTTATACATATTATAAACATCTTATGGGCATGAGTAACCTGTGTGGTGGGCCAGTAGTGGGGTGCTCCTGTGCTGAGCCACCCACCTCACTGTGCCCAGCCAAAAAACAGGCTTCAAATGCTTTCCCAGGGGTGCTGATCCCCTTCCTGGAGAACACCTGCAAGCCTACAGTATCCACTGCCACCACCCAGATTCAGGTCTTTGTCTAGGCCCTGTGCCACCTGGGATACACAGGCCCTGTAGACCTTGGGGTTGCTTAAACCTAGCAGAATGTATCTGTGTGCTTCTTCTAGCTGGAAGCATAGGAAGTAGCCTCTCCTAGTCAGCTGAGTAAAGGGAGCAAGAAGGCCTGCTCAATCCCTCTCAAGCATGTACAACAAGGCTGACTGTAATGGATAGCTTTATTGGGTAGAGAGGGTAGGCATGGGGAAGGTTACAAGTCATAGAAGTAGCAAAAGAATAACCCTGAGCATGAGAAAGAGAGCTGTGGAGGTTCACGCTTCTGTGTGTCTGAGTTGTAAAATGTCCAACCTCCTTCTTCCTCTTAAATAACCCTTCTGACCTCATCACCTGTACCCAGTCAGGGACAGGTGTCATTTGATGCTGGCCATCAATTTGAAAAACATCACAATTACCTAGAAGAGTGACATGGGCTTAAACCCCTGCTCCTATGTCATGAGGTCAGAGCTCCAAATAATAAAAAGCTTAAACCAACACCCTGTTACCTGAAGGAAGGCGATCACCAGGCGCTTTTGCTGCAAGCTGTCCAGGACGGCCGTCCGCTTCACCGGGTCTCTGCAGCCGTTGGTGTTGAGTGAGGCAATTGTGGTGACCGCCATGAACAGGAGAAGAGGGAGGAAGGGTAGGCAGGGTACCGGTGGGAGAGAAAGTGATAGATACCGGGCAAAAACCACGGAGACAGGGGGAGGCCTAGTGTTGCCCTACCCTATTCCGTGGGCCCGCCTTGGCCCCACACCTCCCTCACCCGGGTCACCAGCTTCTCGAGCCGGAAGGCATGTTGACGTGTGCCCAGGTCCCGGCACATGAGCCTTGCTGTGTTGCTAGCGGCGCGGACAAACTGCGTGGGGTCCGGGCACCATTGCCGGATACTCTCGGCTATGTTCCTCTGGCCCTTGGTCTGGTCCAAGAGATTGAGGAGGCCTCCATAGCTGGGGGCCACCCAGGGGGGGTTTCTCCAGAAGGAGTTGGATATTGCTGACCGAGAATTGGCGGGGCTGTACTCTGGGAGGGGACTTCCCAGTGAGGCCGGTGAAAGTGCCCTGAATGGCCAGGCTCCCTAGCAGGCCCCCCTCTGTATCTGGGTCATGGACCATCTCTGGGAGATCGATCCCTATCCACTTTGAGGGACAGACGTGATCCCATTCCCGGGGCCAATTGTGGCGCTCAGAAGGCAGGCACTCCATCTCCTCCTCATCAATCTCAGTGGGCAGGGGAGCGGGCGGTGGGGTGGCAGGGCCCTCTACTGTCTCTTGTGCCTGCTGCTGCTCAGGAGGCAGGCACTCTCCCCCTGCCTTGCCGCTCACAAGCCCCACTAGCTGGGATGGGAGCGAGGGTTTGCCAGACGTCCCTCACGTCTTTGCCTGGAACACCCTCAATCATGGCCTGAGGTGGCAGGGTTTCCAGGGGGGCAGGCAGGGTGGGCTCAGGAGGGCTGCAGTCTGGTCCATAGACCTGATGGCTGGGGGCCCCCTCCAGCAGGGCTGGGGGAGCAGGAGCTGTGGGAGGCTGGCAAGGGGCACCAAGAAAGCTGTGGGGGCTGTGGGTGGGGAGTGAGGAACACTAGCAGGGTCAGGGCAGGGGCTGTGGGTAAGCGTTTAATCTTAATCATAGATTTAGGGTTTTTCAGCAGAGAATTTGTGATTTTTTTATCAGGAAAAACCATGATCCCTGCTGATTAGGGAAGGGTGTAAACCCCCACCCTGGCCTACACCATCCTAGGGTTTTTCCTGCTCACTGCTCAAGGGGTGAGAGTGTAGAATGATCCCAGCCCCAGCTAGAACTCTGAGGCAAAGGAGGGAGAGGTGGTGTGCAATGCATGCATCTGTTGATGATACTGAGATGTTCAGTCTCCCTCTCCATGCTTCTTCATACTGTCTGCTAACCTGACAGAGCTGCAAACCAGCAGGAGGATGATAACAGAATGTTTATCTTCCCATCAACAAAACAAAAGCCTTTCTTAATAGTTAAAGCTCTTTTTAAACAGCTTTTTCCAAGGAAGGAATGGAGGGACATTACCAGCCGACCTGTTGATTAGCTCCAAAAAGCCCTAAGCAGACACTGTTTTGCCTGCTTGTCCCAGTGAAATTGTAGATACACTTCCACAGATACCTCTCAGCATTAGCTAGTATACCACATGCCTATGGTCTGTAGGGTGGGGCCTGTACTGGGGGAGATGGGAGGGAGGGTGGGGGAGAATCCCTGCTTAAGCAGTGAACAGTGACAGAAGCCAGACAGACCCTGCTGTGCCTGCAGACTCCCCTGGGGAGCTCTGGATAGGTCAGCCTGTTATCGAGCAGAGAACCCAAACCAGGGCTGCAAAGCATCTGTGATTCTGGAGGACTCTGATTTAACTTAAACCAGAAAGAAGTCTGAGACAGACATTGCATAAACTGGTTTGACCCACATCAGTTCAGTGTGATACATTCAACCAGATTTATCTCAAACCAGTTTCAGCCATTTTGAAACTGGTTTCTGTGCACTGAACGTCCATTCTGTTACAGGTTTAAACCAGTTCCTGATCACTTAAACTGGTTTATGTGTAATGTCTAGCCATAGCCTATGAGAAGCTGACCCAAAGCCCCAAATCATAAACTTTGAGGAGGACAAGAAAGATCATAACTGGAATATGAAACATGTTCCATTTTTAAATTTTGCAACTAACTTCTTTCACCATAATGGGAGAAATTAAATCCTTTTTCCTTTGAATATTGGTTTTATACTCTGAACCTCGTTATTCTTTTTATAGCTCATCCTGATTATTATGATGGGCCCTATTTCAGCTGATAACCTTGGCACACTGGGGCTATGAAAGTATATTTCATTCACTGAGAAACTGGTTGTCTCTGATCCCAAGTCCCTTTCCCCCCTCATCTCCCAGTCTTCCAACAGAGAGCACTATTTAATCAGGCATTGGACAATGGCAGAAAAGAAGTTAAATGTCATAAGCATTTTATGTGGGTATCTAAGCAAAAAAGCAAGGAGATCCTACAGTTTCTAACCCTCTATCTTCCTCCAAGATTGAATGAGCTGATATTTAAATGTTCCAGTTTTGATAAGGTTCATAGACATTATGACTGAATTTCAATCAGCAGTCAGTGACTTAGAAGGACATTTATTAATATAAAAAGAAGAACATGACAGGACAAGGCTCCTTGTTACACACAATTCCCACTACTCTATATCTCAGAATTTAGAATGCTAAAAACTTCCCCCAAGTATTTTCCTATATATTCACAAATAGTCTGTTTTCAAGGTCTGGACACCTCTCTCCCCCCCTACTGTTCCTGAAGCACTAAGCAACACATCTCACAAGAACTGACAAGCATCTGAAAGAAAACACAGCATGCATCATTCAGAACTCACCCAGCTCCAGCAGAATACAGATAAACATTTCTGAATCCTCTAGAAACCTACAGGAAAAAATTGATTAATTTTTGTCAACATTTGTAATGCTTATGTAGGGACTCCTTTTTCTAGCGTAATGTTACACAAATAAATATGCTTGATATATCGTTATTTGTTTGTTTTTGTTTTTTTTAATTGCCACTCCACCTTGTTCCAATTATATTTTCTCTGTATAAAATGGTTTTATAATCACATTAAGGTATGGCTAGTTGCTGAGTTATGGTATAATAATTTACACCTTGTGAATTTAACAGCATTCAGTCTCCAGCCTTCAACCTAACAATGTACAAGGTGTGAATTATTGCCCCATAACTCACACCCTGTCTTCTCTCATGGTTTAAGTATTATACTGAGATCGAACAAAAAGTTTAATTGGTTTTAAATATTTGCCCTCAATTAGAACTCACTCTAGGGAGTTGCATTATATTAGTTGTTGTCAACAGAACAGATTGTTTGATAATAATAAATTAATTATACAATGTAATGCTTTAAAAACAAACAAACAACAAATCTATGCAGCGCCTAGCACAAGGATTTTCTGTCCCAAGACTAGGTCTCCCTGGTGATACAATCATTCAGATGATAAATATCATATTTTATGACATACAACACACACCCTTTCCCCAAAATTGACACCCCCCCCCCCCTTGGGGGGTGTGTGTTAAGGGGGGGGGCTTTTTTCTTCACTGGGAAAAAAGAAATCCTGGAGATGCTTTGTGCCATGCATCTGCCAAGATGGCTGCTGTTTGTGTTGGGCACAGCAACCTGAAGGGGTGGAGTCATTTGTTCGCTCTGTCACAGTTGTAACTATTGCTTGAGTACTGTAGCTTTCTCTTGAAGCAACAAGTGAGCTTCTGGTAGTATCTTGATGAGGCTTGTTATGTGGAAACAACACTTTATCTACAGGAACTTATATAAAGAACTATTTACAGTAAAAAATTAAGTTCTGCTAGTGTCTGTATAGGGATCTGGGGCCTAACCTTGCGTGGCAAAATCTTCCTAGAAATATGGAATGTCCTCCTAGAAAAAAATGGAATGTATAGGTAATGTGGCATTCCAGGAGATAGTTCTTGTTGCCTACTGCCTCATCGAGATTGTCTCCTGGTATGCCACCCATTCTGGACACTTCATGTTCCCAGAAGGACTTATTCTGTCATTCAGCTGGCCATGACTCTGGGAAACACCTTTTTTTTCTACAATCTATCTTCAAAAAAAAGGTGTGAATTTTATTTGGAGGCATGGTGTGTGTCAGAAAATATGATAATTTTATTTCATGACTGTGGAATAACACTTGGGTAATAATTGCTTAATTTGCCCATAAAACTTTAATATTTTTCTTTAAATGTGAACATGAAATATAATGTATATGCTGTATTTACTTGGGTAACGCATCTACCTTTTCAACAAAATCATATCCCAAAATTGGGTTGCATACCTTAAATGGGGAACCTAATTTTCTGCATGCAGTAGAAGAACCCCACTTTGATTCCTGCACAACTGGGCAGGAGTAGTAGAATGCCTATTCAGGCAGCTGAGAGAGTCAATTGATTTCATAGACAGATTTCATAGACATCAGGGCTGGAAGGGACCTCGGAAGATCATCGAGTCCAGCCCCCCGCCCAAAGGGCAGGAAGTCAGCTGGGGTCATAGGATCCCAGCAAGATAAGCATCCAGTTTCATCTTGAAGGTGTTCAATGAAGGCGCTTGAACCACCTCCGGTGGCAGGCTGTTCCAGACCTTGGGGGCTCGGACAGTAAAGAAGTTCTTCCTTATGTCCAGCCTGAAACGATCTTGAAGTAGTTTGTGACCATTCGACCTCATCATCCCTTGGGGCGCTCTGGTGAACAAACGTTCCCCCAGATGCTGGTGGTCACCCCTGATAAACTTGTAGGTGATCATCAGATCACCCCTGAGCCTGCGCTTTTTCAGGCTAAAGAGCCCCAGGGCTCTCAGCCTGTCATCGTAGGGTCTGCTTCCCTGACCTCTGATCATGCGCGTGGCTCTTCTCTGGACTCTCTCAAGCTTCTCCACATCCTTTTTGAATTGTGGAGCCCAAAACTGGACACAGTACTCCAGCTGCGGCCTCACTAAGGCCGAGTACAGGGGGAGAATGACGTCCCGGGACTTGCTTGAGAAGCATCTAAAGCATCCTTGGGAGCCCGTTCCAGACCTCGGCCACTCTAACTGGGAAGAAGTTCTTCTTGCTTAGCAAATCTGGAAATCAAGTAGGGAAGATGCAGAGTCACCCTCAAAGATCTCTGATTATAGACGGATAACTTGTATTTTCCATCATGACTGTGTTGCAAGTAGTAACCATTTTTTCCCAACAAGAATAAAAAAACTCATATGATGTTCTTCAGGCTTCCTCTCTTGTTCATTTGAAAGAAATAATATCCTAACAGAACATATTCGAGCAATGATTAGCATTGCTTTGATATATAGCATAGAATAGCTATTGCAGTAGCACTAAATAGTGAATTTAGACTTCTTTTTGTTTGCCTTCTGGTAGTGAAGCTGTTGGGTAGTTTTGTATTCAGTCCTTTCTCCCTGACCGTGGGGTCTGAGGCTTGCTTTGATTTTGAATGCGGGCTCGGTTTTCTCGCGTGGTCCCATGAATGCTGAGACTTTAAGAAGGAAATTGGATACATTTCAGCAACAATTTGTTGTAAAGACTGATTTGTAAAGTTTGATAAACCAGAAGGTGATAGGGGAAGAAGGAACCACAGTCTAAACAGTTCTATAGTGTATTGTGGTAAGTGTTCTTGTCAATTAGATAGTTTGTTCTCAAATAGGGATGGTCCCTAGAGTGTAAGTCTTGTAGCACTAATTACTTTCTATATGTTGACCCTTTAAATGGAGAGAGAGTCTCTCTCAGCCATTGTCATGTATTTGTATGTAGTCTGCTATAGGCAAGACACATATACTTCTTACATGAAGTCCATTTTATCCTAGTCCTTGTTCCTTTTTTGTCCTTAAAATAAAATTAAGGGCCGGTCTAGTTTTAAGATCAAACTGAGGGATTGTACTTTATGTGGGAGAAGAAATAATGCTAACACCAATTCAGCTATTGTTCCTCTGTTCACAACCACCTTTCATCTTGAAACTGGTCTATGCAAACAAATACAGATAGTCTTTCCGGTATCTCCTCATTGGTGTTTAGCTGTGGCAACTCGAGACTAATAGGTCGAAAAGAGTGAAGCCACCAGGAATAATTTTTTTTGGTGATTTTTGCAATTAAAATTTGAAAATTATACTTTCAGAATGGAAAAGAAACCAAGAAGCTTTAAAACTTTAGAAAAAATATTTTGGATCCATCAAAACATTCAGTTTTCATAAAATGACAATTTTTGTTTCAGTTTTGAGCTTGTATATTTTTTGAATACCATTAAAATTAACTTGGTTTGGTAATAAATTGATTTATTTTTTTAATGAAAAGTTACAATTCGGGACATTTCAACATTTTTTCAGTACAATGATTGAGATTTTTAAGTGAAAGTTTTTGCTAATCTACATTAAAAATATTTCAGCTTTCACAAAAACGATATATTTGTTTAAAAAAAAAACATGACAGATTTTGGCTAGCCCTACAAATAGACATTTTTATAGAAAAGATACATCTATTAATTCTCTTTCTATGCCGTATTTGGAGTCAACTTACAAGGGGGTAGTGCTGGCTCGTAGGTTGGGGGTCTTTAAGAGGAGGCTTGACGATTACCTAGCTGGGGTCATTTAAGCCCAGTTTTCTCCTGCCCAGGGCAGTGGGTCGGACTAGAAGAACTGCAAGGTCCCTTCCGACTCTAGATTCATATTCATAGAAGTAATGTCCAGTCTAAATCTGCTCTCTGCTACCTTGTGGCCATTATTTCTTGTAACCCCCGGGGGCGCCTTGGTGAGTAAATACTCACCAATTCCCTTCTGTGCCCCCGTGATGAACTTATAGGCAGCCACAAGGTCGCCTCTCAACCTTCTCTTGCGGAGGCTGAAGAGGTCCAGGTTCTCTAGTCTCTCCTCGTAGGGCTTGGTCTGAGGCCCTTAACCATGCGAGTGGCCCTTCTCTGGACCCTCTCCAGGTTATCCGCATCCCTCTTGAATTGCGGCGCCCAGAATTGCACGCAGTACTCCAACTGCGGTCTGACCTGCGCCCAATAGAGGGGAAGTATCACCTCCTTGGATCTGTTCGTCATGCATCTGCTGATGCATGATAAAGTGCCATTGGCTTTTCTGATGACTTCGCCACACTGCTGACTCATGTTCATCGTGGGGTCGACTAGGACGCCAAGATCCCTTTCCGCTTCCGTGCCACCCAGCAGGTCATTCCCTAGGCAGTAGGTATGCTGGACATTTTTCCTCCCTAGGTGCAGCACTTTGCATTTCTCCTTGTTGAACTGCATTCTGTTGTTTTCTGCCCACTTGTCCAACCTGTCCAGGTCTGCTTGCAGCTGTTCCCTGCCCTCCAGCATGTCCACATCTCCCCATAGCTTTGTGTCATCCGCAAACTTGGACAGAGTACACTTCACTCCCTCGTCCA
>NW_005842007.1:1387797-1388030 GCF_000455745.1 Alligator sinensis
GCTCCCTGCGGGGCTGGGCGAAGTAGGGGCCTGGGCGGGGCTTGACCCGGCCCGGCTTCACTCAGCCGCCTCCTCCCACACACACACTAAGGGGGTAGCCCCCTGTCTCAACGGGCCCCGCTTACCCCGGCTGTGCTGGGGGTTGGCGGGGGGCTCCGCGGCTGGTGGGGGGGGTTGGGGGGGTTCTTGGGGGGCCGGGGCGCCAGGGGGCTTCAACCGGGCACATCTAAACA
>NW_005842007.1:1388417-1400944 GCF_000455745.1 Alligator sinensis
TCTGGGAGGCTTCGGGGGAGCGGGGGCGCAGCGAGCTTTCACCCGCGCGTCTCTCGCCGCTTCCGAGCCTAACTGATTGACTTAATAGCCCATTGTTCTTCACTCCACAGACATTAATGATCATCTCCCTTGTTTAATGGTCTTGATGCTCTACTAATGAAGTTAAGCTTTCTTCATAACATTTTGCTCTCTCATAGCTGCTCTTGTTTTCTTTTCACAGCTTTGGAGACTCTTCAGCTCTTTTCAAAATCATCAATCCCCCCAGGAAGACCAGTCTTCAACAGGAGGTAGGGTTTCAGCTTCTAGGTAAACAGTAAAGGGATGGTGAATGAAATGATTATGAAGCTCTGTCCTTGCTCTATGCAGCCATAACTCTGGAAAAATCTTATTTTCTTCCTCATTCTTCCTTCCCAAAAACATCAAGCGTGTCTTATTTGGGACATATGATATGCAAAGAAATATGGTAATAACCTCTGGGAAAATACTCTTTTCCCAAACTGACATGCTTTTTATGGTTTCTTTCTCCAGTGTTTGTCAAAGCACTCAATATACAGATTCGTGCTGCTTCCCCTGAAATTAGGATCACTGTAGAGTATGAGTAAATCAGGATCAATTTAGAGTCTTGAGTATTTAGTTATATATGTTGAAGATTAACCTTGTATATTAAAACCTATGATCTTCCCTTGAATTTACAATTATTATAATGGAATTTACAGTTAGTATAGTGGAAAAGCCATGCAGGCTTTTCCTTCAAGGTACAACAACAATATTCTCAAGAGAATGAGATCCAATGTTAAACATTTTTAAGAATTTGGTTTAAACACAAACTATCTGCATACTTTTACCATAATCCTTTGAAGAAATCCACAGGCTCATTCATAATTTATATAGACAGATGTATAACAAATAAGTAGTAATATCAAGAATCTCTTACCTTACTTATTTTTGTCTTAACTTCAGATGAATGTTGCAAAACAGAATTAATGTTTGTGAAGTGCTTTCAAGATTTAGAAGTATACATTCTTTAAAGGCCAATAATTTTAGTAGTTGTACTAATACCATACACGTAGAAACACGAAGAATATAATAGCATCCTATTAGCTACATGGCTCAATGCATGAACAGCAGTAGAATTAAGAATATAGGGTTCTGATTTAAATAGCTGTGTGCCCAGCAGTTCTGTACCCCAGAACACTGACTACATCTGTGAGCTTCAGTCAGACTCCTTTGCAGAATGTTTTGCATTATATCGGAAGGAATATTTTTTTGAGGTTGCCATTCATGGTATAGACTGAACAGAACCAGGTCTGTGGGGAAAACATCCTGTTGGGCAGGTCACTTGACTATAACCCATGGTACATTTCTGTGGCCTTAATCTGAATTTGGACTACAGCTTTTTGGCTGGACAGCATAGGCGGTGGAACAAGGGTGGCTAATGGGGCTTACCACCCCTCCCCCCCCCACAACCCAAGGCAGTGGTAGGGCCATGAGGTAGCCCAGCCAAGGGCTTCCAGTGGTAGCAGCAAGGATGGGAAGGGAGTGGGGCTCCCTCCATTCATTGGGCATAAGTCAGGGTAACTGGCTATTAGTTATAAATAATTAATTAGGGATTTAATACAATGAGTACTTTACATAGTGCCTAAATTCTTAGATTTGTTTTCATTAATTTGATCATCCCATAAATGTAAATAGTTATCAACTATCATTCTTGTATAAACTCATCCTTGTCCATTGTAAATGGAGAGTTTCAAACTTTTGATATTGTGTTCTCTTGCATATTGCAGTTCCCCCCTGTATATAATTAAATTATGTAAATAATTATTTCTGAGTCTGCAGGGAACAGAGGGTAAAGCTGTCTAGCACCCCAGGTCCTGAGCAATTGGGCATGGATGTGGTTAGCAGTGCATGCCAAGAATCACAGATATATGCCATGCTATGCAATACAATAAATTAGGAACAGCCAGCATGGAATCACCAAAAGCAAATCATGCCTAACCAACCTGTTTTCCTTCTATGATAAGATGATAGGTTTTCTGGAGGGGGAAACAAAAGTGGATGTGATACACCTTGGCTTCAGGAAGGTTTTTGACAATCATTCCCACAACACTGTCTTTGTCTCTCCCGCTTCATACGTCCTGAGTCTGGTATTGTTAATGTTCAACATTTTCATTAATGATTTGGATGATGGGATTGAGTGAATGCTTAACAAATTTGATAATAACACTAAGTTGGGTGGAGTTGCAGACACTTGCATGGTGGGGCTAGGATCCACAGTGGCCTGGATAGACTGGAAAAATGATCCACAGTCAGTCAGATGAGACTCAACAAGGACAAGTGCTAAGACCTCCACTTGGGACAGAATAATTTCATGTACAAATACTAATTGGGAAATGTTTGGCCAGGTTGCAGTACTGCAGAAAAGGACCTGGCAGTAGAGTATAAGCTAAATATGAGCCAATAGTGTTTCTTTGTTGCAAAAAGGCTCAATGATACACTGTATTACATTAACAAGACTGTCATTTGCAATCAGGGGAAGTGATTCTTCCACTCTATTCAGCACTGATAAAGCCTCGCTTGGCACTATGTCCAGTTGTGGGCCCCATTCTTCAAGAAATATGTGGACAGATTGGAAAGAGTCTAGTGCAGAGTGACAGAAATGATGAAGGGCCTAGGAGGCAAGGCATAAGATGAAAGGTTGAAATAACTAGGGTCATTTAGTGCAGAGAAAAGAAGACTGGCAGTGGGGGTGGGGGGGGGTTGATAACTGTCTTCAAATACAAAAAGGGGGAATATAAAGAAGACAGAGATAGGGTTGTCCACAAAGGGTGAATATAAAGAAGACAGAGATAGGGTTGTCCATATGCCCATAAGGTACAGGATTGGAAACCATGAACTCAAGCTGCAGCAGAGGAAATTTAGGCTGGAGATTAGGAAGAGAATTCTTATTATGAGAATGCTCAAGCATTGGAACAGACTATCTGAAGAAATTGTGGAATCTCCATCCTTGAAAATTTAGAATAGCAGGTTAGACTGACACTTGGTGGTATGGTTTAGTCAGGGATGATTCTGCCTTGGACAGAGGTCTGGACTAGATGATCTTGTCAGGTTTCTTCTTTCCCTGCTTTCCTGTGATAGGATAGGATATGATTACTATTAGTATTGCACTTGTGAAATAATAATGGTAATGACTATTATTGCCATTGTTGATGATGTTGTTGTTGTTGTTATTATTATTATTATAATTACTATTATTTCATAAGTGGAATATTCCAAATCTGACTGGGGGCTTTATAGTTTTTATATCCCCTTCCACATTGCTACCTATATCACAGATAGCACCCCAGTACCATGTCAAAATGATTTAATTTAGTGTATTAAATAGGCAGGGAAATTGAAGCCTTTGCATATAGACAGTACAAGAAGTATTGGTGGTCAAACATAATTTTTCACTTTTTCTCAGTCTGCAAAAATGTATACATGGCTATAAGTTTATGCACTACATGCAATTGTATTACATTTACTTTTAATGAGAGCACTCACAGGCTGGGATTTTCAATGATTTAAATGGCCTCATGCAAAAAAAGTGCCTCATCTGCACTTGAGGTAGAATTTAGGGATGTGAATCCAAGTAAGAAATCAACCAAACTTGCAGTAGGGTAACAGATAGGGCACAGGAACCTTAAGTTTTATAGTGAAAACTTACTTAGAGGTTTAATGGGCAGCTATTATGTATGCCCTGAGTTGCTGACATCTTGGTTTTCTTAATCATCCAGACCAGTGGTCACCAACCTCTCAATCTCATTTGACTGGCCAATGGTGGAGCCTCTGACAGTTGATCTTAGTCTATCAGAGGCTCCACGATCAAGATTGGCAGGATGTACATGGCTGTGCTAAGCCACACCCCCTGCCACCCAGGGTGGGCTGGGTGAGTGGGGTCAGAGCCCAGACCGCTTGTCTGGGAGGTGGGGGTAGAGGGAGAGGCCGGTGGGGAGTTAGTAAATCCTGGGGTAACAAAAAGTGGTCTTCACCATAAAAAGGTTGGAGACCACCAATCTAGACATAAGCTCTACCTAAGTACATCTAGAGTTCACAAACTAGACATCCCTACACCAAAGACCCCTCAGAGATCCAAGTGAGTAGTCATGCTCATTAGGACTGTGCAAAATGTTGCTGGATGTTTCATTTTGACACTGTTTTGACTCATTTTGAGCTCAAAACAGTGAAAATGAAATGAAAAGAAGGGCTTTGAAACAGCCTCAAAACGAAATGAGGGCAGTCAAAACGTTTCAAAAGTTTTGAAATGTTTTGAGTTTTGAAGCAGCCCAGCTGAGTTTCCCTCCCCAGTGCTATAATTGGGCTGGAGAAGGTGAATTCACTTCCCCAGCACTATGATCAGGCTGGGGAAGGTGCGTTCCTTTCCCTAGCCTGTTCATAGTGCTGGGGAGGGGAACTCAGCCAAGCTGAGTTCCCTTCCCTGACCCTATTGAAACATCAAAACAGCAAAACCATTTTGATGAATCGGAATGGAACAGTGTTTTTGAATCAGAACAAAAGTTGAAATGAAACACTGTTCCATCAAAACATCAAAATGGATGTCAAAGCAAAATGCTACTGTTTCGCACAGCCCTAATGCTCAAAGCAAACCTAACCTATACCGACAACACTGTGTCTAACTATTTTCACTGGAAAACACAGCTAATAATGATGACGGAAGAAGTCCTGGGCTAGCTCTTCTCCCTGGTTGGGTGGTCTGTAGTAGACACCCACCATAAGGTCCCTCTTACCATGCCCCCTTGTAGTTTGACCCATAGTGTCTCTGCTCGACCCTCCTCTAACCCGAAGCTAATCCTTGATGATGTGAGGTGCTCTTTGACATAGAGGACACCCCACCCACCTTTTCTCTCTGTCCTGTCTCTTCTATATAGGTTGTACCCCCAAATGCCCACTGCCCAGTCGTAGGTAGGGTCCCACCAGGTTTCTGTGAGCCCTACTAAGTCTGGATTCTTACTCACAATCAGGAGGCACAGTTCCTCCTGCTTACATCCCATACTATGAGCATTAGTGTAGAGGCACCTGAGGCCTCCTGAGGGTGCACATGCCTTCCTCCCACTTCCAGGACAGTTGTGGCCCCCTGGTCCCCAGACGTTGATGCTTACCTGGGCTTCCCTTCCTCTTGTCACCCTGCATGCTGGTGAAGCATTCTCTCCACTCGAAGTGGCCCCTTTCCGTGATGAAGCTAGTTTAAAGCCCGCTGTACGAGATCAGCCAACTTAGAGGAAAAGATACGTCTGCCCTTAGGGGAGGGGTGAAGCCCATCCCAACCCAGCATGCCCTCCTTACAAAAACATGGGTCATTGTCAAAAACCCCAAAGCCTGCCTCATGGCACCAGCTCTGAAGCCACAAGTTAACCATGTCAATGTAGGCCTCATGATGCCTACCCCATCCACTTACCAGGAGAATGGAGGAAAATACCACCTGGGCTCCCATCTTCTTCAGTTGGTGTCCCAAGGCCTTATAGTCCTCCATGATGTTATCCGGCTTGCTCTTGCATGCATCATTTGTACCCACATGGACTACAACCAGTGGGTAGTAGTCAGAGGGCTTGATAATTTTAGGGATGGTATCTGTAATGTTGCAAATCCTCGCTCCAGGCATGCAGCAGACCTGCCGTGACCAGGGCTCCAGGCAACAGATTGGACCATAGGTTCCCCTCAGGATGGAGTCCCCGATGACCAGAACTTTCTTCTCCTTCTTCTTGGGGTATGCCTCTTCTGAGCCGCTGGTGTAGGTCAAGTGGCTTCAATTCCTCTGGGGACCTGTTCTTCTGCCTCCTCCTCCAGGGGGGCCAGGGCCACATACCTGTTCCTGACGGGTGTCTGGGGAGCAGGCACAGCAGTTGTATGAACTGCCCTGGCCTTGACAGGAACCTCCTGCCACCGATTTTGTTGGGTGCTGTGCACGCGGGGTCTCTCTGGTGGATTCCTGTCCCTGCAGAGAATGGAAATACAGATCAATTTCATCCTCTGCCACCCAGATCCCCTGCAGCATGCCCACCTCAGCCTGGAGCTCTGCCTCCTGCCCCTCTAGAGACTGAAGACACTCACAAGAGGGGCAGGTGGGGGAGTCACCAGACCTCAGTCTCACCCCTGGGGATCCCACCCAGCCACCCCCACAGCTCGGAGGGCAGGTGGTTGCCAGGCCCCCCAAGGGCTCCCTATGTGTGGCAGCCTCAGAGGAGCCCTGGAAGGGTGACACCATGGGGGCAAGGCCCCTGGCAGCCCTGCGAGTCCTCACCATGGTTTGCAAGTAGTCCGTACCTCTCTCCTTGTTGGTGGAGTCTCCTCCCTCCTGAGGAAGACTCTCTTGCTGCCCTGCCTGCTTCCACCTGCACAAACACCAACACGCCCTTACAGAACGCACCTGTTTGCATGCTGTATTCGCTCGTGGCTTGGGAGTGTGGCTCCCTGCCCGGCTCAGCAAAGAGGGATCCGGGGGCTTCCCCTCCAGTTTCCCTGCAGCTGCGCCAGCTCCTGCCCCACTTACCTTTGGGGGGTCAGCTGCTGCTGCCCCCACTGTTGCTTCTCAGCCTATGCCACCACAGGTACATTGCAGGGGGCACACACGTGCTGAGAGCCCACACGTGGGCCAGTCAGCCTCCTCTCCCTCCTACTGCACCCAACTGCCCAAATGTCTATGAAATCTATGAAATTTAAAAGCCTAGGGACCAGGTGGGGAGTCATAGACTCACAGATTCCAAGGCCATAAGGGCCCACCGTAATCTATGATGTGATAAACCTTGATTTTACCAAGGCTTTTGATATGGGCTCCCACAACATTTTCACAAGCAAACTAAGGAAGTGTGGGTTGGATGAATGGACTGCAAGAAAGAAAACTGTCAGGATAATTGGGTTCAGGGGTTAGTAATCAATGGCTCTATGTCTAGTTGGCAGCCAATATCAAATGGAATGACCCAAGGGTCAGTTCCAGGGTGAACATAGCCAGGGCTGTGTGACTATGTTCACACTGGCCCTTTGACCTCCCTTTGGGTCCTGGCAACAGCACAGACTAGTCAAGGGTACCTCTGATATCTTTTATTAGACCAACTGAATAGTTGGAGAAATAGATCTTAGCAAGCTTTCAGGTTTAAAAATCTTCAGCAGGCTGAGGAAGCATCTGCAGTTAGTGTATACTCTTCCTGCATGGAAGGAATAGTAAAGAAGCCAGAGGCTGCCATACAATTTAGGAAAGAAAGACAGTCAGTGAAAATGTAAATCGAGGTGTCCAGGACTAAGGGACAGGCTGGGAGTGGGGGAGGAGGGTGTAGCAGGTAAAAGTGGAGAGGTACCTGGGGAGTCAGATGTCAAGCAGGTTATAGTGTGTCATAAATCCAATGTTTATATTGAGTCCATGAGTTTTTGTATCCAGGAGCTGGATGAAGTGAAGGTGGTGCAGTGGTACATGGTATGATGGGGCCATGAATGCCATGAGTTGCCTAAGCCATGGACACTGAACTAAGGAGAAGGGCTGGCCATCCAGAACAAGCTCCCCAATGCTCTAGGTTACCTCACTCATCTTGGGAATGTGCCCCCCACTTCCTTCCACCTTTCCCCCACTCTTCCAGGGTGGCCTTCCTCTGCTTTTGGGAGACAGGGGCTTTGAAGCAAGAAGGGGACTTCCCTTTTGGGCACACTCCCACTGGTGCCAGGCTGAAGAGGAGCAAGGGGAAGTGTGGAGGGGGGGGGAGGTGCTTCCAGATATGCATCAGCATCCCTGCGGTGCTGAAGTGTTTCTTGTCCTTGCCCTGGCTGGTCTTGCATCAGCAGTGCAGGCAGATAGGATACTTGGGTTCATCTGCCACCCAAAAATGATCCCACACTACACTACCCACTCATTTCTGGGGTGCAGGTGCGGGTGCAGATCCTGCCTTATCCCCCTCCTCAGCAGGCAGAAGCACAAGAACAAGAGGTGTTGACTAGGTCTGTGAAATTTTGCCAGGTGTTTCATTCCAAAGCTGTTTTGATGCATTTTGAGCTTGAAACCAACAAATCAAAATGAAACAAAAGTCTTTGAAACAGCTTTGAAACAAAACTAGGGCATTTGAAATGTTTAGAAAGTTTTGAAACATTTTGAGTTTCAAAGCTGGGCTTACTTGTCTTCAGTGCCAGTTCCAGATGGCAGCAGCAGCCTCCTTTCATCTGGTGCAGACCCAGGGGGTGCACCCCCTGGAAGGATTCTGGCACAGCCCCAAGCCCTGTTGGGGGTGCAGGCCCCTAGATCTATGCACTGGATGACAACATGCTGTTGCTGCCAGCTGGGGCTAACAGCAGTACCAATCTTCCTGGTGCTTGGAACAGGCTGTACCCAGCACCAGTCCCAGTCAGCAGCAACATCCTACTGTCATCCAGCAGGCAGATCAGGGTCCTGCCCATACCCCTGGGAGGGCTGCAGTGACTTTGTCAGACTCCTTCTGGGGGTGTGACCCCCTGATCTTCCTGCCACATAACAGAAGGCTGGTTCTGCTGCCTGGGGCCATAAGCAGCACCAATCTTCCTGGTGCTGGGTGAGGCTGCTCCCAGCTCCAGTCCCAGGTGGCAGCAACCATCTCCTATTGTTAGGTTTGACCTAGAAACCACTACACATAGCCCAAGCAAAAGTCTCTGTTCTGTAACTAATGCTCAATTGCAATGATAAGGAGAAGACAGTCTTAGATAAAGGAGACTTGAAAACAAAAACAGAATTAGTGGAGTAGGGCAAAGAGCTGATTTAAATATTAAGATTCACACCCCTAGGTGGGGAGAAAGTATGCTAATGAAACATACATGTATGGAAATGAGATACATAGCTAAAACACAGGTATAGAGACATGCTCAGTAAAGAACTCCTTGCGTCACTCCCTTATAACCAATTAGCAAACAAGAATGCTTATAAAGGTCCAATCCTCCTGTATAAAAGATGCTCATAATTAAGACTCTGTGTGCTTGTTACGTGAAATTATTCCGCTTGCACCTTGTATTGCTAGCAATAAATCTTTATACTTTCACCCCTGGTATCTTTATTGGCTTTTGCATACCGGGCACGATCCCAGACTTGAGCTGGGGCTCAACAGTTTTTGGCACCCCAGATGGGACTGCCTTAGATAACCTTGCCCTGACTAGCTGACGACCAGACACAGCTCTTCCTTATCAAATGTCAGGCGCGCCCCAGGATCTCTTTTCCCGGTGAGACTTTCCTGCTGGATTGCTGAGGCGGCAGTAGCCTAACGGTGCAAAGTCATAGAGTGAAAGTATCAGTAACAGGCACCTGGGTGAGAGGGTAGAAAGGGCATAAGGCCTACCGTCAGCACGCCTGCCTGGGATTATCTCTGTAAGTATTCTGTCTGGCCCGAGTCCAAGACCAGTGATTTTTCCCCTGTGAGGACGAGGACTAAGAACAGATCCCTGGATCCCAGGTAAGTCGGACGGTCAGGACCGGGAAGGCAGCCCTGAGATGGGTACTATTAACAGTAAGGTTAGGAAATGTACCCCCCTCTCTTGTGCATTGGGACATTGGGCAGAGTTTGGTGGAGATCCTATGACTAAGAAGAAAGCTAAATTCTTCTGTGAAACTGCATGGCCACGCTATCAGCTAGATGATCAAGAACATTGGCCTCCGGAGGGAAGTGTTAATTATAATACTATCTTACAATTGATTTTGTTCTGCCGGCAGAATGGTAAATGGGAGGAATTGATGTATGCGCAAGCGTTTATGTCTCTTAGTAGAAATAGAAAGGTTTTGGAGGAATGTGGATTGGGGGAGGGGGTTCGGGGAAGTGAGATGGCTTTCATTGAACCAACTGTAAATCCTGTCCTGGACTGTCCGGAGCCGGAGGCTCTTCCCCCTCTGCTGCCTTTACCGTATTCTCTTCCTCTTCCTCCTCCTCCTCCTGATACATCGGATTCCTTGCTGGCATCTGCTCTTCCTGCTTCTTCCCCCCCCGAGGCGGAGACTGAAAATACTCCCCGACCTAGGAATCTGGAACAGCACCAGCCCTGGCTGTCAGGTGTTTGGCAATCTCCAGATTCCCCGATTTCTCCTGATATAACCCCAGGAGGTGGGTGGAGAGTACAGTTAAGAGCAGACTCCGGGGTTAAGGGAAAACATCACAGGGAATCTGATCCTGGCCGTGGGAAGGGAAATGGGGTATTTCCCCTAAGAGAACAAGTGGTACCTGGGCCTCTAGAAGATGATGGGGAGCCAACCTACCGTCGAACCTTTGTGCACATTCCTTTCACTACATCAGATTTGTATAATTGGCGGAACAATACCCCCAGCTTGAGAGAAGGTACTGAAAAGGTACATAACCTGTTTAAAATGATTTTCAAAACCCATAACCCAACCTGGGCAGATGTTCAGTCTCTTTTAGATATCCTGTTGACACCAGAGGAGAGGAGAATGGTAGTGGGCAAAGCCCATGAGTACGTGGAAAAGGAGATTACTGCAGGGAACTTGCAAGGAAATAGGGACAATCATGTCCCCACCCAGGAGCCAGATTGGAAACCAGACCAAGATATGACCTCTATCCGTGCCTATCGAGAATATATCCTCCAAGGATTGAGAGATGCTGTGAAAAAACCCCAGAATCTCAGTAAGGTGTATGAGGTCCGACAGGAGACAAATGAGACCCCGAGTGCTTTCTTGGAAAGAATTTACACTACTTTCAGACAATACACTCGTGAGAACCCGGAGGATACATCAAACGCTCGCATGGTAAATATGATTTTTATAGGTCAGAGTGCACCGGACATTAGAAAGAAATTGCAGAAGACAGACGGAGCAACAGGTATGCCTATTTCCCAACTAGTAGATATTGCTTACCAAGTATTTACTAACCGAGAAAGTGTTCAGGAAAAGCAACAGGACAAAAAAAGAGGAGAGAAAGATAAAAATGCAGGCAGCCCTACTGGCAGCTGCAATCACGGGAAAACCTAGAAATGAGGGATCCTGGAGATAGCCTCAGAGACGGGATCCATTAGAGAAAGATCAGTGTGCCTATTGCAAACAAAAAGGACATTGGAGGCGGGAATGCCCCCGTCGGAAAGTTGGGGAAGGTGAAAAGAAAAAAGAGGAGAGCAGTGGACTGTTTGCTTTTGGAAGGGATTCAGATTGAAGGACACCGGAGGCCCGGGAGGGAAAGATAACCCAGATCCCAGTGTCCCCTGATGAGCCTCTGGTTAAAATGCAACTAGGGGACAAAGATGAATTGGTAAATTTTCTCGTTGATACAGGTGCTGCCCATTCTGTCTTAACTCAAAAACTGAAACCTTTAAGTAAAAAGGCTGCGCCGGTGGTAGGGATTACAGGGAAGGCAGTAACACGACCCTTTTTTACAGCCAATGACCTGTAATCTTGGGCAGACTGAAGTCACCCATCAATTTTTGTACATGCCAGACTGCCCTGTTCCCCTTTTAGGAAGAGACCTCCTCTGTAAACTGCATGCTATGTTGTCATTCCAGGATGGGCAAATGTTTTTAACAGTGCCTTCTGAAAAGGGGTGGCATTTGCAGGCTTGCCTTCTCGGCCTTCTCCGAGAGGAAAGTACACCGGATATCCCTCAAACCCTGCTCGATGCTGTTGTTCCATGGGTATGGGCAGGTCATCGACCCGGAAAGGCTAAAATGCTGACCCTGTAAAGATTCAACTTTTGCCAGGGGCCCAGCCTCCATGTGTGAAACAATATCCAATGCGGATGGAAGCCAGGAAAGGAGTGAAGCTGTTAGTTGAACAGTTCCTGGAGTATGGCCTTCTCCGTGAATGCACATCAGCTTTTAACACACCCATCTTGCCTGTGAAGAAGCCTAAGAGTGATGAATATCGTTTCGTCCAAGACTTGAGAGCTGTAAATAAAGTGGTTGTGAGTATATACCCTGTGGTTCCTAACCCGTACACTCTGTTATCTGCCTTGAATCCAAATCATAACTGGTTTACGGTTATTGATTTAAAAGATGCTTTTTTCTGTATACCAGTAGAGAGGGGATCTCAGGAAATATTTGCATTTGAATGGGAAGACCCAGATACTAGCATCAAGACTCAGTTTTGCTGGACTGTCTTACCCCAAGGGTTTAAAAACAGCCCAACCCTATTCGGCACTGCATTAAGCAAGGATCTACGTAGGCTAAAACTGCCACCATCCTGTGCTGTCTTGCAATATGTGGATGACTTGCTTTTAACAGCCACCACTGAAGCAAGCTGCTTGGAAGGAACAATTTGCCTCCTTAATTTTCTGGGACAGGAAGGATACCGGGTGTCCAAAAATAAAATGCAGCCCATATCCCAAAAGGTAATATACCTTGGATTTGAATTACAGCCTGGTCAGAGAGCCCTGTTGCCTGAAAGAAAAGAAGCTATATGCCGGCTAGCACCCCCAAAAACGAAGAGACAATTACGGGGCTTCTTAGGTACAGTAGATTTTTGCAGGATTTGGATTCCAAATTTTGGGGTTATTGCAAAACCTCTGTATGGAGCTACACAAGGTGATAAAAAGGTGCTC
>NW_005842007.1:1401165-1407188 GCF_000455745.1 Alligator sinensis
AAAAAAATTGGCCATTTTTCGCACTGTAAATCCAGCAACACTGCTGCCATCTATGGCTGACACACCAGATCTTGTACATGACTGCCTGCAAACATTGGAAGCTGTTTATTCTTCAAGGCCAAATCTGAGAGACAAACAATTGATAAAAGAGTTTCAAGCAAAGAAGGGGGAGCACGGGTGGCTGGTAGCAAGGGATGGCCGCATTATCATCCCAGCTGCCTGGGTTCATGTGGTAGTAAAGAGCACTCATCATGGTACCCACTACGGACCCAGGGCCCTGGTAAGATGGATCAGTTACTATGTAACTAGAGTGGGATTAAGAGAGGCTGCCAAGGAGGTATCAGAGACATGTGAGGTCTGCCAGAGAAATAACCCATAAGGAGGGAGAAGAAAAACTTCAGGACATCAGAGAATAGGCAATGGGCCAGGAGAAGAATAGCAGGTGGATTTTACTGAGTTGCCCCGGCAGCAAGGGATAAAATATCTCCTTGTCTTTGTGGACACTTTCTCTAATTGGGTTGAGTGCTTCCCATGTCGGACTGCCCAAGCCCGGGAGGTAGTCAAGACACTCCTACGAGAAATCATACCTCGCTTCGGACTTCCAAAAGGAATAGGGTCAGACAATGGCCCACATTTCATTGCACAAATTACTCAGAAGGTTTCTGAGTTCCTGGGAATCAGCTGGCATTTACACACCCCTTGGAGACCTCAGTCCAGTGGAAAGGTGGAACGTATGAATCAGACCTTAAAAAGACACCTTGCAAAGATTTGCCAAGAAGCTCGACTCAAATGGCCAGAGGCCCTACCCTTGGCCCTGTTACGAGTAAGGGTCGCACCACATTCTAAATTGGGATTAAGCCCGTTTGAAATAATGTATGGTAAGCCTTACCCTCTGAGTCTGCCCATGGGTACTGAACAACAGTTACATGTTTTAGGAGAGGGAATGATTAGAGAATATGTATGGTCCTTGGTTTCTGTTTTGTCTTCCATCCATCAGCAGGTACGGGACGTGCTGCAGACACAGGACCAGTAT
Source organism: Alligator sinensis (assembly GCF_000455745.1). Lineage (NCBI taxonomy): Eukaryota > Metazoa > Chordata > Crocodylia > Alligatoridae > Alligator > Alligator sinensis. The sequence goes on from NW_005842007.1 coordinate 1,402,199, forward strand.
CCTGCCCTGGGAAATCGATTATTACCTGGGAGTTACGTCCTTGTGAAAGATTGGAACGAGGAACCACTTCGAGCCAGATGGAAAGGCCCATATAGGGTACTTCTAACGACCCCGACGGCCGCAAAGCTCGAAGGAATCAAGACTTGGATACATTCCAGTCGCCTAAAGCCGGTGGCTGGACCAGAACAAGAAGGAATCCCTGCAGACTCCGGGACCGGAGACAGAGAACAGTGGAAGGTGGAGCCAATAAGAGACTTGAAATTCCTATTCAAAAGAAAGGAACTTTGAATAATTTGACAATCTTTGATTAAGTTTTATAAGCCTTATTATGAAATTGTTCAAGGTTTTATTGTGGGGCACCCTGATCTGTCCACTCCTACTTATAGGAGGGGAAACCCTTTTACAACAAAAATTTGACCCTCAGGAAAATGTCTGGATTTATCTGGCCCGGGAAATTTTAAATAGAACGGACTTCTGCTTAGCGGGAGGGATCAATGCTCACCTGGTTTTTACCTCATGCTTAATCGCAGTACCAACCCCTTTAAAAATTTTACAAAATTATACTATGCTGAAGAATGTAGAGAAGAAAAGTACATATCAGAATATATATAAGTGGGGGACTATTGTAAAAGAGAAGAATAGAGACATGTTTTCCGTACGGGTTCAGGCAACAGCTAATGCTTCTGAATGTTTCCTAATAGTTAATTGTACTAATAATTGCTTCAAATTGAACCAAGGTAGAAGAATCCTTTGTAACAAGACCAATCAAATATCCTATGTATACAATGTTCACCTGTCGTCTTATCTATCTTCAGACCTAAGGTGAATCAAATGATTTTACAAACGAAGAAAGCTGAGAATACTAGGTTTGTGTTGAAACAAATTGAGTGGAGCAATTATAATAAAAATAATTAAAAATGCTCCAGAGGGGGAAAATGTTAGGTTTGACCTAGAAACCACTACACATAGCCCAAGCAAAAGTCTCTGTTCTGTAACTAATGCTCAATTGCAATGATAAGGAGAAGACAGTCTTAGATAAAGGAGACTTGAAAACAAAAATAGAATTAGTGGAGTAGGGCAAAGATCTGATTTAAATATTAAGATTCACACCCCTAGGTGGGGAGAAAGTATGCTAATGAAACATACATGTATGGAAATGAGATACATAGCTAAAACACAGGTATAGAGACATGCGCAGTAAAGAACTCCTTGCGTCACTCCCTTATAACCAATTAGCAAACAAGAATGCTTATGAAGGTCCAATACTCCTGTATAAAAGATGCTCATAATTAAGACTCTGTGTGCTTGTTACGTGAAATTATTCCGCTTGCACCTTGTATTGCTAGCAATAAATCTTTATACTTTCACCCCTGGTATCTTTATTGGCTTTTGCATACCGGGCACGATCCCAGACTTGAGCTGGGGCTCAACACTATCATCTAGCAGGCAGATCAGGGGCCTGCACCCTTGGGAGAAGTCTGGCACAGCCCCACAGCCCTCGCAGTGGTGTAGGCAGGACCCTGATCTGCCTGCCAGATGACAGGAGGCTGCCACTGCCAGCAAGTGAGAGGAGTTTTGCCTGTTAACATCTTGAGGTGCAGTTTCCCAGAAACCTCTGAACCTATCCCTTTGAAACATGGCAGATTTCATGCCCTTAGAAGGGGCTACCAGCCCTGCAAGTTTAGTCCAGATCAGGCAAGAAATGACAAAGTATTAGGCATTTTCATGATTCCCCATTATAGCGTATGGACGAAAGGTCGAAACAGCATTGAAACAGCAAAATAGTTTTGATGAAATTAAACAGAACTCAAAACGAAACACTGTTCTATTGAAACAGAAGTCAAAGTGGAATGGTGCTGTTTCATACAGCCCTAGTGTTGACTCAGCTGATCTATTTGCCTCCACAACCTCAACCTCCTCCGAGGTGCTTTCCAGAGAAGGAGACCTGGCTCTAGCAGAACTTTGAGGGGCGTGGAGCATGAACTCAGATTTCCCTTCCTTCCCCAGAACTTCTCTGGCTGTGGCAGTGAGCTCCTCTAGTTCCAGATCCAGATCCTCCTCTGGCACAGGAAGGCTGACATTGGGAATTAAAATTTTAAAATTGGGGTGGAGGATACTGCCATGCTGGTACTTGTCACGCTGTTGGTGCTGAGGATTATGATTATTCCTCGTGTTAGTGGAGATGGGGCATGTGCACACACTGCTCCCACCTCCTTGCAGCAGAAGCCTCATGGCTACTAGGGAAGAGGGTCCATCTAAGTTTGGGGCAGGGGGGAATGGACTTGTAGTTCTCCCCATATCCCTTCTAGTTCCTTTCACACCCCTGCCAGAATACCTGGCACCTGCCTTTTGCCTTTCCAGCATGCTTCATAATGTTCGGTGTGCTGGAAAGTGTGTGTATATGTAATATAACTTGTGTGTGTTAAATATATGTTTGGGCATGTGTAATATATCTTCTATGTGCAATATATCTTCTTCTATCTGTTTAATATATGTTCGTGTGTATGTAGTAAATCTCCTCTGTGCAATATATCTTCTATCTATAATATATTGGAAAGGTGTATCCAATCCTTGCCAAGAAGAGAGACTAACAAAAGACTGACTACTAGGAAGTCAGCCACTACAGCAAGCCAGTGACTTTCATGTGCTGTTGCTTCCAGACAGACAGCTCACAAAAGGCAGAGAAAGGCTTCACACAGAGCCTTATATACTATTTCTCCATCCCTCCCCCAGAGCACTGGGATTGGAAGGGATCTCAGGGACAGATTGCAGACACTGGCCAGCTACAGATATCAATATCAGAGCAGTCCTGTCCCACCCCCCACCCCCCTTCTGAGTTTCTGTTTCCCCGCAAGCCCATCGCCAAAACATTCTGAAACATCTGGGGCATTCTGAAATGTTTCATATCGTTTCATTTCATTTTAGAGATGTTTCAAAGCTTTCCATTTTATTTTAGATTTGGTGTTTCCAGGGATGAAACACCTCCAAAATGAAACAGCTGCTGAAATTTCACACAGCCTAGTAGATTACCTTTTTTTAAAAAGAAGCCCTAAAAGTATTAAATAGAAAACAAATAGACAAATTAAAATCTAAGTAAATGGAAATATCAAAAAGGTAGCTATTTAAATTCTTTTAGGTTGGCATAGTTACAGAAGTATGTGCTCCTCTGGCACTTTATTTTATTTCCTGAGTGCACCCTCACATGCATCTTTCCCTTTCTCGTTGTAAAATCCATCCTCCTCTCATTCTTAGACCAGGTCATGGAATGCAGTACAACATGGATTGACTGAACATACTACAAGAGGTTCAACAAATTAGATTATTTATGGTTCTTATCGTTGGGAGCTTGTGACCAGTCATGAATAGTGCTCCAAAGAGCTTTCTCAAGAAAAAGAACTCTTGAACCTGAACAATATTTAACATAAGAGAAAAGTTTTTAAAACAAAAATCCTACATCCTATCTTACCTACACTCAAAATATTAGAATCAGGGTAGCAATGTTTAAGTCAATAGTCCTCTGCTGAGAATTGGTTGTCTGGGCTAATATCCTTCCTCCCGGCATGTATAGGGTGACCAAACATCTTGGCTTAGCCAGGACAGTCCGGGATTTCAGATGGCAATCTTGGCCAGCTGGTGTGAATGAAAAATGTGTGTCCCAAAAATGCAGGGAATCAGGGTGCAGCCCAGTGGCATGGCACTCCAAGCTGGTAGATGGGCAGGCACTGCTGCCCACCCACCTACCCACCCCTGCCCCTGCCCCTGCCCCTGCCTGCAGCAGTACTGCTGCTTAGGACAGTGGGGGGAAGAGGGAGGTGGCGGCAATGTATCAGATGTTCCAGATTTCCTTATGCTCAGCCTATGCATGTAGATAGATATTTACTAAATTAATTCAATATATGAACATGTTAAATATCTCAATAAATAGGTCAAGATGTAATAAACCCCTTTAAAGCAATCAGTCTAACACAGAACATGTAGTATTCAAAAATAACTATATAGCAGCTCCAAGTCAATCACATTAGTATTTTTCTTATATTTCCAATGTGCTTTCCTCAAATTAAACCAATCCATTTTTGTATTCTGTTCATCTTATGCCAAAAACTGCTTCAGATGTAGTTTTGCTGCACTGCTCAAGCAGTTCATTAGAAGCTGTTTCTCTATCAGAATCTGTATACATTACAGGAACTGGAAAAAGCTGCTCCTGTATTTCAAGGAAAGGGGATAGCTTTTGCTCAGTGACCTGAAGATGCTACAGAAAAATCTATTTTAAATTGAATGTTGATCCAAATACAAGAATGCTGTACTGCAGTACCTGAATGAGAAGTTCTCTTCATCCTAATTATACATTCTCTGCTGAAGTCAAGGCATCTTGCTTTCTGAAACTGTGTAGTGGATATATAAAAAAAGAAAACAAACAAACAAACAAAAAAATTCTGAATCCTTGGTTAGCTGTGGAATTAATACAAAATTACAATACTGCTAGCTAAATCCTTACCAGGTCGGTACAAGGAGAGACTGTCAACTCTGTATATGTTCATTTATTGTGAAGCATATTGGGGACCCACCCTATTCTGGGGTCTTCTGTCATATACATTTGTGGTAAGAAGTAATGATGCTGGAGTGTAAATGCCACCTGTAATGCTCTCTGAATATAAACTCTTGCCTGCTGTTGCAAGAGCCTTCAGGGCATGTTGCAGGAATGTGCTGTGGAGTCCACTTTTCTGCTTTTCTGAGCAAGAGCAAAGTGTGCTGCTGCACTTATTGCTGATCACAGCATGAACATTAGTTGTGGGGGAGAGCAAGAGAACTAGATATACTCCTTGTCTATATACTGGGCTCACATAGATTTTATGCACACCAAGGCATTGCTCATTCATCCATCCTATCAGTGTATTCTTATGAATGCAAGAAGGAGATTCAGATCTGCTATGATGGAGGAAAGATTCCTGTCCTTTTTTCTGCTTTGTGCCTAATGCATTGATTCAGCAGG
>NW_005842007.1:1407198-1414005 GCF_000455745.1 Alligator sinensis
TAGGCATAAAAGACTCAGCTGAAACTAGAGCAATAGAGTTGATAGTTTAGGACATGTATATACATTCACTGCACCTGGTCTATGTTTAGGTGGCCTAAAGTAAGCCACCTAAACATAGACCAGGGGGTGTCTATGTGATGTGTTTACTGTAAGCTCTCTAATTAGCTCCATAGTAAAACATCACCATTTATATGTGTCATGCTATTAGGCCAGAGTAAACTAATTAACTCCATTGTAGGATAGTACTGACAAACACAAGTACAGTGGAGTTATTTACTCCACCTCAGTATATGTGTAGATGCTGACAGGGCTGGCTGGAGCATGATGGTGCTTCAGTGCAGGGTATTAATGTGTGCAGGGCTGCCTGTCAGCTAGCCCCACACTGAAGCACCCTCCTGCCCCAGTCAGCCCCTCTGCAGCACCTTGAGCCAAGTTGGAGCAGCTTTACACTTGCAAGCTGACCCCCTGGGCCTCCTGCAGTCAGGGCTGCTCTGCCCAGGCTCAATGTGCTTGTACATCCAAATCCAGAACCTAGGAGCAAAAAACTCCAGCATGGACTGCAACAGAGTTCATTTAGCTGTGCTAATAGCACATGTAGACATACCCCATGAGCAACACATACTGCCATTCATCACTCCAGGAATTGTGTGGGAAGCCCAGTGAGGGCGTTGTTACACATTCATTTTAGGTGGCTTCTGGAGTTTTTAATCCCTGGATTATCCACACATTAATACCTGAAACTAGTTTTAAGCACACTTTTGCTGGCTCAGTTATACCACTCCAGGGCAGTTTTATCTCTGATCCATGCTCCCCAGCTCATGTTCCATTGATATGTGGCCACTCCCTACAGATAAGACACCCAAGTTACAGTCTTCCAGCATCCCAGGATTCAGCATCCCCTCCCACACTTGCCTGTTCTATGTGGACAAAATTTCCACACCCTGAACCTTGCTACCTGGGGGGCAGTTCTGTCACTAAGCCAACTCCCCCTCCTGCCCCTGGGTCTATGACCCTCCCATTCCCAGAGGCACAACCCCGTGCAAACTACCTGAGTGAACATTGTAGCTAGTCAGGTCACGGGACACAGGTGGATCTGGGAGTGGGATCTAGAAGAGTGAGAGGGGAACAAGGTAGGGGACCAAATCAGGTCTCCATGAACTGGGGCTTACTTCACAGAGTATGAGCTGTAGCTCCCCCCAAATCACCTTCCTTCACTGCTAACACTTCCCAGCCACCCCAGGAAACATAACTAGCAGCTTCCACACCCCAATCTCAAACTCTATTAAAACATGAGACTTTCTTTAAGATCCAGTTCAAATCTTCTTTCAGAACTAACTTAGAACTTCCACAGAGACTTACCTTGTCATTCCCAACATGTAAAACTTTTTACTTCCTTTGTCCGTTTGTTGTGGGTTACCATAGATTTCTGTGACGGGCTAGCTGGTGGTGATTTGGCCCCGGGGTTTTGAAAAGGTAAAAGATGATTGGAGGGCTTGGGATTCCCTTTCCTCACCAATCAGGCCCCAGAGACTGACCCTCCATGTCCCCTGATTTGCTGACTCAGGAGAGATCAGTGAGGGACCACAAGGAAGGATTTTCAAAGAGTTGGCAAAAGCTGGGCCAGCGGGATGAGAGCAGTTGCCTCAGATGCGCCTGAAGGAGCGGGACCTGCAGGCAGCAGGTGGAACATCAGCAGCGTGGAGTGCAGCCGGCAGGAGAGGCTCCCCACTGCAGGATCCTGCTAGGAGAGTCTGCAGCCAGCAGGAGAGGTTCCCCAGCTCCAGCAAGAAGCTGAGCAGTGACCTAAGAGGTTCCCAGCTCTGCTTCCAGCTCCTCCAGCAAGAGGCAGGGCAGCTAAAAATGAGGGAGGGGCTCCTGGAAGGTCAAGACCCTTAGCAGTTTGGCACTATACCAGCACTGGTGACTGTGTAGTAGAGTGTCTGCCTACTACATGGGAAATCTGAGTTTAAGTCCTAGCTGGGTTGAAATGCCGTGGTTGAAGTGATGAAGAGAAATTCTTGTTGCAGTGGAAGGGGTCATTCATTGTGTTTTCCCTCTTTGCCCCATCCAGGTACCTATACCCTATATTTCTTGTTATTTGATGTTTTGTATTTTGTACATTTTATATTTCACCAACCAGTATTGTCTGTTGTGCTGTTTGTGTTTTATATTTTGTTAAACATGTCTTTTGTCAACTGGATGAATATGTCTATGAATGTAAATGTCTACCCTTTATTGAATCCTTCCCCCTTGGGGCGTTGTAGTGTCCCCTCTACCCCCTGGTTTATACATGTTTATGTTCCCGCTACTGTTTCTCTCATTAAAAGGTATATGAAAGTCTCCATTGCTGATCTGGCTCTGCTCTATAGGGGAAGGGAGGGTCCCTACATCTCCCACAGCACTTGTTCACCTGCTCTGAACCCTTCAATTGGAGAGGGGGTACATCTTGAAGTACCGCCTGGGTTACACTTCCCAGAGCCATTATGCTTGCTATCATTTACCAACTTTTTCTCCTACATTAGCACATCTATGGTTTAGCACACTTAATCCTGCCAATGTTATCATTTTGACTCAACCATTTTGCTTGTGTTTGTCTGTCTGTCTCTGTGCCTCTCAATTCATGAATTTCTGGGATTTTCATGCTTGAGCCCAATGTAGTATAATTAAACATCTCAACACATATTTCCTAATTAAAATATATTTCATAATCCCTACAAATACCTTCATTTATCTGTTGCTCATAATCTAGAGCAGGGCTATCCAACTGGTGGGCTGTGGGCATGTGGCCCATAGAGGTTAAGTTGTGGCCCCTGAAATCCTTCCTAGCCACCATTCCTCTGTTGCTTTATCTGCAACAGTAGCCAGTCTTTGAGCTCCCTCTCTTTCTTCCAGTTGCCATTTCCTGCCCCCACCCCGGGAGTGGGGCTGTGTGGCAGCATGTGGAGCTGAGTGAGGCATGCTGTGCAGTGAATATAGGTGGGTACAGGCATCTGATGTAGCACCCACATGAGTGCACAGGATAGTGGCATAGGGAAGAGCATTGTAGTTTACTGTGGTGTGACTATTGCGAGTAGTCCATGGGGTGTGAGGCTTCTGGCTAATTAGAAGTGGGACAGAACTGCTCTAGAGGATAAATCTACCTCCTTGCACAGTTAAAGACACCTGGAATAAGTAAGTGGATTCTTTGTTGTCCTGCACTTTGTAAAGTAAATCCTGCATTTTAAATAAAATAAAATAGAATGCAGCAACTTATCTCATCAAATAAGTTTACTGAAGCTTATCCAGCTCTGCTAAGCTTCCCTCTGCTTTGCTTCATTGTGCTGGCCTGACTAACCAACCATATAGCAATGTTCAGTTAAGAGCATGCTACCATACAAAAACACTATCCAAAATCTGTCGAAGGAGATGGTTGTCAGCATAGCCAAAAAATGTGTGTGTGTATATGAGAAAGAAAGAGCTCATATCACCCAGTAATGATAAGGCCATAGAGTAATTTGAGAATTACTACTATAGAAAGGTAAGGGTGCTTAGCTTAAATAAAGTAGACAAGAGTTGCGGGGTGCAGAACCAAAGTTCCACTTGTGGGTCTCACAGTGTACATGTATGATTTATCTGGTAAATGAATTTGCTATGTGTAACATAGATTTTTTTTGCACAATGTCAACTGTACTATGCTCCAAGGTTCAAAATCCTGGTGGAATTACACACACATATCTTGTGCAGTGCAACAATATACCAACTTAATAATTTCCTCTTACAATTGCATTTAACTCTCATGTTAATTAGAATATCAAGCTATATGGCCATATACTAACTCACAAAGTCAAGCAAGAGGATTGGGAAAGCATGGATGTTTATGCACATGTACTTAAAAATTTATAGCTGGATATTCATGCACATATATGTTTATTGTTCTTTTCAGCAGTACCTAGTAGCTCCAAGAATTTTCTTTAATTTAAGAACCCAGGCATTTAAAAAGATTTTAAATATTTTTTTTAATTGTTCCATTGAGATAATGAAATGTTGAAAATGTTCTTTTCCATCTTCAGTTCAGTCTCCTGACAGTCTTAATATTTTGTCTTAGTATGTGCATGTTTTAAAAATAATCCATCAGTGACAACAAAAAAACTGCATGTGATAAAAGACCTAGCCAGATGTTCACCAGAACAAATTAAAAAAATCATTTAGCTTTAGTTCCTAATAGGGTACCTGAGGCCAGAAATATTAAAAATTGTTAGTATATGTTTAAAGTAATATTAAACATTTTGTGTTTACTATGCCCTGAAATCAAAGAATCTTAAATATTTGTATGTAGAAACAGTAACTAAAATTTTTCAAGTGAGTATCACCTCAATTTTTATTTATTTACTTTTTTTGGTGCCTCATGGGTCTGATTTTCTGAGTGGTATGTGTAATGCTTCCCGAGCACTGGGTTGCTATATTTTGTCAAGCTAAACATCCAAAGAATGAAGCATACAAAGGTCAGTTTTTGTTCATTGTGTATTTTCTTTTTGATATTTTTTGGTTTCATTTCAAATTTGTCTTGTTGAAAAACTAAGCAAAAAAAGAAAGAATAAAGAGGGGAAAAAGGTTTCATTCACAATTTCATTCCACTCAGAGATTTCTGAGATGGTACTTACTAATGAAAACCAAAGAACTAATCTTGCACAGATAAGATAAATAAACCTAACACTGCATTCCAACAATTCATACAGTAGGGTTAAGGACAGAAATTACACAAAAAATGGTATGAGTCATTGGAAACTGGTTCAAATCTGTAACACAACAGAATTTCAGTGCACATAAATTGCTTTCAAAATGGCCAAAACTGGTTTAAGGTAAACCTTCATGAATGTAGTTTCAGACATATCTGATTGAGGTTAAGTCAGTTTATCAAACTTCTGCTCCAGATCCCTCCAGATTTAAGTTAACTCAAAGCCCCCAGCATCCCATGATGCTTTGCACCTCCTCTGCAAACTCCCCCTCACAGAGTGGTTGGACTATCCTGAAATCAAAAGTCAATGTCTGTTCACTTGCTTATTGGTTCAATCTATACAGCTTAGATTAACCTGCAAAGATTGAATTGATTCAGCTTTGGGCTTTTTGGCTGTCTGTACTTAGTCTGCAGATTGCTAGCTGTATTCTTTCAAGAGGTAAGAAGACAACATGGTCCACTCTATCTGAAGGGACAGGTATGTGTCGGTGTTAGTCCAAAGTCAGGCTGGAGGAAAGGCAGGGTGACACTTTATTACATAGATTTCATAGACGTTAGGGCTGGAAGAGACCTTGAAGATCATCAAGTCCAGTCCCTTGCCCCAGGGGCAGGAAGTCTGATTGGTTTAGAGTCTGATTGGTCCCTAGAAGCATATGCTTTAGTAGGGGATATCCTACTTTATCAGATCCTATGCTAGTCAAGTAGGCTGTCACCTATGAAATCAGATCTCTCTCAGAACCATTTAGTCTCTAAGGGCATGTCCATATGACTGTGCATGTGCCTCTCGTGGCATCTCAAACCAGTTTGAGATGCCACAAGAGGCATACTGGGAACAGAAAAATGTTTACCGGTCTTCATATTTACAATGCACACTCAAAATTTGATACCTGGAGACCCATGGCTCCTGTCCAAAGGTGCATGTGAGCTGGGCAGGCTGAGCCGAGTTGGGTCATGTCAGGTCGGGCCTGTTTTCCATGAGGTCAGGCAGTGGCCACGGGGCTGTGCCCACTTACATCACCACCTGACCTTCATGGAGAATGGGCCCGGCCTGACACAACTTGGCCTGGTCTACCCAGCTTACATGCACCTTTGGACAGGAGCCACAGGTCCCAGTGCTGCACCTCCTGGTCCTGTCCAAAGGTGCGTTAGCAGGCTATGCCAGGTGGATCAGGTCAGGTCAGGTTGGGTCCATTCTCTCCACATCGGAAGTGAGTCCAACACCACTGCAGCAAGGGCTGTGCACCACAGGTGGTGGGTGGGGTGAGCATGTGGTGCCCCCCCCCCAAATTCCATCCCCCCACAAACCCTATACCCCATCACAGCCATCCACACAACCCACACCACCCCATACCCCTACACCACCCTCATTTCCCCCACATCCCCCCATATGCACCCACATACCCCACACCACTCGCACAAACACCCACACCCCCACATCCCCCACACCCCTCCTGCAAACCCCACATCCCTCCACATGTACCCACACACCCAATGTCCCCCCACACCTACCTACACCCCTTCCCACCTCCTACAAACCTCATATCCCCCCATCATGAACCCAGTGTGCCTAAATTGCTTTAAAACTGTAAATATAGCAATAAAATATTGCCCAACTGATCCCTCTCTCTGGATTCTGAGGTATTTTTAAAAGTGAATTTGGGATTTTTTTTTTTTTTTTTTATCAGCGAATTCATAGTTTTTAAATAGGGGATACCAGGATTCCTACTACTGAGGCAAGTGACAGGACCCAGGCAGATGAACCTGCTCAGGGATGGGACCCAGGACCCGGGACCCAGCTGGAGGTGGGTGACCTGGCCATTAGGGGCCAGGAGGACATGCTTTGATAGTTCAAAGCAGGCCACCACACTAAGAACATCTTCCTCATGATAGCTGCCCAAATGGCAGGGAGTGGCACACAAGGCAGCAGTGCCACACAAAGGCCAATTGTGCAGCCACGGCCCACTGGCAGCTGGCCCAGCAGTGCAGACACCTCTGCTGTGGCTATGCAGTCCCCATCGGGGTTTGGCAGGCACGCAACCTTGGGGACACATACTGTTGCAGGTGGCAGCAGGCCATAGCCAGGCAGCAACCCC
>NW_005842007.1:1414035-1458091 GCF_000455745.1 Alligator sinensis
CTCTAGTTTAGGCCTGCTTCACAAGTCTGGCACAAGGGGCTAGTATCCCCAGATACCAATTGATTGGGCCCCAGAAACTCCTGTCTATTTGTAACATTTAATTACCATGGGCCCTAAGGCCCACCCAGCTAATTAGTAGACCCTATTGTATAGGGGCTAATGGGTGAATGCTACAACAAAATTCTTGGGACAACAAAGGCAAAAAAAGAACAGGAGTGATGTGAGGGTCAAAGGGTCAAAGCATGAAAATGAGTGCTCCTGAGGGGGACACCAAGCAGAGCCTCTGGGCCATGCCCTCCAGTCCTCAAAGGTGTCCAAGGCCAGTGGACACAACCCAGTGGTGTTCCACTCGGAGACATGTATGGACAAGTGAGGGAAAGCGGTCCTGCAGTCCCTGGGCACCTTCCTGGCCAGAGCCTCCTTCCTGATCATGTATAAGGCTCACTTGGCCAGAGCCAGGGCCAGGAGAAGGTTGACCAGGAGGTCCCAGGACTTGGTGGGGCTATGGATGAGCGTCCAAAAATAAAAAGGTGGGGGGTAAGGTTCATCCAGAAGGAGGTTTCAGAGGTGGAGGTAGAGGGATTGCAGCCTGGTGCACTCGAGCATCATGTGTGTCATGGTCTCCCTCTGTCCACAGAAGAGGCAGAAGACTGGGGTGTCAGTAAAGCTCAGCACATACACACCTGTGGTGATGGCTGCATGGAGGAGGCACCAGCTGAGGTCACCATTGGCTCGTGGGATAAGGGTGGAGTACAGGCTCAGCCACTGGGGTGCCACAGCTATGTCCTTGCTGAGCCAGTCCCGCCACTTAGTGAATAGGCGGGACATGAGGGTGGCATGGTGGATTGTGTGATGCATGAGAGAAATTTAGAAATGAGACACATGTGAAATGGCTCTTAAGGAACAACAAAAAAAGGTTTTATTGGATAACAAGATTCACAACAGTTACCCCTGCTGGTAACAGGATACAATGTATGAATGTAGCTTGGACTTATTATCTTCCCTCTCCTCCAGTTCTCTCCTATTTTGAGTGACTACTTCCACTCAGTTAAATATATCTTGCTTTCTTTTCCACAGTTGAGTCTGTCTTCTCTGCCTCCCCTGAGGAAGACGTCTCCTCCAGCACAGGCAAGTCTTTCCCAGAAAACTCCTACCCCTCATGGGTCTTCGTGATTGCTCATCCTATGAACCCAGTCCTAGTAGTCTTCAGGTTCAACCAGCCAAAGGCACTTGTTCAGTCTTCCAACCCATGTTTTCTCCCAGTCCCCCACTGGGGGTTGATTACTCCATGGCTCCACCTCTTTATCTCTGTGTTTGCTTACTCAGTGGTAATCAGCTGGACACTGACACAGGTGTGTTCTATTTGGGTTCATTGTCTCAAGTGCCCCCACATGGGGCCTATTGGGATAATCCTCTCTTTAAATAACAAGGATAGCATGATCCCTGTTACATGCCCCAAGTGGCACAACTTGCCCCACACCAAAGTGCATATCCAGGCATGTGCGCTGAGGCAAAAATCCCCAGCACAAATTTATGCTGGTCCTATTTGAGCTTCTGCAAGCACATGTGCATGTATGGATGTGCCCTAAAGGTGAAAACAAGCATTCATTGGACCCAGTCTAGATATAGGGATGTTACTCTAAGCCACCTAGACCAGGAGTGGCACATATAGCTGTAATGGTGTGGGAAGCATGATTTAAGTAAATCAGGGTGGGGAGAAGGGCTGACTGGGATTGAGGTGGGGAGACTGGCAAGTCTGGGGGAGGGTTGGTAGGTCCAGTGGGGGACTTGTGGGTCTGCAGGAGGGGGTTGGTGGGCTCATGGTGAGGATTGCCTGGTCGCAGGGCAGGGGAGGGTCAATGAGCTAAAAAATAGTCCAGTCAGGTTCAGGAGGTTAAGTATCTGGGTTTTCCCAACCCCATGGGTGTGCTGCAAACACATGCAGATGCTTATGCAATTGGATTAACCCTTTCCTAGATTCAGTTAATCTTTTCTTGATCTAAGCTATTGCACCTCCTGAGATGCACTAACTTAGATCAGGCACAGCTTTTATTGGCCAAATGAACCCTTCTGAATGCCTGCATGATTGGTTGTGTAGATCAAACTAACCCTGGTTAAGTCAATCTAAACGAAAAACCTGCCACCTCTCCCTGTGTTCCATCTAAGGGGAATATCCACAAAGCACTTAGTTAAAGGTAGCTGAAGAATCAGATAACTGTTGTGACTGTGTGAGAGATAATCCATTTTTAAAAACCACCAAAGAAAACAAGAGAAAAAACATCCTATTTTTGCTTGGCACCCTAATACCTACAACTTAACGCTAACATTGAGAGAGAGTCAGTGGGACTTTGCTACTGACTGCAGTAGAGACACTATTTGACCCTGTGTTTACTTCCTTGGTGAGATCTTGAGCAACTCCCAGCATATATATTGTGACAAAGATTTTTCAGTTTTGATTCTTGGCAACTCTACAATAGTTAAATCCTGTTCTTTCAGAAAATGCACATGCACTGTTTTTAATTGTGTATTCAACAAATATGACTAAATATTCAATAAGTTATCTTTCCAATTAACCTGTCAAAGTAATCATGACACGGTATAATGATGAAATATTATTCTGTTTTAAAGATGAATTTCCCAAACATTTGTAACTGGCCTCTGGGGTGCTACTGATTGATGAAGCAATATTTTAAAGAAATTGGACTGTGTGTGTCTATAGAAATCTGCATACCTTACTATTTGCAGATTCATTTGAATAACCCTCAATAAAATCTGAAAAGCATTATGTTTTGAATCTTGTGGGGATAAAAGACATTATAAATATTTCTCTGTATTGATCTAAGACAGAGTGAAATGATGTAAAAAATACTATTTCTATAAGATAGAAATCCAAACAAATTTGATATGCTTGAAATGTTATAGTTGATACAATCCTTAATTCCATTTTATAATTATGCCTCTTTATATTAGACACAAATAGAGAAAAATGACTTACCAAGTTAACCTCTATAGATCTACATCTCTTCAAAAAGATAGAAGTGCAGTCATAACTAGCATTAAAAAAGCAGGCAGTAGGCATTCTCTTTAATAGCATTCCTTTTTCTTATTAAATGCTCTGTGCACTAAATGAGATCAAATAAGGACGAGGAAATATAACATAATCCACTGACAGTGAATGATATATTTGGCAGAAGCAGGATACAGAATATGAGTGTGAGGTATCTAAGAATTTCAAACTATATAGTATAACAAAAACCAGCTAGGGTTTAGTGTTTTAATATTTAATTTTGTAGTGATGTTGGGCTTATGTTAACACTGCCAATCTTATGCTGTGATTATTTCTTTTTTTTTTTGGTTAAATATTATTTGCATTATGTGAATGATATTCCTCCTACTCTTTCTTGATGGATATTTGATTTTTATTCTTCTTACATGCACTGTTGGCTTTCCCCTCACTTCAGTGTAGTGTCATGGATATATCATTAACTTCAAATACTGACATATAATAATATACTTCTAAGATGACCACAGCGTGAAATTTTTGTTTTAAATTTATTGGATGCATTTAGGCTTTTTATGACTGGTCTGTCTGTAAGCAATTCACAATATCCCAAAACATATAAGATGCATCCAGACAAGCATGGGTGTATAGTTTGCAGCACTGCAGACCCATCTGTGGCACCACAAACTGCACATATTGCACATGCAGGCATTCTCCATGCTGCTAACTTGCAGCTTAGTGACAAAAAACCCACACCACAAAAAAGCAGGGTAGCGACGTGACTGCAGCATCCGTGACCTGAAACTGGAGCATGCTCAGATCACCACATTTGAAGCCCCAGGAGGCATCCAGAACCCTAGGTAAGACTGCTGGGGCCATCCCAGGTATTGGCCCCAGACTTCCCTGCCCCACATGGGGCACTTTGCCATATATGTGTGCAGGGGCATTCCCTGGGGACAGCTAGCAGCAGCACAAATATATGCCACCACTAGTTATCCCCAAGGAATGTACATTACCACATGTGGGGATGTGCTCATAATGTTCAAAACCCATTCTTAGGACTGATAAATGACCTTTCTTTGTATTTAATCAAGAGTTTTTAAATAGATTTTGAATTCAATTCACTTCATTTCTAAGTATATATGTCTTGATGAGCTTCACCCACTGCTGTATTAGTAAGGAAGTATTTACCTGATAATTTATTTCCTTGAATTTTTTTTTTTGGTTTGGTTTAAAATAGATAAAAACAAAATGTCTCAATTTTTTTATTATTCTAACCATTTCACAGAAATTAGGGAGCAATTCATTTATAACCAAGTTTCTTGTCAATATCAGACAGTCAATCAATCAGTCTAACTACAGGTAGTTTAATGCAGCATGTACAATTCAGTCAAGATGAATGGAGCAGGTCTAAAAATTCTTATTTGAGCAGGTCTAAAAATGCACAAGCTATATATGATTTTAATAAGATTATCAGCACCATTTATTCTGTCAAACTTCTCCAAATGTTTAGACCTGCCTAGTAATGTGAACAGATTAAGAGTTTGTCAGAGTCTAGGTCAAATTCCCCAAATTAGACACATTACAACCTGGGAAACAAGCAAAAAGAATTGGAAGTCCTTGCACAGTCACAGAGCTATGATGTGATTGTAATAAAAGGAATAACAGAGACTTGGTGGGATAGCTTGCATGATTGGAGCAGTCATGGATGGGTATAAACTGTTTGGGAAGGACAGGCAGGGAACAAGAGGAGAAGGAGTTGCACTTTATGTAAAAGAGCCATACGATTGCTCAGAGCTCCAGTATGAAACTGGAGATAGGCCTGTTGAAAGTCTCTGTGTTAGGGTCAGAGGAGAGAGCGCAACAAAGGTGATGTCATGGTGGAGGTTTGCTATAGACCATGAGACCAAGAGGATGTGGTGGATGAGGCTTTCTTCAAACAGCTAGCAGAAGTCTCCCAATCACAGGCTCTGGTTCTCATGGAGGATTTCAATCACCCTGACATCTGCTGGAGGGTGGGGGGACAATACAGGAGTGCGCAGGCAACACAGGAAGTTTTTGGAGAGTGTTGGGGACAACTTCCTAGTGCAAGTGCTGAAGCAGCCAACTAGGGCCCATGCTCTTCTCAACCTATTGCTCACAAACAGGGAAGAATTGGTGGGGAATGTAGTAGTGGATGGCAACTTGGGCAGCAGTGACCATGAGATTGTTGAGTTCAGGATCCTGAAGAAAGGAAGGATGGAGAGCAGCAGAATAAGGACCCTGGACTTCAGAAAAGCAGACTTTGACTCATTCAGGGGACTCATGCAGGAACTCATGGGCGGGGGACTTGGCAGCAGCGTTTAGATATATAAGGGGCAAACATCAGGAGCTGGGAGAACATCTGTTCCCCTAGGCACCCAGGGGAAAACTAGGAATAATGGTCACAAACTGATAGAAGATTGCTTCAGATTTGACATAAGGAAAAACTTTACAATTCATGTGTCCAGACTCTGGAACAGACTCCCCCCCCCCCCCCCCCCGGAGGTGGTACAGTTACCTTCCCTGGAGATCTTCAAAAAATGACTGGATACACGCCTGGCTGGGGTAATATGACCTCAGCAGTCTTTCCTGCCTAAGAGCAAGGGGCGTGGACCTGTTGATCTAATGAGGTCCCTTCCAGACCCTAATGTCTATGACTCTATGAATTCCCGGGGAAGTCAGTCTAAGCGGGGAAAGGAGTCCAGGACATCTGGCTGTACTTTAAAGAAGCCTTGCTGAGAGTACAGAAACAAACCATCCCAATGTACAGGAAAACCAACAAGTATGCCAGAAGACCATCTTGGTTTTGCATAGAACTCTTCAGTAAATTAAATCACAAAGTGGCAACTTATAAGAAGTTGAAACTTGGACAAACAACTAAGGAGGAGTATATGAGTATTACTTGAGCGTGAAAGGAAGAAGTCAGGAAGGCCAAAGTGCAATTGGAGTTGCAATTATCAAGGGACATGAAGGGTAAGAGGGATTTCTACAAGTATGCCCATAGCAAGAGGAGGGTCAGAGAAAGTGTGTGTCACTTACTGAATGGGGGAGGCAACCTAGAGACAGAGGATGCAGAAAAAGCTGAAGTACTGAATGCCTTTTTCACCTCAGTCTTCAAAGACAAAGTCAGCTCCCAGACTACTGCACCTGGCAACACAGTTTGGGGAGGAGTTGAGCAGCCAATTGTGGTGAAAGAACAGGTTAGGGACTATTTAGAAAGGCTGATGATATACAGATCCATGGGGCTGGATGATATACACCTGAGGGTGTCGCCCTGTGGGGTCAGGCCAACTCTCAGGATCTCAATATTGTGCTGTTAGACTGAAGGATGTGACAGAATTGCACATATACAAACACACAAATCAATTAGGTGCATACGCACACACACTACCAGCTCAAGCACATACACATCCAAACCAGACTAGGCACATGCATACCTATCACCAATTCAAGCACATGCACTATACACCCCAAAAGTAAGACACAGATCACTAATTCATTAATTCATATATCATGCACACAATGCCATACACACACACACACACACACACACACACACTCAGCAGTTCACACAAATACAAACCACCTACACATGCACACAGGTAAGTTCCTAACTTGGATGGTACAGTGTGTATGTGTGTGCTTGGGGTACCTGGGGTAAGGTTAAGGTAAGAAAGTAGGAGTGTAGGGAGTGAAAGTTGCTGGGAGTGAAAGTCACTGGGACTGGGATTAGAACCGGTAGACTAGAAGGGCCTGGGATGAAGAACTGAGGCTCAGGGGTAACTTTAGGTTAATTGATCTTAATTGATTAAAAGACAATGCCCAAAGCCTGCAGAACAGGGTAGCAATGCCGGCACAGAGGCTGGGACTGGAGCCAGAGCTACAGGGGAGCTAAAAAGGTAGGTGGGGAGAGGGAAAATGGGACTAAGGGAAAGTGTGCGTGTTAAAGAGGGGCTCTGGGTGTGGGGAGCCAGAGGATGGCTCTGGGGCAGCTAGAGAATTTGCAGGGAGTGGCAGTAGGTGCTGGAATTTGGAGAAAGGCTCCAGCTGCTGGAGAAAACTGCAGGACAGCCACAAGGAGCTGGGAAGCCGGGGGGGGCAGTGACTACAGAAGGTGTGGGGGAAGCCTGAAAACAGAGAGACAGACAGCAGAAAATCACAGGAAAAGCAGCAGGAGAGACTGAAAGGCAGCAGGGCAGCAGGAAAGCAGAAAAAGGCAGCAGAAAGTCACAGGGAAAAGGCAGTAGGAGGAGGGGGAGAGCAGATAATCACAGGAAAACCAGCAGAAGAGACTGAAAGGTGGCAGGGCAGCAGGAAAGCAGAGAAAGGCAGCAGAAAGTCACAGGGAAAAGGCAGTAGGAGGAGGGGGAGAGCAGATAATCACAGGAAAAGCAGCAGGAGAGACTGAAAGGCAGCAGTGAGCCAGAAGCAGGAGAGGGAGAAATGAGGCACAAGTTAGAGGGGCGAGGAGGAGAGATAGGAGCAGGGCCAAACCATAGTAAAGCACAACCCAACTCAGGGGTCCAAATAACAGTTTTATTACACAGATAACACACTACACAGCCCCATGAAGTTATTGGTTCACACACACACACACACACACACACACACACACACATACACAAGCACTCACAATGGCAGCAAGAGAAAGAGACTCAGTAGAAGGGCTGGAGTCTAGGTGGGGAAGAGAAGCAGAGTCCAAGTCCTTGGTTGAAGAGGGGGTGGGAAGTGATAGCTACCTATCCAGGCTGGAAAGGGGTCCTTGTCCAGTAGGTGTTGTCCAGAAGGGGGTCGCCGGCAGGGCCTGTGGGTGGATAGGTGGTGTGGCATGGTGCTGGTCTAGATGGAGAGGGCGTCCCACTGGGTCTGTGTTCACTGCCCCTTTTTATAGGGGCAGACAGTGTGTGACCCTAGTGACAGGAGGTATGCCCAGGCAAGGGTCAGCTCCTGGCGTACTGAACATGTGTGCTCCATGCAGGGATGTGTAGTTTTGGGTGTCTGTAATGGTGGGGTACAATGGTAGAGTTGCTGGTTCTTCAGGGTCTTTTGTCTTTCAAATGCTGGGTTCTTGTCTCTGTTCCTGGGTGCGCTCCATGGTTCCTGGATGAATCAATGCGAGGTGATGGCCCAGTTTACAGGCCATGCAGTTGAGGCCTGCTACCATTGTATTTCAATCATTCCCAATCACTTTCATTTATCCGGGAATGAATTTACATGGGAGGGGTACAATGAATCATATTGTTGCAACATGGGATACCCAGGCAGAGGACACAAGATGGAGGCTTGACATATAAAATGGAAACTTGACATAACTTTGGTTCACTTACAAATACAGGCCTAAACCATACAATATCCATATGAAACAATAAAAATCAATAAAAAATTATAATACAATATACAACAGTAAAAAGCAATACAAACCTAATAATTATACAATATCAAACAGTGGATATCCAAAAGCAAAAACTTGCTACCAAAATAAAGATGTTAAAGCTTATCCTAAATCTGAGCTCACTTATACTTATCTTTAGGGAATAGAGAGGGAGAGAAAGTCAGAAATGGTTGGGGAAGAGGAGAGAATGCATTTTAAAATAAATAAAAAAAAAAAAGAAAAAAAAATGGGGGTTTTGCTACAAGGGTGCTGAGGGAATTGGCTGATGTGATTCCAGAGCCTCTGGCCATCATCTTTGGAAACTTATGGAAATCAGGAGGGGCCACAGATGATTGGAAAAGGGCTAACATAGTTCCCATATTTAAGAAAGGGAAAAAGGAGTATCCAGTGAACTATAGACCAGTCAGCCTCACCTCAGTCCCTGGAAAAATCATGGAGCAGATCCTCAAGGAATCCATTTGTAAGCACTTGGAGAAGAAGAAGGTGATTAGAAACAGTCAGCATGGATTCACCAAGGGCAAGTCATGCCTGACCAACCTGATTGCCTTCTATGATGAGGTGACTATCTCTGTGGATGTGGGGAGACCACTGGATGTGGTATACATTGATTTGAGCAAGGCTTTCGATATGGTCTCCCACAACATTCTCCCAAATGTTGGAGGATTGAGCCAAGAGAAATGCCATGAGGTTCAACAAGGACAAATGCAAATTCCTGTATTTAGGATGGAATAATCCCATGCACCAGCACAGACTGGTTACCTGGGCATTACAGTGAACAATCAGCTGAATATGAGCCAACAATGTGCCCTTGTTGCCAAAAAGGCTAATGGCATACTGGGCTGCACTGATAGAAGCGTTGGCAGCAGATTGAGGAAAGTGATTATTTCCTTCTATTCAGCACAGGTAAGGCCACATCTGGAGTACTGTGTTCAGCTTTGCCCCCCACCCCCTCCACCCGCCATAGCAGAAAGGACGTAGACAAATTGAAGGGAATCCAGAAAAGGGCAATGAAAATGGTGAGAGGGATGTGGCACATGACTTATGAGGAGAGGCTGCAGGAACTGGGTTTATTAAATCCAGAGAAGAGAAGACTGAGATAGAATTTAATAGCAGCCTTCAACTACCTGAGAGGGAGTTACAAACAGGATGGAGCTAGACTGTTCTCAGTGGTGGAAGATGACAGAACAAGGAGCAGTGATCTCAAGTTGCAGCAAGGGAAGTTTAGTATAGATATTAGGAAGAACTTTCTCATTAGGAAGGTGGTAAATGCTGGGACAGGTTACCCAGAGAGGTATTCTTGGAGGTATTTAAGACCCGGCTAGACAAAGCCTTGTCTGGGATAATCTAGTTGGGGATGGTCCTTCTTTGAACAGTGGGTTGGACTAGATGATCTCCTGAGGTCCTTTCCAATCCTAATTTTCTATGATTCTATGAAGTGGGACAGCTCATAGAATGGCATGATGTTTCTCCTGCTCCCAGACATTTTGTTGACATCATGTACATGGTTGTAACGGATCTTCATCCATTTAGTCTTGGCCCAGCACTGCACTAAATTGCTGTTACAGCCCTATGCTTGCATCTGTTGGACAATGCACTTGAACACATCCCTATTGTGGTGATCTTTGTAGAGCTTGTCCTGGGTGTCCTGCTCACCCAGATGATGATGAGATCCCTCATCTCCCCAGGACCCCAGTTGTATGATCAGGGTTGGGTACTGGAAGAGAACAGGATGGGGTCCTCCATGGTCTGTGGCAGTGCCAATGGGATCTCAGAATTGCTGGGTGGGTCAGGGTCTGCCTGAAAGGAATGGTAGATACATTTACATGTGGGTCCCAGAGCATGGCTTTCACTCATGCTCCACCTGGGTGTGGCCCTTGCTTCAGAATGACCAGGGCTCCAATGGCCAGGCCACCCCCACAAAGTTGAATTTTCCAGATACTTCCAGCAAAAGTTTCCCATGATGATGCAAACATTTTGTGCCTCAGCATGGAACTTTCCAGTGATTTCTACCTGCAACACTAAGGTGGCTGGCAATACCCCAGCTGCTCCTGCTCCAGCGTGTTTCATAACAGGGTATTGAAAGTGTGGGTCATGGCCCAGTGACATGAATACCCAGGTCCCTGGACTCATGCAGAAGAGACAGATGCCTTTATTTCCCCCTCCAGCCACCTCCCACCTGTGGCTGATAGGTGGCTGGAGGGTGGAGGCCGGAGGTGTGTCCAGGGAGAAGGGCTGTGCTTGCTTGGTGCTGGGACAACCCTGGGATGGGGCATGCTGGGCACTCAGCCAGAGCAGCCCAGCCAAATACTAGTGTGCCTCCCTGAAACGGAGAGGTGAGGGGCTGAAAAGCAAGCTGTGATGCTGGAGGACAGTGATCTAATTTGAATCAATTGGGGAACAGTACACAGGTTTGATGCATTAGTCTAACCTGAATCAATCCCAATTGAGTGTACTTCAGATGAGTGCTATTCTAGCTTGCTTGCACCATTTTTAGATCCATCTATGTATGACAAATTTCTGTAGGATTACAGGTTTAGCTCTATGTTCACGTAGACTTGTCTAAGTGTAATATCTGTATGTTCCCATGAAGTCTTTCTCAATCCAAAATTCTGTGTCTTTATTCTCTTAGGATCTGTGGATAC
Source organism: Alligator sinensis (assembly GCF_000455745.1). Lineage (NCBI taxonomy): Eukaryota > Metazoa > Chordata > Crocodylia > Alligatoridae > Alligator > Alligator sinensis. The sequence continues at coordinate 1,425,092 of NW_005842007.1, forward strand.
CAAGACCTGCTACTAATATCTTATCACTTCTACTTCTGGGAAATTCTTCTTCTCCAGATTGTGGCCCTTGCAGAAAATTTAGAGAAAAATTGTACTCCTAGCTTCAGCCAGCCAGTTATCTGAAGATGCTTTCATTGAATTTACAAACATAGTTTGAAAATATTTTATTTTTCCGGTTTAGGAAGTACATGGCAGTCTGATGATAGCAGATGGCTGAATGCCTTCTACATTTAGGAAGCATTCAGTGACATAGCAATTTCAGAATCAATCATCATGTAGAAATTGTACATAAACAGATTCTTCAAATTGCCAAGGGACTCGGGCCTACTACACATAAATTTGCATTGGTAGCTGACTTGCACTAAAGGGAGTTTGGGGAAAGATTGTGCAAGAATATCTAGTTGTAATATGCTGAGAGATGGTAAGGCCTTGTCCTCAAATATCTCTGTGGTTCACTGCAGAGAAAAACTGCAATAGGTTTTTTTCTGACTAGCTCATGGTGATGGTTATTCCTGGATGAAGCACTAGTAGTGTTGGGACTTCCATGGTTTTTTTATGTGCAAGTCCAAGTAGGCAGAAGGAAGGTACCTTGTAATTCCCTTGTCTTCATGTAGTCATGCATTGTGTGGTTCATTCTGATCCTGTGTTTTTAATGATCTGGTATACCACTAGAGGAAGACTCCCTGACTGCTTTAGAGCCTTAGTAAAACACTTCAAACCATACAATGCCTAAGTCTGCAGTCTTTCCAGGCAGCAAGTTGTGAGCAGTCACATAAAACTACACAGGAAAGTAGCTCCTACATAGCAAAAATGCTATACTGGGGCTAGGGCTGCCTTGCTTGATGCATTTCCAATAACAGATGGCTGTTGTCTTTGCTAGAGGGTGCTTTTCCATATAGTCAAAGTACAGTTGGGCAATTCTAAGAGCTGATTTATTGCCTGTGCCAAAAAGCACTATGAAATATTAAACAGAGGCTTCAACTGATATCAATGGGAATTTCTGTTTGTAATCTATTTTATTATGGGGCTCTATATTATGACAAAGCTAGGGAGTTACATAATTGCATGATTCTACATCTATTTTGGCATTGGCAGAAGTTGGCCAGTCACATGCCTTCCTATAGAAACATTGTCAATGTTAGGGACAGAGACATCTCCCATATAGGCAGCAGAATCAGACCCCATTACGAGATGTCATGAGATCAAAAATTTAACATTAAAACTGCATTAAACATGTATAAGTACAGTAAAAGTTGCCATAGGTGCATAAGATAGGATAAGATATATAGTGCATAGATCCTCATGGTCTAGGGCAAAAGACAACCAAGATAACTACTAAACTGCTTGAAGCTAGGAAAAGGTTGCCTAGGCAGTAAATACCTGTATGATTGAACTTTATTGGGTTTTTGCATGTTCTTCTAAAACAGTGGCTGTTAACTAGTATCAGAATATGGCACTAGACCCTCTGAATGATTGGTTTGGCCTAATCTGGTAATTTCTTTGTTCTTTTATATGCTATGAATTGCTCATATTTATATATGAAGGGAAACGCTGTAACACTTTTCACCCCATGGCCCTGATAACAAGAACTCAAGCAAAACAATATAATCATAGCATCAATATAAATTCTACAGCAATTAGAGTTTGGGTTTTTATCTTAAATCACTAGTTTGGTTCTGTCAAAAATTGCTCAAAAGAAAGAAAAATACACCATGGCATTCAACAGCATAGTACATTATATTGACCCTTGCCTGACTTTTCAACAAATTCTAAGTTCCCTTCATAATGATCAGACTCAGTTGTTTTAATGTAATGGATCACTGACAGTGATAAAATGTGGTTTCACTTCATGTTGATTTTCAAATGTTTCAGAATTTCTGGCATGTAACCATTTTTCCACCAAAAACATATCACAATCATTTTCTAGATTTAATGACTCGTGGTTATGTAATCTCTCAAATATGCCAGCAGCAATTTTGTTAAACAGATTGATTTTGACCCATGGTTTACTGTAGAGTCTTTTCTTTATAATCAGCACTTTAAAAAAATGTCTTTCCTTTTGTTCTTTATGGCGTATATTTTATTTTTATTTCTCATTGCAGTATCCTTTAAAATGGAAGCTGTTAAAGTAATATCACATCAGAGTTTTTCTTGAATACGTTATAGCTGTACCATTTTTGCTTTACTTCATTTGAGTAACATAAATTTGAGCTGTCTGTATAACAGCTGACCAGTGCACCATAAGTAATGAACTAGAGAAACTGCTGTTCTAACTGAACATACAGGTAGCAACTCAATGAGAGTAGTATACAATCTCCCTTCCCTTCTTTCTGGCACTGACAGTGAGTTGGTTTCCAGAGCTGCTTCTTAGCCACCCTGTGAGCTTTTTCTCTCAGCATAAATGAAAAATAGATTCCCAAATACATTTCTGCTATGAGACCTAGCTCTGAATTGGGAAGCTAGGAAGAAAGTGTACAGATTGCCCCAAGCCACTGGTGACACCCAAACCACACACAGGCTCTAGAGTGGGCTAGAAGTGAACTGCCTTGTAACTCTGGTCTGCCATGAGATTCTTTTATGGGTATGCAGAGTGTCACACAATATTAACACTATTAAGTGTGTGTGACAAGGCAGCAAGCTTGCCCCATCAAGGAGCTCAGAGGGAGCAAAGGTAAAAAAGGAACTTACCTTGACAATAAGCCCAAGAGAACAGGGATGACATGGCAGACCTAGAATGGAGTGCAAAGGAGATAGGGACCTGGATCAGGGAAGGAGAGACCCAGAGGAAAACAAGATGCGGGAGCAGGGAACATGGTGAGAAAGGAGCTGTCGGGGATGCAGCAGATCACCGAGAAGAATTAAAGGAAAACCAGATGCGTAGTCAGTTCCCAGAAAGAGAAGAAAAATGCCTAGAAGATCCATGGGAACATGGGAGGGTGATGACATACAGCTGAGAGAGGGGACCAGAAGAGTCCTAAAAAGAGACTTACCTACAAAGCCAGAGAGACGAGGCAATGGAGACAGCCGTGTCGGTGAATCTGACTCCAGTGGACATTGAGTCCATTTAAGGGAACCTAGAAAATGAAAGAGACAAAACTGACTGGGGAGGTGAGGCAGGAAAGGTGACCCCTTATATTAAGATACTGTTAGATAAGGACAGGGGTGAACGGATTGACAGTCTGCTTGGGACACGTGTGGGGAAGAACAAAGCAAGCGACCAGGAGTTAGAGTGTTCTGAGAGAGAAACAGAACAAAGTATTTTGAGAGGACTAATTCCCTAGAGGAGATATACTAAATATGAAGCTGTAACATCAAGTGTGATAAGGGCAGGGTATGGGGATGGTGCAGAACCTTGTTATTACTTGCGGAGGTCTGTTGAACAACTGTTCTCCCAGATCCTGATGCACTCCCCTTATGTACTCATAGGCTGCCACCAAGTCCTCCCTGAGCCTTCTCTTCTCCAGGCTGAAGAGTTCCATGTCCCTCAACCTCTCCTTGTAAGGTTTGCTGTCTTGAACTTTGATCATATGGGTGGCTCTCCTCTGGACTCTCTTGAGCTTATCCACATTGCTCCTGAACTGGGGCCCAAGCCTGGACACAGTACTCCAGGAGGAGGCTGGACTGGATGCAGTTTTGCACCCTTCTTTTCCTCTATTGGCCAGGCTCCCTGGCTGGATTACCTGTCCCATGATTGTTCCCAACATTCTGCTAAGAACCCATCTGATCAAAAATGTTCATAACTCTGTTCCTTAACCCTACTGGTAGGCAGGAAAATCATTATTAGAGGTTCTCACCATCTTGTTCAGAGGTCTGCTAATGATTTCTACTCACCCTTCATCCCAAGGAAAGAAAACACAATTTCCTACTCTTTCTGAGACTGAGTGTAATGTGTGTGCTGTACAAAAGTAATATGTAGATAGAATATGGAGATGGATAACAAACAATTAACAAATCATCAGGAGATGATGTTGCTCAGAAATTGGTAGTATTGTTCACAGCTTTCCAAAGGTCATAAAGAGTTGTTCTTGTTTGCACTGCTAATAGCTTCTAGTGTGCACCTCTTTAGATGGAGCTTTTAACAAAAGGAACCCCAAATAGCAGTAGACCAAATGACACCTAGGTCAGGGAGGCACAGATTTTTTGCCAAAAGCAGCAGACACATTTAAAGGAAGCCCAAATCTTCATTGAAATTATTTGACCAAAACTAAAAGTAGTCAATACCACAGTGATTAGCACCCTGAGAGCTAAAATATTTATCCTGTTCGGAAATGTATTGGGTCTGTCTTGTTTTGGCTAAAATTAGATTTTACACCTTGCCTTCCCATTTCTTTACTCCCTTTTGGAATTTCATTCAGCACGTTGCTGAATTCCTGACTGTTATACCTTTCTGTACAATAGAAGCTTTTTACTTCATCCTCTCCAGCTGGCATGCTGAAGTGTTCCATATTTTACATAATTCATGCTGTCATGTAGTGGGTATGTAGGATTTACTATATACAATAAGGTCCAGTTACATAAAATAAGACCCTGGAGGTCTTACCATATCCACTTAAGTACAATCTTTGATACAAATGTACAATGTTCATTTAAGCTGCATTTGTTGAATTTCAAACAGGTTTGTTTTCCACCAATAACAAGAAATGTTTTGGCTGTATGAAAAGCATGATTCCTAAATAAATGCTATGTGCCCAACACATGTTAAAGCTCCAAATTTAGAGAGGCTCTGGAAGTGAATTTACCTCCTAACAAACAAACTCTGCTACCAATTATACTTTTTTGGCGTGGGAAATATAAAGCCGCTACTTTTGTGAATTGAAAGTTTAACAGGTGCTAACTTGGATATTTTCCCAGTTCCCATATGAACCTTTGCAAATGTTTATGTCCACTGATGGTGTGTTAAGGATGCATAACATCCTGGGAAGTATGTTTATTTTGATTAGGTTGATTTCATCCCATATGTTTACATGTAAGTTATTCCCTCCTGTTCAGACTCATTTATGGTGTGTAAGATTTTTGTTTCTGACTGAGTTATGCCCTTGAATGAAAAATTAGTCCTAGACATTTTAAGCCCACTAGAAAAAACTTAGATGTCCATGCACAAGTCTTCAGGAAGAGAGGGCAAAAAGTCCTTCACCCCTTTTTGAGAGCAGTCTATGTGAATGCTCCTGCTGCAGAGGCTTTGGGGAATATGTTTTAGGAAAAGCTATCACCCACATAAACATTTGGTCTTATAACAGCCTATTCTAAGCATCAAGGAATTTATGTCTGCTCACTGCTTTAGTCTATGAAGATTTTCAAGCAGCCCCAGAACAAGAGTCTCTAAACTCCTATGAGTGCATCCAGATGAGCGTGCACGTGAGACACTGCAAGAGGCATGAGCAGGAACAAAAGCACATTCCCTGCACTGCAAATTTGCAGCGCAGGAGCAAAATTAGACCCCTGGATATCCAAGTGTCAAAAAATACCCCAAATGAAAAAAGCAAGGCAGGGGTGCCTGTGCCCAGAGGCAACCAGAGGCTCAAGTCCTCCACAGTGATGCTCTGGTAGCCAGCCAGAGCATCTTATGGCTGGCCCTCACCTCAGTGCTGAAGCATGCCGCTGCCAATGCAGGGCAGGCAGTGTGCCAGCTGTAGGCAACTGGACTTGTACTCCATGCTGGTAAGTACAGGGTGCAGGGTGGGGCACGATGAGGGGGGACAGGACCATGGGGGTCCCCTGCTATCCTCATCCTCTGCAAACTCCCCGAGCCCCCCCCCCCCCCCAAACACTTTCTCCCCCAAACCCTCTGATCACTGTCCTGTGCTCAGACAAGTGAGAGGAAAGCAGTCCTGCAGTCTCTGGGCACCTTCCTGGTCAAGTACAGGGCCCACTTGGCCAGGACCAGGAGATGGTTGACCTGGAGGTCCCAGGACTTGGTGGGGCCACAGATGAGGTGACCAAAAACAAAAATGTGGGAGGTGAAATTCAACCAGGATGTCAGGAGGACATTATGGAGGTGGAGGTGGAGGTGGAGGGGCTGCAGCCTGGTGCACCCAAGCGTCATGTGCGCCAGGGATTTCCTCTGCCTAGAGAAGGGGAAGGAGACTGGGGTGTCTGTGAAGCTCACCACATACATGCCTATGGCAATGACTCCATGGAGGAGCCACCAGCTGAAGTCCCCAGTGGCTCATGGGATGAGGGTGGAGTGCAGACTTAGCCACTGGAGTGCCCCAGCCACGCCCTCGCTGAGCAGGTCTCACCACTTGTTGTCTGGGTGGGACATAAGGGCGGCATGATGGATCATGCAGCACATGAGCATGTAGAGGTGGCGGTGATGAGTGGTGGAAAAGTGACTGGTCTGGTGTCCTCCAGTCAGCTTAGGCAGTGGATCAGGGAGCACCACAAGGCTGGGCAAGGTGCTAGCCCCATGACAAACTCTGGTGGGCTGGAGGACATGTGGGAGGCGATTGGAGGCAGGGACCTCCACTGCGCAGGACCTGGTCAACAAAGGCATTGTGAGGTAGGATAGATTTCACCTCCTGGACCAAACAGCAGGTCTCACATGTTGTGGGTCGACCCATGTGTCAGATCAGTGCAGCGGGGTCCACCCACTCCTGCATATCATAGTCCAGGAGGTCTCTGATATGGGTGACACCAGCCAGGATCAACCTCTGTCAAAACTGGGTCACCTCTGTTGTTGAAACCTCCAGCTGGGGGTTCCAGAGGAGGAGGATTACGAGCAGGTTGGTGTCCTGGGTGAGTATTGCAGGGGGCCTGGAGGCAGAGACCAGCGTCCATGCCTGGAGGAGGTCCTAGTAAAACTCTGGCAGCCCCCACAGGCCGAAGGGCTGCCAGTCATATTGGAGCCCCTGGAAGTGGCAGAGGAAGGCGTGCCCCAGGTCACCCCATGCCATGTGGCTACCGACACCATATAGCAGTCTCTACAGGGCCTGAAAGCAGAATGTCAGGACTGCACTGCGGAGGCAAATCAGACCCTGGCCACCCTCCCTCAATGTGAGGCTCAGGATCTCCATAGCAACCCAGTGCTGTCCTGGCCAGAAAAATTCCAGCACTGCAAGACACACGCATGCTCGTCTGGATGCACCCAATGAGGCCAAGTGGTTAAGTAAGGTAAGGAGAAGAGCAATACATGATGAGGTGGGAAGAAGGACAGTACCACAATTAGGGAAAAATGTATGGTCTAAGATGAGACATGTGACACCAGATATGGAAGGAGGGGAGCGTTTAGGAAAAGCAAAAAGTAATACTTCATGTGGGTAAAATGTGAAGTGTACAAAAGCTATGAGGGAAAGCAATGAGATAGAGCACCAGGCAACAGAAACAGGAAATGTGGGAGGGAAGAATGGTGCAAGAAGGGTAGAGTAAAAATCATGACTCAAAATGGAGCCCCTTTCTGTTGGATAATAGAACGGTCTAGTGCAGGAGCTTAGTTATGGTCAGTGGATCTGTAGATAGCATATATCAACTACCAAAATCATAAGGATCATTACATATATCCAATAGCCCAAAGCCTAGTATAATATGGTACAGAGGACTATAGTTACTCTCTTCAATATGTTTTTATAAGTGACAATGGTTCAACTGTGCAGCTCCCCTCCACCCTACCTGAGGTTGTGAGAGAGATCTTTTCACTATAGAACTTCTGGGTTTTTTTCTTCATTTTTTTTTCTTCTGGCTTCTCACAAGGAAAGACCTGAAGGATATTACAAACATTTCCCTAATTCAACTGTTTACCAGAGTTGCACAGGTTTTGTGATCTTTTTTTTTTCTTTATCTTAATGCACTGTATGTAAAAAATATTTGGGGGGAAAAAAACCCTAATGCATTTCTTTTCAATCATCTAATTTGTTTTTGTTGTTTTTTTAGAAGTTTGATTTAGCTTAAAATATTTACATAATATCAACTTTTGGCCCTGGTATACTTTTTCAACAAATATATATATGTGTGGGTTGATTTTTTTTTTGAACAAAGGTTTGGTATATTTAATTCAGTTAAGGCAGTAGAATACATAATTAGGATATATAGGAATGCAGATTAGAAGATGAATTAACAAAGATTACCTCTACAGTTTTATATTTACTTATACCTGGGTAAGAATCTAGTAGTAGAAATATAACTACTCTTCACAATAGTAACTAATGGATAACCATCCCCCACTCTGCTTTTGCAGAAGATGTGGTAATCCCTTTTGCTAACGACTTTGTTTGCAGGCTGCAAGGTCATCAAAACCTCCTGCCCTTTGCCAAAAAAAAAAATCCCAAACCCATTTGCTACACCCAAATCCACCTCTGCTCTCTTTTCTCATGACAAAACTCTGCCTCACCTGCCCCTTTCATAAAATTCAAGCTAGTTTGCCCTGCCTTTGCTGGAAGTGGGGACCAGAAGCAAAGGGACAGCTGAGAAGAAATAGAAGAACATCATACTGCAATGCAGTGTACACTATGGAGTCCCCTTCAACAGTAAGGGCTTGACACCCCTCCATGCCCCTTTTACCTGCTCTCAATAAGCCCTTGCATGTGTGGTTTCCAAAAAGCATCCACCCATATTTGACTTGCCTGCTAAGGGTGGATGCTGATCTCTGGCTTCTGTGCCCAGGAGGAGAGGGTGCTACCTATGCTATCATAGGGCAGGGCAGAATTGCTTCTGTGACAGCATAGGTGGACAGGCTTGTCTTTGATTGTTATTTATATGCATTCAGCAGTAATCAATTCTTTTCTTTTTTTTCTGAGAATATAGTACATATTCAGTGCTGAAGCCTGTCTTGCACAGGTAACTGGGGATGACAATGACACATCCACTGATGAAAGGGACTTGGTAGTGGGGGTCTGTAATAGACCCCCACTACCAAGTCCCTTTCATCAGTGGATGTGTCATTGTCATTAAAGACCCCCACTCCAGGGAGATGAGTTAGACCTAGAATTCTAGAGACAGCTCTCAGAGGCAGTGCATTCAAAGGACCTGGTTGTCATGGGTGACCTAAAGTTCCCAGATATCTACTGGGAGGAACAGGCAGCCAGGTCTTCCCATTCATGTAAGTTTCTAACATGCTTATAGGACCTTCTCCTATCACAGGAGGTAAATGTTCCCACTAGCAGAAATGCCTTACTAGACATGGTGCTTGCCACAGGAGATGACTTAGTGGGGGATCTGCAGGTACAAGGTAACCTAGGGGACAGTGACCACCTATTGATAGAGTTCACTATCTGGTGAAAGGTGGGGAAGATAACTAGTAGGGCTGAAGTGCTAGACTTCAGGAAGGCCAACTTCAACAAGCTCAGGAGATTAGGTAGGGAGGGACTGATGGGTAAAAGCATCAGAGAGATGGGAGTTCAGGAAGGGTGGGCATTTCTCAAGGAACTGATCCTTTAGGCACAGAAAGAGACCATCCCAGTGCACATAAAGCAGGGCAAGAAAGCAACAAAACCCTCTTGACTGAGCAGGGAAATCCATGAGATCCTGGAGGAGAAAAGAGAGGCCTACAGGCTGTGACGGCAGGGGGAAGCCACCAAGGAGCAGTATACCTACTTGGTTTGAGCTTGCAGGGTAGCAGTGAGGGGAGCCAAAGCAGAAATGGAGCTTAGGCTGGCAGCAAAATTAAGGAAAATAAAAAGTCATTTTTTAAATACATAGGAAGCAAAAAGAAAGCTCAGGGTAACATAGGGCCCCTTCAAGATGGACTAGGGCAACTGGTAACAGATAAGATGGCCAAAGCAAAGCTCCTAAATGATTTCTTTGCATCTGTATTCCTAGACATGAATACAAGTATGCATCCCAATGGAACTTTAGGTATGTGCGAGATAGATACCAACCCACCAACTGTTAGTGCTGACCTAGTAAAGAGGCACCTGGAGGGCTTGAATGTATTTAAGTTGACAGGCCCTGATGATCTTCATCCTAGGGTACTTAAGGAATTAGCTGGAGTTATAGCGGATCTACTGGTGCAACTGTTTGAGCACTCGTGGCTCTCAAGACAGGCCCCAGAGGATTGGAAAAGGGCCAATGTGGTCCCTATTTTCAAGAAAAGGAGGAAGAAGGAACCATGTAACTAGAAGCTAGTTAGCCTCACCTCTATCCTAGGCAATACCTTTGTGAAAATTGTTAAGGATCACATTTGTGGGGGACCAGTTGGGTAAAATAAAGTTAAGGGGCGACCATCATGGGTTCATAGCAGTCAGATCCTGCCTGATTAACCTGGTTTCTTTTCATGACCAGGTCACAAAATGCTTGAATGAAGGCATAGAGGTAGATGTTATTTACTTATATTTTAAAAAGGCCTTTGCCACAGTGTTGCACCCAATTCTTATAAATAAACTAAACAGTTGCAATGTATATTATTACACAGTCTGATAGGTGGAAAATTGGCTTATGGGATGCACCCAGAGAGTGGTTCTGGATGGGTTGGTTTCTACCTGGAGAAAGATGAACAGCAGAGTTCCTTAAGGCCCTGTCCTGGGACCGGTACTGTTCAATATCTTCATTAGTGATTTGGATGAGGGCATAGAAAGCACCCTGTTCAGTTTTGCAGATGCCACCAAACTATGCAGGGAGGTAAACAAGGTAGAGGGCAGGGAGCAAATCCAGGTAGATTTGGACAGGCTGGGGAAGTGGGCAGAACAGAATAGGATGCAGTTTAACAAAGATAAGTGCCATGTGTTGCACCTAGGGAGGAAGAATTATCAACATTCCTATAGCCTGGGAGGTACCACTCTAAGTAGCACAACTGCAGAAAGACATCTCAGAGTCATAGTAGACTCCAAAAGGAACATGAGTCACCAGTGTGGTGAAGTAATGGGTAAAGCTAACCACACTCTTTAAGTAGGTGCATCACAAACAGGCCCTGGGAGGTGATGCTTCCCCTCTATGCAGCATGGGTCAGGCTGCAGCTGGAGTACTGTGTCCAGTTTTGGGTGCCACACTTCAGGAGGGATGTAGATAACCTAGAAAGGGCTCAGAGGAGGGCCACGCATCTGGTTAAAGGCCTACAGAAAAAACCCTACAAGGACTGATTGAGGGACCTGAATCTCTTTCAGCCTCCACAAGAGAAGGCTGAGAGGTGATCCTGTGGCCATCTACAAACTTGCCAAGGGGGAACAGCAGGAAATAGGGGATACATCAGGGTAACTAGAAACAATGGCCACAAACTGAGGGAGAGCAAATTTAAACTGAATATCAGGAAAAAATTATTTGCAGTGAGGGTTGCCAAAATATGAAATATGCTTCCAAGTGAGGTGGTGCTGTCCTCTTCCTTGGAGATATTTAAGAGGAGATTGGAAAAACACCTGACTGGGGTCATCTGACCCCAGTACTCTTTCCTGCCCAGGGCAGGGGCTCAGACTCGATGATCTAATAGGTCCCTTCCAACCCTAAAATCTATGAAATCTATGAAATCTTATGCCAGGGCAGTGAGGATGCTAATTTTCATTCAGACATGGGAGGTTGTTCAGAGCAAGAAGACCATGTGTCATGTGTCTATAGAAGCTTAATTCTGCTCAGATGAGGAGGAGTTGGTGCCACAAGCAGAAGTGATGCTAACACTTATAGTGGGAAAGTGAAGAGGACCAGCCCAGTGCCGCTGTGGAAAACCAAGGAGAGCTACAACAGGACATGGAGCAGAGCAACTGTCATCACCCCCAGGAAACATTGCAGATGATGTCACCTTTAGAGGAAGGAATGGCAGATGTGGGGAAAAATGTCCATAGCTAATACATCATCAGAGAACAGCCAAGGACATATTCTGTGAAAGTGCTGGGCCAACAAGAGGAAGTAATAAAGACACAGTGGTGGAAACATTTTACCTGTTTCTCGAACAAGAGATCCTGACTGTTATCATAAGAGAAAAAAGCAGGGAGGCAGAAAGAAGATTCAGGGAGTGGAATGATAGCCATCCTGAAAATACAAAGGAGTGGAAAAAGCTGGATGAAACAGAGCTGAAAGATTACATTGGCCTCCTACTGCTGAGTGGTCTATACTGTGCTGGTCAAGAAGCACTGGAGGAGTTGTAGGAGCAATGCACCAGGAGTCTTTGCTTCCATGCTACAATCAGTTTAAAATGATTCCATCAAATCACCAACTACCTGAGATTTGACAACAAACTGACACATGGGGAAGGGAGAGCTGTGGACAAACTTGCTGCGTTCAGAGATATTTGGACACAATTTGTGGAACACCTCAGAAAATGGTATATTCCAGGAATATACCTGATGGTTGATAAGCAGCTCAGTGAGTTCAGGAATCGCTGTCCCTTCAGACAGTATATGCCCAGCAAGCCTGCCAAATATGGCTTGAAAATTTGGTGGTGCTGTGATGCAGCAACATCATTTCCCCTGTCTGGTTACATGTACCTGGGCAAGCAACCAGAAGCTCCACACCAAGGTAATCTTGATACCCAGGTCATTGAAAAACTGATACATCCCTGGTACAAGATGGGAAGGGATATTGTGGGTGACAATTTCTTCACAAGTACTGACCTGGCAGAAAGACTGCTACAGCAGGACATAACCTATGTGGGTACAATCCAGAAACACAAAGTCGATATCCCAAACGAAATGCAAGCAAATCAAAGAAGGAAAACATTTTAATCCATTTTTGATGGGGAACTCACCCTAATTTCCTATGTTCCAAAGAACTGCAAAGTTGTGCTGTTGCTGTCAAGCATGCACCATGACCTGTCAGTGGGTGGAGAGCAAAGAAAGCCTGACATCATCCATGGCTACAATAAAAAAAAGGGTAGGGTGGATAACCTTGACCACTTAGTCCATATGACCACCTGCAGATGGAAAATCAATGAGTGGCCAATTACCCTATTTTCCAATATGCTGAATGTGGCTGCCATTGCCAGCCTCATCATTTGGGTAAGCTACAGTGCAAACTGGAAGCAAAGATCACATTTAAGAAGGCAGCACTTTTTTTTTTACAGGAGCTTGGAGAACAGTTGATGGACAGACAAATAAAACAAAGAATGATGGAAGCATGTAATCTAAGTCTGTCGAGTCTTGTATGACTACCCTAAATTACAAATTGCCACAATGGACCCCAGTAGAACCTTCTGCAAGCATGAGTAGATGTAGTGCTTTTTGTCCAAGGACAGATTACCGCAAAACCCAGAAATGATGAGAAGATTGTGATTTGCTTGTGTGCACCACAGTACATCACTTGCTTTGTGAGGGATGCAATATTTAGTTAAAACAGTTAGGTATGAGATGTGAAGGAATATTGTGTTTGGAAGTAATGTTTTTGGAAGTAATTGTTAGTTTGAAAATACTGTGAATTTCAGACTTAGCAGAGTGTTCATTCACGTTTTGAAACTCTAAAAAAAAGTTAAAATTTTGTTCATAGTTCTAGTTAAAAAACATTTTGGGTTCAAATGATCATAAATACTCTTTCAAATAATCTGTATGTTTAATAAATAGTTTTTGGTGCATTTATACTCTTGTCACTGGTTCCATTTTGTTCAAGTGGATGGGGTAACAAGTTACCCCATGAGAACAACAATGGTTATAGTTTCATGAGACTGGATGAGGGTTAAAATAAACCTGGATGGATGCAGTATTAGACTTAACTGATATAGGTTAAATCAGTTGATTGAACTTCTGTCCCAGATACCCTCTATATTGAAATTAAGTCACAGTCCTGTCTCAGCAGCCAATCAGAGTGCTCTACACAGATAGAGGCAGACAGCGGAGTGCCGCCATGACAGTGGGGACTGAGGGGCTGGAGGGAAGTGGGTGAGGCCAGTGGAGCCAATTTCTTGGAGGCAGAGGGGGACAGTGTGGACTGCCATAATGAAGGGGACGGAGTGGGGTGGGGAGGCCAGCCGTGCTGGCCTCATCTCCCTAGGTCTGCTTCTTGGAACCAGGGGCCAATGCCCACCCCCCCAACAGCTGGCAGGGAGGGGGTGGCAGGGAACAAGGGAGGGAGGGTTACTGGTGGCTGCACCCTGCCGCAGCCACCACTGCCACTGCCACTGTGACTGCAGATGCAGTTGTGGGCTCTGGCCCCAGCCCAAAGCATAGTCCCTACCTGGGATCCAGAGGTGGAGCCAGCCTCAGCAGCAGGCAGCTCCTGGGGGCAGGAGTTGGTGGCCAGCTGACAGAGAACTGATTTGCTTTCAGTCAGGCATCTACATGAACGCTACTGCACTGTTACTAATCAAAAGTAAATTTGCTACTTGAATTTGCAGGTAGTAGATTTACTCAAGATTAGTGAGGTGTACTGAGCAGTAAGTATATTCATGTGTAGATGCACATGCTTACTGCACAGTAAACTACACTACTGCACAGTAAAGTGTCTCATGTAGACATGCCCAGGGAAGCACTTCTCTTTTGGAGTGCTTTGCTCTTTTTTGGAGTGCTTCAAAGAGTGTGTACATCCATATGGCTCACTTTCAAATGATTCAAAAGCATTTGAAATGCTTCAAAGTGATGTCTATATGAATTCCTGGGCATAAAAATGGGTCAAAGAGGACACTGAGGCATTGCATTATTTTGATTAACAAGGGAGTATATGCTTGGATGAGAGAGGAACTTTCTTTAAAGTATATTCCTTTTCAGAGAAAACTTTCTGCCTTGGTCTTGCCTCAGTTTAAAGTGAGCCATGTAGTTTTTCTCCATATTGTTCAACACATTAAACGATCCTTATTATAATATCATTCTCATCTATGGAAAATGTGGTAAAGCGCTCAGTGTCTTTGTGTGAATCAATTGGAACTGTTTTGCTGGTATGTCATCTATTCAATTTGCATAAGGTAAGTTGCATAGTGTAAGTTGCATAGCTGCTAGTACCTTGTAGTTGACGCCCCAGAAGTGTGAGTGTTGAGATGTGTTCTCTTTCTCTTGCCATAAAGAGGAAGCCTTTCAGTGCCAAGGTACACAGTGTGTCTGCAAAGTATATACAACTTTTCACAGCTACTGGATGATAAAACTCCATTGACTACTATCTCCAGAGACAGGATTATAATTGGAAAGGTATTCAGCATTAGTGTTCAGCGCTTGGTGAGGACAGGGTCAAATGTTGCATAAATTCATTGCCTTGTTAATGAATGGAACATCCAATAAAGGCAGTTGGACTTCTTTCTTCTTGATTCAATTCTGTGCCTTCCCGTGTCTTAATGAAACATTTGTGGTTTTCATTATAATGTTTTTAAACATGCAACAGAAATTCTGTATTCATTAATTCCAGCCCAGATCTGGGGTGACTGCTTTCTAACTTGACTTGATTTTAGTTTGTATTATTTTCACAGTGTGCACCAGATATTTCTGATACTCCTAAGGTGGTATTGGATCTGCATATAAGTGTCTTCTGACTTTCTAATATAGGATGCAAAACAGCTAACACATTTCTGTTTGTACAGTGCCTAGCACAATGAAGTCCTGGCCTGTGACTTGGGCTTTTCAATGCTAATGCAATGCAAATGATAACAGCAACAAATAGATAGGTAGTGTTATTTAGAATGTTAGTTTATTTCAACAACTAAACATCTGTTCAAAATTTATCACCGTAAGGGAGTAATAGCCTGTAAAAAGAATATTCAAATAGATTTAAAATATTCAAACACAAAATAAATGATGCATAAAGATACTCTACTGTTGCTTTTCCTGATATTTTTTAATAATACATTAGGATCACTGTGTTTATTGTGTAATATTGTACCGCTTAACTTTCATCTAATTCTAGTTTAAGAAAAAGCTGTTATGACAAGCACAATGAAATATTTTTAGATGTTTTCTGTTTTTCGTAGGTAAGACTTACTCATTAATTTTCTGTCATCAATTCAAGTATGTTACCACTAAATTAATAGAACATTAAAACCAATATATCTGTTGGGATGCAAACCTCTGGAAAAACAAGAGTCCTGATAATGGGTCTTCTAACTGCTCATTATTTTTATCTACAGAAAGCAGCAATCCACAATCTATTTTTAAAGAATAGAAAGCATTCATGTAGGAGGCCCTCAATTCTCCAGTATGCTGTCAAAAGCTTTTGCTTAACTCAAGTCACTTTTTCTGCATGTTTTGAAGTTTTAATCCTTTATAGTCAGACACTAGAAGTCAGAAATAATTTTCTTCTTGTCTCCCTTCAGTTTAATGGCAACATTTTAACATAAAGTGTAATCATCATCACAGTGTTTAGAATTACTATGTGGATGAGAGACAAGAAATTATTATTATTTTCCTTCCACCAGCTGGGATCTCAGCAGTAAGACAATCACTAATGTGTGACTAACTTAGACCAGAGCAACAGTATTGCCTTCCTCATTATTCTAGTGGTGCCCATCAATTTTGTCTTACAATATAGCAAACTTCCAATGTATACAGGGTCATTGTTATGATCATGGTATCCCAAAGATCATTCATATTATGCTTATAGTTCTCATGCTGCAGATTTTCTCTAAGTCCTGCCATAGTTAATGATTTCTGTCAATCTTGCCTTTCATTTTCACGTGCTGATTTATGTTCAGATCATGGTGAACTGTAAACAACTAAACAATGCCTGCTTGCTCACAAAGAGAGGACCTTCTGGGTAATCTTTGTCATCTACAAGACGGCATCTTCTTGAACAAGTGGAAAAGTTCTCTCTATTCCCAACATCCTTAAGGCCTTCACAGTCAACTTTAAAATAACTCCCTTAATGAACAACACATATGAAAGCACACACAACTTCCAAGGTGCCAGTTTTTAGCTTCTCTCTGATTATGCTGTACATCTAGTCAGATGGCAACATTAATGACTAGTGCTGTTCTGTTCTTATCCTCAACCATGATGCCTAGTCAGTTGTATGACCCAGAGAAGTCTGAGAAATTGATGCATCCCAATATATTTGATTATCTTTCAGCACTGGTAATAGCTTCTACCAAGAAGTCATGAAATTGATCAGCTTTTTGTTGTAAGCCAATTGCTGATGGACTACTTTGGCCCTGTCATTATGCTGTTTGGCATACAGTTAATTAACAAGGACCTGGCAGCCACCCAGGATATGCTGGATGATTTCACTGGTGAGGCCCCATAGCCAGCAGGTCAGACATGCCTTGTTCAGGATAAATTCATAGTGATTGTTTGTTGCAGTAGTCTGGTCCTGGATGGGATACACAAAACTACCATTATATCAAGAGCTTTCAGCATTACAAACAAGCAGTTGAGAACTGATATTCAGTTTAGGCTACTGAGAACATGGAATATAGCCTCCCTCCAGACAAGAGATTTACAATCTAAAAGTTTTGTCTCAAGCCTTTTATTTTATGGGTATGGCTCATGTTTGTTAGGGGGTTACAGGTACTGATGTGTCATGAGTTTTATCACATAATTTTACATATTGTTACAGGCAGCAGCTGATATTAGTTGCTGTCATATTGTTTTTGGAGTAGAGCTCAGTTGAACTTTTTATTGTCTGTCTCAGCTTAACATAATTTATGGTCTCTAGTGGTAGAATCTTGAAGGCCTTTCATTGGCTTTTTTGCAAAATCACTATACTACAAATGATTGTCTTCTACAAGGATACTAGCAGAAGCATTGCTTTTAGGTTTGAGAGTACTGACCGATGGATCTGGTCTGTGCTGTTTTGAGAGAGAGTGTGAGATCAAGATTCTTTGTTAATACAGTCATCATCTGAAACAGAATTTATAGTTGGCCCATACTGTCCAGGTGCTTCAGTTTTAATTTTCCTATTTTCTAAGTACATAAATTAGAACTTAAATTATATAGCTTTAGTTAGCTAGTATCTTTCTGTGTATATAAATGCAACTATATAGATGAGGTTTATGTTTGTGCATTTCATAGATTTCATAGACATTAGGGCTGGAAGAGACCTTGTAAGGTCATCAGGTCCATCCCCCTGCCCAAGGGGCAGGAAGTCAGCTAGGGTCAAAGGATCCCAGCAAGATAAGCATCCAAATGTTTCTTGAAAGTGTCCAGAGTAGGTGCTGCACCACTTCTGGGGCAGTCTATTCCAGGCCTTGTGGGGCTCGGACAGCGAAGAAGTTTTTCCTTATGTCCAGCCTAAAATGGTCTTGTAGGAGTTTGTGACCATAGGACCTTGTCATCCGCTTGGGTGCTCTGGTGAACAGGTGTTCCTCCAGACCCTGATGCACACCCCTGATGTACTTATAGGCTGCCATCAAATCACCCCATAGCCTGCGCTTCTCTAGGCTGAAAAGTCCTGTGGTAAGCAGCCTCTCTTCATAAGGCCTGTTCTCTTACATTCTGATCATGTGCATGGCTCTCCCCTGGACTCTTTGAAGCTTCTCCACATCCTTCCTAAAGTGTGGAGCCCAGAGTTGGATGCAGTACTCCATCTGTTACCTCATCAAGGCCAAGTACAGTGCCCCCATAGTCTGCGCTTCTCTAGGCTGAAAAGTCCTGTGGTAAGCAGCCTCTCTTCATAAGGCCTGTTCTCTTACATTCTGATCATGTGCATGGCTCTCCCCTGGACTCTTTGAAGCTTCTCCACATCCTTCCTAAAGTGTGGAGCCCAGAGTTGGATGCAGTACTCCATCTGTTACCTCATCAAGGCCAAGTACAGTGAGAGGATGCCACCCTGGGTCTTGCTTGAGATGTATCAGTAGATGCAAGCCAGAATTTTGCTTGGTTTGCCAGCTGCAGTATTGCATTGGTGGCTCATGTTCATCTTGTGGTCAATCATGACCCCCAAGTCTCTTTTGGTCATGGTGCTAGCAAGTGTAGCATTGCCAAGCCTATAAGTGTGATGCAGGTTTTTATACACAAGGTGGAGCACCTTGCATTTCTCTGTATTGAATGCCATCAGGTTGTCATCCACCCACCTTGCAAACCTATCAAGGCTGGCCTGGATCACCAGTCTATCCTCGAGTGTGGACACTATTCCCCAAAGTTTGGTGTCATCGGCGAACTTGGCCAGTCTGCTTTTGACACCAGCGTCCAGATAGTTTATGACGACATTAAAGAGTACAGGTCTGAGAACAGAGCCATTAATCACTGAGTACCATGTTGATTTGGTTCCATCAACTACCACTTTCTGGGTCTAACCTGGAGCCAGTTCCCCAGCCATCAGACTATGGAGTAGTCGAGGCTGCAGTTGCCCAATTTTTCCATCAGGACATCATGGGACACCAGGTCAAACGCTTTTTAAAGTCCAAATATATGACATCAACCTCTTCCGTTTTGTCCAGGTCCAGATACATCACCTTGTCATAGAAGGAAATGAGATTGATCAAGCAAGACCTACCCACAACAAACCCGTGTTGGCTGTCCCTCAGAATGTTGCCTTCTGTTAGCCTGTTAAGAATGGTTTTGTTGATATTATTTTCCAAAAATTTCCTAGGGATTGAGGTCAAACTGATTGGCCTGTAGTTTTCTGTGTCTTCTTTCCTCCCTTTCTTGAAGATGGGCACCACATTGGCCATCTTCCAATCTTCAGGTACTTCGCCCAAGGGCCACGAGTTCTTCAATATCTTTGCCAGTGGCCACACTATGATGTCTGCCAATTCTTTAGCACTCTTGGATGCAATCTATCTGGACCAGTTGATTTGTGGCATAGGTGATTGGTGCCACCTTAGTTCAGGGGGGGCATGTGCCCCCCCATGACCAGCTTTGCTGCCCAGGGGGGGTCCCCCCACAGCTGATCTTGCTGCCTGGGTGGGGGGGGCGGGGCCCTACAGCAGATCTCACTGCCTGAAGGAAGTTCTCCTGTGGCCAATTGCTGCAGCCACTTCTGGGAGGAGCTGCAGTGTTCAGCCAGCATTTGCGGGGGAGGGGGGGCACAGGCACTTCCGCCTGCCCCCCTGCCCATTGCCTAAGCAGCGAGAGTGGCCAATCAGGGGGTGCACCAGCACTCCCAGGGGGTGCAAGTGCACCCCGTACATGTCACCATTGAATTCCAGGTGGGGGGGCAGCCTCTCAAGATGCTTCCTCACAAGATCCATGCCAATGGTGGGCATATGTTCATCCTCACTCTGAGCATCCCGCATCATGTTAGGCAGGGTGGTCCCTTTGGACTGGTGAAAAACCAACACAAAGTAATCATTAAGCAGATTGGCTTTTTCCTTGGTGTTGGTAGTCAGCTGCCCCAGCTGGTTTAGCACGGGTCCAATGTTGCCCTTGTTTTTCTATTGATTCCCCACATATCTTTAGAAGGACTTTTTATTGTCCTTGATTCATGTAGCCAATTGGAATTCAGTTGCAGCCTTGCCTTTCCTAGTTCACTCCATGCAGGTGCAGACCAGCGTAAAATACCCCTCCTTAGTGGTGTTTCCTTTCTTCTATCCTTTATAAGCTTCTCTTTTTAGACGTCAGAAGTCAATGAGTTTCCTGTTGAGCCAAAGGGGTTGTTAAGCCCTTTTACCACCTTTCCTACGGGTTGTGATGGATCCCCCTTGTGCTTCTAGGATTGATTCCTTTAGGAGCTACCACTCATCATGAACTCCCCACCCTGTGAAATTATGGCCTCTGAGGGCCTCAAGACCATACCTCCTGAGCTTCTGAAAGTCAGCTTTCCTGACATCAAGGACTACTGCATTGCTGGATAACTTGCCAGCTTTGTGATGGATAGTGAAAGTGATCTACTCATAGTCACTGTCACCCAGCTTCCTTTCAGTTCTTAGGTCACTGATTAGATCATCCCCTTTGCCCAGTACTGGGTCCAGCAGTGCTTTACCTCATGTCAGCCTATAAACTTCTTGAGACAGGTAAAGCTCATCTATGCATGTAAGGAAGCTTTGAGACATCAGATTTGGCTGAGTGCTCTTCCCATGAGATTCATAGATTCATAGAAGTAGGGTCAGAAGGGACCTTTTAGATCATTAATTCCTACCCCCTGCCCTGGGCAGGAGAGAAAACTGGGCTCAAATGCCCCCAGCCAGGTAGACATCAAGCCTCTTCTTAAAGACCCCCAGGGTAGGAGCCATCACCACTTCCCTTGGAAGTTGGTTCCAGATCCTAGCCACCCTGACTGTGAAGTAGTGCCTTCAGATGTCTAGTCTAAACCTACTCTCAAACAATTTGTGGTCATTATTCTTTGTTACCCTGGGGGGCACTAGGGGGAACAGGGTCTCTCCCAAACCCTGCTGGTCCCCCCTGGTGAGTCTATAGACAGGCACCAGGTCCCCCCTCAGCCTTCTTTTGTGAAGTCTGAAGAGGTTAAGGTCCCATAGCCTCCCTATGTAGGGTCTGCCCTGCTGTCCCCAGATCATGCGAGTGGCCCTCCTCTGGACCCTCTCAATTCTGTCCACATCCCTCCTGAAGTGCGGCACCCAGAACTAAACACAGTATTCCAGCTGTGGCCTGACCAGTGTCACATAGAGGGGGAGGATCACCTCCTTGGCCCTGCTTGAGATGCATCTGTGGATGCACGACAAGGTATGGTTAGCCCTACTGACTGTGACCTCACATTGTTGGATCATGTTCATCTTGGAATCAATAATGACTCCAAGATCTCTTTCTGCCACCATGCTCTCAAGAAGGGAGTTTCCCAGCTTATAAGTGTGCTGCTGGTTCCCACTACCCAACGGCAGCACCCTGCACTTGTCAGTATTGAAACCCATCCTATTCTCATTAGCCCACCCCTGTAACCTGTCCAGGTCCTGCTGTAATCAGTCCTTCCCTACTAGTGTGCTCACCTCACCCCAAATCTTGGTATCATCAGCAAATTTAAACAGGCTGCTTTTTACCCTGTCATCCAAGTCATTAATAAAGAAATTGAACAGAGGTTCAGGTAGCTGAAGTCTCCCATGACAACCATACACTGAGAGCATGGAGCCTTGGCCAGTTCCCTGGTGAAGTCTTGGTCAAGCTCTTGTTCCTGGTTTGGAGGCCTGTAATAGATGCCTACCATTGTACCCCTTTCACCACATTCCCCTTGTATCTTCACCCAGAGGGTCTCCAGTCACCCTCCTTGGGTGCCAATCTCAGCTTGTAGAGAAATGTAGCTCTCCTTCACATAGAGAGATACACCCCTGCCCCCTTTTTTCAGCCTGATCTCCCCTGTACAGGGTATAGCCATTTGTACCCATAGTCCAGTCATAAGAGGAGTCCCACACCAGGTCTCCATTATCTCTATGAGATCATAATCATGTCTGTTTAACAGAAGGACCAGTTCCTCCTGTTTATTCCCCAAATTCTTAGCATTGGTGTACTGTTGCCAGATTTGCCCATTACTTTGGGGTGTGCTCATTTATTAGGGACACGTTTCTAGGGTCTTGGTAATTCTATCAATGTGCTGCTTGTGTTACTTGTGTTTCTATACGGAGCTGTATATCTCCCTTCTGCAAGTCCTCACTCCCAATGGAGCTATCTTGCAGGACTCAGTTTCAATGGGGCTGGGTTCCTCCAGTCACCAAATCAGTCATACACACACACACAGATTAATGTGACATGCCTGACCCAGCCGGGTTGATCAGCATGGACAGGCTGACACCCTCATATACCAAGAATCAATTCATCAGCGCAACAATAAACTGCAGTCAGACACAAGCACACGGGTAAACAGAATACCTCTGAATCCAGCTGGCTGTCCAGCTGACACACTCATAGTCCAGTTCATTAGGGCACGTCTGAGTCAAACTGGGTCAATCAGCCTGTACAAACCGATCCCCTTATCTGTTTCCCACTCAGCATGTCCCAATCTTTGGCCTCTTGATGAGCAGACCCCACAGTATTTTTGGGATTCACAGGGATCTTTAGCTTAGGTAAAAGAAGCGTTGCTGCAGAGCACGTGAGGAAGGAGAAGTAGAGAAGGAAAAATGTACCCAGTTACTACCCGTTTGACTATAAATGTTAATTTATTGCTAAGTATATGAAATATATAATGGTAATAAACATGCAAAGGAAAAACAAACACAAACAATTACAGTACTACCCTGGTTTCACTAAGTATTTGGGGAAACTTAGCTCAAGTTTAACTAATACAGTTCAGGTTCAGAAATTTATGCCTAGAGAGAGAAGAGAGAGAGAGAGAGAGTGCATGTGCTGGGATCTCACCAGTCCAAGGCACTCAGGTTTCAATGCTGACAGGTAAAGGTCTTAGCACAATCCTTGAAGGGAGATGATCTGTTTCTTCCAGCATCCCGAGAAGAACAGCGGGTGGTGTGAGAGAGAGTTCTCCTATTGAAGCACACACACATACATTGCTGCTTTTTTACACCCTCAGTTCAGCTTCTTCAAAGCATTTTCAATAGTGTAAATCATTGTCTTTTCTCTTGACAAAGGGTTATCTGGTTTGGAACATCTCAAGAAACTGGTTGATAATCAGGAAAATCGTAAGGTTAGGGAGTAACCAGAAACTTAGGAGCCAGCTTGAAATTCCTATGGATAGCAGATATACTGATGGGATATCTTATGGTTTCTTCAGAAACAATAGATAGTTTGCAGCATCAGAGTTTTGGATTTTTACTTGTGAACAAGCCTCATCTTACCATGACTTTTCCAGATCTTACTATAGTCTTTTAACAGACTTAAAGCAATTATTGGAGTGTTCATATCCTTTGTGGGGGGGAGGACTTCCACCAGTCGTCTCGGGAAAAGTATGACAACACCTGTGGTCAGGGCTCCAATGGGCTGGATGCTATGATGAACACTTTACCATTGTTCAAATATTGCCCGTACCCACTCTGACTCAGTCTTTTTGCCTCAGCATTCCCTAACTTGGCAACCGAGTTTTAGTCAATCAAGTTTAAATAGGCTTCCCATAGTGGGACTGGGGAATGTACAGCCCCAAATGCCTATTAAACTTGGGGGGGGGGAGGGGAATCCTTTGTAAATCCAGATTAGAACTGGTCTGATAAATGCTGAGCTGGGTGTGTGTAAATGTGGGTTGATTAGCATTTGGAGCACAGATTCCCCATCATGCAGTGCTCCCCTGCTTCTCTGATCCCAGAATTCACTGCAGTCTCTGCTTCAGGCTTTCTGTTCTCCATCTCTCATGTAAATGAATGGTCATCTGGTTCCATCTCGGATGCAAATGAGACCTAGGGCAGTTGTTTCACTCTTGTCACCCTTATCTGGAGGGTTTTAGGTGTGTATCCCAATGCATCTTAATCAGTTTCATTTAGGTAGAGGAGGGGAGGGAGGGGGAATTCTATGTGAGTCAGACAGGCTGCGTCCTGTGTCAGGGTTCCCCAAGAACACAGAGCTGAAAGGTAACAGTACAGGCAAGTAAATATGTCTTTGGAGGCCCTAGGCTTCCTTCTACTCATAGAGAAATTCTGTTTCTGGGCTGGGGTAGGAGTGGGTACCCTTGAGCATCCTAACCTGCTGATTTTGTGGTTGATGCTTAGTGAGCTTGCTCTGGTGGTTTCCCACCCATCCCCTGGCAAGCTTAGTTTAAAGCCCAGTTGAACAGGTCAGATATTCTGGCTGAGAAGAGCTTCTTCCCCACTGGAGTGAGGTGGGGGCTATCTCTTCCCAACAGACAACTGACTCTCTCTGAAGAGTGGACTGTGGTCGTAGAAGCCAAAGCCTTCACGATGGCACCAGAGCCTCAGTCTTCAGTTTACTGCCGCAGTTCATCTCTCCCTCCCCTGCCCATGACCTGTAACCAGAAGGATCAAGAAGAAAACCACCTGCATCCTCAACCGCCAGAGCCCTGCTCCCAGAGCCCTATAGCCACTCATTACCCATCTGGGATTGCTCCCAGCCGTGTCATTTGTGCCCACATAGATAAGGAGCATGGGGTAGTGTTTGGAGGGCTGGATAAGTCAGCTACAACCTGAATACAGGCTCCCAGGAGGCATCAGAGCTCCTGGGCTAAGGGATCGGGGTGACAGATCATTTCCTCTGTCTACCTCAGGCGGGAGCCTCCCACAATGATCACTCTGTGATTCATCTTAGGGATGATAGCTGGTGTCTTTTCTTCCTCACTTGCAGTAGCTGGCAGTTCTGTAGGCTCCACTGGTGCTGCAAGACATTTGTACCTGTTGCAGCGATCTAGTGGGGGTGGTGGCCCTGGTACAGTGAGCCTTGGGGCCAGAGACAGCCTTTGTCCAGCCCCCTGGCTGGACTGTATGGGAGTGACTATTAGCCTTCATGGTCCTGGCAGGCAACCTAGGTCTCCCCTCTTCTTTCCTGTGGAGAAGGCCTTGGCAGTAGGAGTCAGTCACCTGTTTGACATCCCTGATGGCACGCAGCCTCTACACCATGGTCTGGAGCTCCAGTATCTGGGATTCCAGAGTCTCCAATAGAGAGAAAATCTCACAAGGGGATGTTGCAGCACTCTTGATCCAATGTGCCTGGAGTCATGGCAGGCAGCCCCCACAGCTGAGAGCCAGGAGCTCCATCTTAATGGAGGCCAGAACCATGGGTTCTGTGTGGGTGGAGGCCTCAGAAGTACCAGAGGGGAGGGATCCAGCCACAGGGTGGAACCTTGGGGTGCAACATGCCCCACCCACCATTGCACAGGCAGTAGTTTGGCTACTACTGTGCCAACCATTCCCTTGAGGCTCGCTGCCTAGGTCCTCATGCCCCTCCCACATGCCCTCCTGAGCAAACTTCCATGCTAACTTGCATGCCAGTCCAAGAGCACACCTGTTTGTGTGTTCTGTTCACAAGGCTCCCATCACATGGCTCCCTGGGGTGCTGGGTGAAGTAGGAGCTGTGCTAGCTCCCTCCCACCATGGGCCCTGCTTACTTTCCAGCTATGCTGGGAGTTGTTGGGGGTCCTCTGCAGGTTCTGATGGAGGTCCTGGGGATCCCAGGGCTCATGGCCCTGGTATGGGCTTCCTTCATGTGTTCTGAATTTGAAGTATAAGAAGACAACATCCTTGTTATCCATCAGTAGGTTCTCACTGGTATTTTCTTCTCTGGTCCATGAAAGGACATTCCATTACTGCAGTTGCATTTTCCAGATTATACTGTGCTGCCTCCCCTATACTTTTATGGCCCTGTAGCCATTACAACTTTCATTTAATAAACAGTAGATAGAAGTGAGAAAGTTTCTGCCCCATTGGGAGTAAGGGTCTAAGCTAGAATCACAGAATCATAGAAAGTTAGGGTTTGAAGGGTCCTTAGGAGATCATCTAGTCCAACCCCCTGCTCAAAGCATCACCATCCCCAAGTAGATCATCCCAGCCAAAACTCTGTATAGCCAGATTTTAACTCCCCCCCCCCCCCGATAGAGCTTCCACCACCTCTTTGGGTAACCTGCTCCAGTGCTTTACTACCCTCCTAGTGATAAAGTTGTTCCTAATATCTAACCTAAACTTTCTTTGCTGCCCATTCCTTAAGACCATTGCTCCTTGTTCTGTCATATGCCACCACTGAGAACAGTTTAGCTCCATCCTCTTTTGAACCCCCCTTCACATAGTTGAAGACTGCTATTGAATCTCCTCTCAGTCTCCTCCTCCCCCCAGTCTTTCCTTATAACTCATGAACCCCAGACCCTTTACCATTTTTGTCACCCTCCACTGGACTCTCTCCAATTTGTCCACATCCTTTTTGTAGTGGGAGGCCCAAAAATGAACATGGTACTCCAGATGTGGCCTCACCAGTTCTGAATAGAGAGAAATAATCACTTTCCTTTACCTACTGGGAGCACACCTACAAATACAGCCCAATATGCCAAATACACACCTACAAACACAGCCAAAATTCCAGTTCATTAGCTTTCTTGGTAACAAGGGCACACTGTTGGCTCATATTCAGCTTACTGTTCACTGTGACTCCCAGGTCTTTTTCTGAAGAGCTGCTGCCCAGCCAGTCAGCCCCCAGGAATTTGAACTTGTCCTTGTTGAACCCCATGACATTTCTCTTGGCTCAATCCTTCAACATTTGAGAGAATGTTATGGGAGACCATATTGAAAGCCTCGCTCAAATCAATGTACACCACATCCACTGATCTTGCATTCACAGAGCCAGTCACCTTGTCATAGAAGGCAATTAGCTTGGTCAGGCATAACTTGCCCTTGGTGAATCCATGCTGACTGTTCCTAATCCACATTTTCTCCTCCAAGTGCTTACAAATGGATTCTTTGAGGACCTGCTCCATGATTTTTCCAGTGACTGAGATGAGGCTGACTAGTCTGTAGTTCCCTGGATTCTACTTTTTCCCTATCTTAAATAAGGGCACTATGTTTGCCCTTTTCCAGTCATCTGGGGCTTCTCCTGATCACCATGAGTTTTCAAAGATGGTGGCCAGTCTTCAATCACATCATCCAACTCCCTCAGCACCCTCATGTGCATCCTTGTTTCCAGGGCAACAGCCATTTCATTGAACCATGCATCACTTAACTTGGGTTCTTCCTTCTGATCCCACATATCCCCCTCTTTTGGCTACCCAGACAAAGTAGCTTCAAGATCCGGGCTGGAGAGGTAGCTATATGCAGTGTCAACCTGTTAATTAGAACACCTATGTTAAGACCTAGAAAGTGCAGGTTCAAAGTCCTCTGAATGAGCGTGGCCTAGAACCAGAATCCCCTAATTTCTGAGTGATACCTTAACAACTAGGAAGACAGGCATCTTAAACCTGCTAGTCATGGCTTTATTTATTTATTTATTTATTTATTTATTTATTTGCTCAACTACAATTTGGGGACTTACACTCACCTACATATGCCCATGAAGAGCTATGTATCATCCCAGACAGAGCACAGGGTAGTTAAAATGCTCAGTAGCTATGGAATAGGACTGTAATCTATCCAGAGGTGCCAAAAATTTCAGTTATGCATCTGGGTAAGTGCTATTTAGATATATAACATGAAGCAGTATTTTCTCCAGGCCTATGCCCCCCAATATTTGCATTCCTAGCCCAGTCTCAAAATTGATTGTCTGTAGATGCAGTAGAAATCAAAGCTTGTCAGTATGGAATTGATTTTAGGATCAAGGTTTAAGACAATAAATTCAAGTAATTCTTATATAATAAAGGGCTAAGTACAACCATCTGTCTGTCTGTAATGCTCTTGGAGCAGTCTGATTGGTTAGTGAAACAGAGAACTGCCATGATTGCAGGGGCAGAAGGGATGAAGCGGGGCAGAGTGAGGCCAGCGGCACTGGCCTACCCCTGCCACTCTATCCCCACCATCATGGTGGTGCTCCACCACCTCTGAGGATCAGGGCTGGGTGCACAGGGCAAGGTGAGGCCAATGGTGCTTGAGGTGGCAGCAGCATGGTAGGCTGGCAGAGGGGGACAGAGGGGCAAGTTTCCACCCTCCTCCCCCTGCTCTTGGGAGGCAGCAGTGGTGCGGGGTGGTGGGTGGTGGTGCTCTGTCCCTGCCTCCCCTCCCCCCCATCATTCTTGATGGGCAATTCACTACTATTTTAATTTAGTAAATTTAGTAAACTTTTATTTCTTTATAAAAAGAACTCAACACCCCACAACTTGAGAATTTAGCTTGAAATTCAGAATACCATGAAAAGTGATAATGCTATAATAATAGCACCTCATTACACCTATCAGACAAGTAAGATTTTATTTGTTTTACAAAAATGGGTAGAATTTTAAAACATCCAAAGTGATTCTCCAAATGTTGCTATTCATTGATGACTAACTTCATCTTTCTCTATTATGCATCATTTTAAAATTATTGAGACATTGTTATGGAATTGATTGTTATAATCATGCTTGAAATAAATGATAAAAATCATTTCTATTAATTATAGCATTCAGCCCCAATGCTGCTTTTAAATGTGTTTTCAATATATGTGTTTTACTGCAGGAATAAAAGAGATATTCTCACTGCACAATGACTTTTTACAGAGAGTGGGAACAAGGTTCTTTCAGCAAGACCTCACTTTATGCTGCATCTGTTGAAATGCAGCATTCAATAAGAGCACTTTTACCCTCTCCAACATTTAAATAAGTGCCAAAAAATA
Organism: Alligator sinensis; assembly: GCF_000455745.1. Lineage (NCBI taxonomy): Eukaryota > Metazoa > Chordata > Crocodylia > Alligatoridae > Alligator > Alligator sinensis. Next base: position 1,453,858 of record NW_005842007.1, read on the forward strand.
AAACACAGATTATTTTACTGATATTGTATTGATTTCAATGGCATCTAAGTATTTAGTTGAAGGTAGCTGATGCATAACCATTCACTGAAAAGGGATGTACTTAAGCATAAGAATAAGGGGAAGTACATGCTTATTTGTTTTAGTGAATCAAGGCTATGAGACTTTCTTTTTATAAGAAAGGGGTTTGGGGTTTTTTTCATTAAAAGATGGGCCCTGTTTCTGTTGAATGACATTGAAAAGAACTGGCTTTGTTTCCATGAATGCCTTAAAAAATTCTGGTGAACAGACCTCACATAAGATTACATTATATAACAGGACAAAAGAGAGTCAATTCACCATAACTGTTCCCAACCCGCATATACACGAAAATTATATTATACAGTTTCCTTTGATTAAGGGTTTTTTTTTTCCCCTCTCTTAGTCACTTACTTTATACTCTGTTTGTCAGTTCTCCAGCCCTTTTTTGGCCTGTATAAGACTGTCTATAATTTTTTTTGTTATCTTTTGCTTTTTCTTTGTACACAGAATTCACTGCATCCATGCCTTTGGCTACTTATATAACCTTACATGGCACATAAAGTTATCTTAACACTGCTAGAAAGCTGATGCAAATGCAAAATGCACCTGCTCAGTTATTTAAACACTATTTCTTGCAAACTGGGCATGTCTACACATGATGCTACATCGCTGTAATGATGCATTCCCCCATTATAGAGTGCTGCTATCATGAAGTAGCTGCTAAAAATAACCATGTGGCACACATATGCCGCAGTATGGGCATTTACTGCACTGTATTTTATTACATCCAAAATGAAGTACTAAAACACTAGGGCTGTGTGAAGCTTTGGCCCCTGATTCAATTCGGCAGAGATTCAGCCCAATTCGGTGGCTGAATCTTCAAACCTAAATTGAATCAGAGGACCCTTTAACCTCTTCAAATTGAATCAGAACCCCCCGAATCAATTTGGAGAAATTCGGAAAGATTCAATGATTCAGACATAGACACCTTTAAATATTTTTTCTACATACCTCAAGGTAGAAGGAGGCTTATGCATGCTGTGATGCTGGGGTGCATGGAATGTCCCACAGGAGTGAGGGAGGTCCCCAGAAGCACTTCTGGTTCACTTCTGGGTCCACTGGGGAGCATGCTAGGGGACCCCCCCAACCCCCACCCTGGCTCAGTGGCTGGTGCCTCCTGGGGCTGTGGGGACACCCAGGGTCCCCCTGTGGCTGATTGCCAAGCTGGAGGGTTCAGGGAGGCGGGCCCAGCATTCTCCCCAGTGGACCCGGAAGTGGACCGGAAATCCTTCTGGTTCATTTTTGGGTTTGCCACCAAGCACGTGGAGGGCCCTCCACCCACACTCCTGTGGGATGGTCCATCCACTCCAGCATTGCGGAGTTCACGACCTGTGCTGGTACCTCGAGGTAGGTAGAAAAAACATTTAAAGTTCTATCTATGTCTGAATCACTGATTATTCAAATCAGCATTGAATCTTCAGATTCAGATTCAGCCAAATTGAATTGGGGACAGTGATCTGAATCAAAAAATCAAATCACCGTCCCTGATTCAGGCCAAATCTGAATCCAAATCAAATAGGGCCTGCTTCGCACACCCCTTTAAAGCATGGCACAGTAACAATGTTATCATAGGGCAACTTGTAGATGTGCCCGTTATACATTATATTTATGATTTATGGCCTGAATTAAGTGATTATATGTTGATATATTTAAGGGGCTGCATAAAAATGTTCAATTCCTGGTACAACCAAAAATATCATCCCTCTCCTTTTATCATACCTTGGAAGATATGCATTCATCAAAGGTGCTCGTGTTTCCATTCTCCATGTTTAGACAAGAGATTAGCTAGAGGAATGTTTTCCATTCTGGCTTATACCTACCTACCTGGTCTGATAAAACTCATAATTTATTACTGTCAGAGGATACTGAAAAGATTTCCTGAGGTAGAGAGGTGAAAGAAGCTGAAGGGAAGACAAAGGATAAGCTTCACTTAGTCAACCTGAATATCCTTGGTGCCATCTTGGTATTCTGAATTCATTAAACACAAATAATTATTATTCTGCACATAGAATAATAGGCCACGTGGCACGGGCATTTCCTGGGGACAAGAAGCAGTAGCACAAGGTGTGCTGCTGCTTCTTGTCCCTGGGGAACCAAATGTCTGTGCTTGTCTGGACACGGCCTTAGAGATTATTTAATAAATATAAATAAATGAATCAATAAGCAGAATGAAGCACCTCCCTATATCTTGAGGATGTGGTACAGAGGATTGAGAGAGTATTGTAGAAGGAAGATATTTAATTTCACTGGATCTGTTTATGTTGGCTTTCAACATCCTATCCCCTGTGTGTTTTGTCATTGAGACTGGGCCATTCCTATAGATGCTAAACAGACAGGTAAAAATACCACAGTCTCTACTAGCATAGTCCTTAGGACAAATTGGAAAGTCCAACAGAGGGCAACAAAAATGGTGCTGGGCCTGGGGGGCATGATTTATGAGGAAAGACTGAAGGAACTGGGCTTATTTAGTCTGGAGAAGAGGAGACTGAGACGGGACTTAATAGCAGCCTTCAACTACCTGAAAGGGGTTCAAAAGAGAAGGGAGCCAGACTGTTTTCAGTGGTAGCAGATGACAGAACAAGGAGCAATGGTTTAAAATTGCAGTAAGGGAAGTTTAGGTTAGATATTAGTAAATATTCTCTCACTAGGAGGGTAGGAAAACACTGAAACAGGTTATCCAGAGAGGTGGTGGAAGCTACATCCTTGGAGATTTTCAAAGCCTGGATAGACAAAGCTTTGGCTGGGATGATCTAATTGGGGATGGTCCTGCTTTGAGCAAGGGGTTGGGCTGGATGACCTCCTAAGGCCCCTTCCAACCATAACTTTCTACAATTCTATGATTATTTATGATCTTGTAATATGTTTTGGCTAGTAAGGAATGAGTGTTTATGCTTTTCAAATGAAGATTAATGGAAACAAACTGGAAACAATAGTCTTTTCAAGAAGGAAGGCTATTCATTGCCACACTTGCAGCCCAGCCAAATTGTGCGTAGTAGAAAGTTGTACGTATTGAAGTCTCTAGGCTCCACTTCTACTGTTTTTGAAGTGAGATGGAACTGAAGTAAGAGTACTCTGTAACTGCAGAAGGTCAAAGATAAATATGCAGAGCAGCAGAACATTGTGTAAATATCTAACTGCAATCACTGTAGATTTTAAAATAGATTTTCTATGTCTGCCAGCTGCCTACCTGAATGAAACAAGTTAAGATAGCAAAGAAAAACAGTTGACACTGACAATCCACTCATTTAGCCTAAGCTACCACACATAAAGAAGTACTTATCCAGTAAGAGCAAACACAAGCATCTGAATGCCTAATAAAGGGACTTTCCTTTTCTTCAGGAGATGCTAGTATGCAATTAAAAAAAAGTATTGAGGAATTTGATAGTGATACCTGCTCTTTCAAGAAAATAAATCTTTAGAAATCTTTAGCATAATGGCATAGTGGATGTTAGAGGAACATACATTCAGGTAACATGATCAGAAAACATGTTGTAATTGTAATAAAAAACATAGCATTTTTATAAAAATGGAGAAAAAGGTTGTTAGCTGAGGCTAGCAATTTGTTTTCCTGCTATTCAAATGCCAGGAAATCAGATTTCTTTGACAAATATATTTTTCTGGTCCTTGGTGTTTTCATAATAATATATAACAGCAGGTATTCCATTTTGAAGGTTGAGCTGTCCAAAACATTCTGGACCTACACCGGAAACAAAAAATGTTGAATTTTTGCATAATGCCTAATAAAAGCAGTTTAAAAATAATTAATTATCAAATATGTTATGGGCCAGGCAACTTTTGCTACCAAGGATGCAAAATTTCACAACAATGTGCAGTTTACAAAATCATAAATATATTAATATGCCCACAGTTGACGCCCGTGAAAAGGCGGAGATCCTCAATAAGTACTTTGCATCAGGATTCCTGAAACCAGATTGCCATTCTCATAAAATCAGTCTGGAACAGGTGAAGGTACTCTTAGATCAATTGGACACTTTCCAAGTCAGCTGATCCAGATGACTTTCATCCAAGAGTTCTGAAAGAGCTGGCTGAGCTCATAGTGGTGCATCTGGCAAGGCTGCTCAGGGAATCATGGAACTCAGGATTTGTCCTTAATGACTGGAAGAAGGTGAATGTGGTACCCATTTTTAAGAAGGGA
>NW_005842007.1:1458122-1458711 GCF_000455745.1 Alligator sinensis
AAGAGGGATGACACTGCCAACTACAGACCATTCTGTCTGATTTCAGCCCTGGGGAAGATCGTTGAAAAAATTGTCCAGAAGGACCTCACCCTCAAGCTCGCATCTGGTGGGGTACTGAGGTGCAACCAGCATGGCTTTGTAGAGGGGAGGTCATGCCTAACAAACCTGGTGTCCTTTTATAACCAGGTAACTAACCACCTGGACATGGGACAGGAGATGGACATCATCTACATAGATTTCAGCAAGGCCTTTGATACTGTTTCCCATGAAATCCTCCCAGTTAAGTTGGAGAGTACTGGCCTAGACCAGGCTACAGTGAGGTGGGTCGGGAACTGGCTCAGTGGCCAATCCAAATGAGTTTTAATTGGTGGGGTGGCCTCATCCTGGAAGGCTGTTTCCAGTTGTGTACCCCAGGGATCAGTGCTTTTGCCTGTTTTCTTTAATCTATTTATGGTCTTGTATGAGGAAGTGAGAAGTGTAATGATTAAGTCTGTGGATGATACCAAACTGTGGGAAGAAGTAGGTACATCAGAGGACAAGTCAAGGATTCAGGGAGATCTTGACAGGCTGGTCCTATAAGCTGAACAAA
>NW_005842007.1:1458722-1460449 GCF_000455745.1 Alligator sinensis
TCAGCAGGATCAAATGCCAGGTCCTTCATCTGGGTAGGAAGAACCCTCACCATATCTATACAAGGGGTGGTGGTCCAGTGGCAGGCAGTGCATCTGAAAGAGACCTAGGGGTCACAATTGACCACTAGGTCAATCTGAAAGAGACCTAGGGGTCACAATTGACCAGAAGATGAATATGAGCCACCAGTGTGACAAAGTTCCCATCAGAGCAAATAGAACTCTGGTGTGCATCAGCCAATGTGTCACCAACAGATCCAGAGAAGTGCTCCTCCCCCTCTGTTCAGCATTGGTGAGGCCACAGCTGGAGTACTGCATCCAGTTCTGGGCATCACACTTCAATAAGGATGTGGACTAGCTCAAAAGGGTGCAGAGAAGGGCCACCTACATGATCAAGGGCCTGGGCACAGGCCCTATGAGGAGAGACTTTGGGATCTCAGACTGTTGAGCCTGCGCAAAAGAAGGCTGATAGGCGACTTGAAAGCTGCCTACAAATATGTCAAGGGAGAACACCAGGACCTAGTGAACAACTTTTCAGAAAAGCCTCCCCTGCAGGAAGACACAAACCAGTGGACACAAGTTAGTCAAGGAAAAGTTTCAGCTGGACATAAGGAAAAACTTCTTTTATGCACAGGTAACTAGAATCTGGAATACACTTCCAGCAGAGGTGATGCAGTTGCCATCTCTGACAGTTTTTAAGAGGAGGCTGGACAAATACCTTGATGAGCTCATTTGAGACCAATTACCTCCTGCCCATGGCAGGGGACTGGACTTGGTGATCTTATAGGTCCCTTCCAGTTCTTCTTTCTATGATTCTATGATTAAATCCACTCAAATCAGCATTGCCAGAATATTGGTGCCTTTGTGACTTTTGTCTATAAATCTTTACACACATATTTCTTAGGTGTTCTTTGGTAAAAAATAAAGTCAAATTCTGCCCTCAGCTCACAATTTTGGTCACAATTTTGAATATCCAAACTTTGGTTCTTATTATAAAATAAAGACTTGTTTGTTCCATTTTTTGGAAAGGACACAGATTTCATAGATTTCATAGACATTAGGGCTGGAAGGGACCTTGGAAGATCATCGAGTCCAGCCCCCCGCCCAAAGAGCAGGAATTCAGCTGGGGTCATAGGATCCCATCAAGATAAGCATCCAATTTTCTCTTGAAGGTGTTCAATGTAGGTGCTTGAGCCACCTCTGGTGGCAGGCTATTCCAGACCTTGGGGCCTCGGACAGTAAAGAAATTCCTCCTTATGTACAGCCTGAAATGGTCTTTCAGTAGTTTATAACCGTTCGACCTCATCATCCCTTGGGGCACTCTGGTGAACAAACATTCCCCCAGATACTGGTGGTCACCCCTGATAAACTTATAGGTAGCCATCAGATCACCCCTGAGCCTGTGCTTTTCCAGGCTAAAGAGCCCCATACCTCTCAGCCTGTCGTTGTAAGGTCTGTTTTCCTGACCTCTGATCATGTGTGTGGCTTTTCTCTGGACTTTCTCAAGCTTCTCCACATCCTTTTTGAATTGTGAAGCCCAAAACTGGATGCAGTACTCCAGCTGCAGTCTCACCAAGGCCGAGTACAAGAGGAGAATGATGTCCCGGGAGCATCTATGGATGCAAGCCAGCATTTTGGTCGCTTTACTAGCCACAGAATCACATTGAAGGCTCATGTTCATTTTGTGGTCGATGATGACCCCCAAGTCTCTTTCTTCTGTGGTCATAGAC
>NW_005842007.1:1460545-1469733 GCF_000455745.1 Alligator sinensis
TTAAAGAAGATGTTGAACAATATGGGTCCAAGGACAGAGCCTTGGGGGACCCCACCGGTCACAGGGCACCATGACAATTGACTTCCATCAACCACCACCCTCTGGGCTGAACCATGGAGCCAATTTCCCAGCCAGCAGATTGTGGTGGACCCAAGGCCACAATTGGCCAGTTTTGCCATGAGGTGATCATGGGATTCCAGATCAAAGGTTTTTTTGAAGTCAAGATATATGACATCAATCTCTTCTCCCTTGTCGAGGTGATAGGTCACCTGGTCGTAGAAGGAAATGAGATTGGTCAAGCAAGACCTACCCACAACAAACCCGTGCTGGCTATCCCTCAAGATGTTGGCGTCGGCCAGTCCATTAAGGATGGCCACTTTAATAAACTTTTCTAAGATCTTTCCCAGGATAGAAGTCAGGCTGATGGGCCTATTGTTTTCCAGATCCACTTTCCTCCCTTTCTTGAAGATAGGCATCACATTGGCCTTCTTCCAGTCTTCAGGCACTACACCAGAGCGCCAGGAGATCTCAAAGATCCATGCCAGGGGCTGGGCTATGATGCTCGCCAGCTCCTTGAGTACCCTGGGGTGTAGATTTTCAGGGCCAGCTGACTTGAAGGTATCCAGCCTCTCAAGATGTTCCTTCACGAGGTCAGCATTGATGTGGAGCAGGGGATCTCCCTCACCCGGACTTCCCTGTCCTGTAGTGGGCATGGGCATCCCATGGGACTGGTGAAAGACCAACACAAAGTACCCATTTAATAGGTTGACATTTTCCTGGGCGTCAGTTGTCCCATCTGGTTTAGCAGGGGTCCAATGTTGTCCTTGCTTTTCCTCCGGCTTCCCACATATATAAAAAAGGACTTTTTTATTGTCCTTGATATTCACAGCTAGTTGGAGTTCAGTTGCAGCCTTGGCTTTCCTCGTTTGCTCCCTGCAGGACCAGACCAGTGCAGAAAAATTTTCCTTTGAGATGAATCCCATCCTCCATCCTTTGTAGGTGTTTCTTTTTAGCCTCAGGAGGTCTGCTAGATCCCTGGAGACCCAGGGGGGCTGCTGTGCCCTCTTGATGCCTTTCCTCCAAGATGAAATAAAATCAGCTTGTGCATTGAGGGTCTCTCCCTTGAGGAGCAACCACTTTTCCTGAACTCCCCTCCCCCTGGGGTCACGGTCCCTTAGGGCCTCACTGACAAGCCTCCTGAGCTTGTCAAAGTTGGCTTTCCTGAAGTCAAGGACTTCTGTGTTGCTGACTGACTTGCCAGCTTTATGGCGGATGGTGAAGGTGATCAGCTCGTGGTCGCTGTCACCCAGCTTCCCATCGATTACTAGGTCACTGATTAGGTCATCCCCAGTAGCCAGTTCCAGGTTGAGCAGCGCTTTACCTCTCATTGACCCAGATAGATAAACATGAATGTGGTAAGTGTGAGATCATGGGCAAGGTTTCCAGAATAAAATCTACCCACTTGTTTAAGTCTGAAAGAATAATGATTGTGTTCTATTTACCCAGTTAAAACTTTAGAGCTGCAATAGGGAACTGACAGCTGCATGAGTCTCTTCACTCACTGTTCTCTTCTTAATTAGGCAACCTGACTTCCTTTGCAAGACTTCCTCTAGCAGCTTTCCCTTATTTAATGTGCTAAAAAGGAAAGGCGGAGGGAGGGGGCAGAAAATCAAAACTGGCAGCAAAATCTTCAAAAGCAGAATACATGCAACATATCTGAACACTAAAATCAAGGAAGCTGTCCCTCTGCTGTGCCTCAGTTTGTACAGCACAAAAGGCACAACCAAGGCAGAAAGGCAGGATGCAAAATGCTTTTAAATGACCTTCTTACTGCTTAGATTCTGAGTTATCTAGGAGTTGATGCAGCCTCTGGCACACATTGGAGAAGCCCCAAAGACTGTTTAAATTTAAAACATTTTTAACTAGGGTTGCCAAGTAGGTAAGAATCATCATGGCACTAACTGCCAGAGAGACTCCAGCTCACATTTGCATCATGGGCTAAGAGTGGGAAACTGCAGGGTCATATGCTGTGGTAACACACTGCTCCCAGACCATGGAGGCTCTCGCTAACCAGCTGTAGAGCCTTGGTATCCCTACTGGATGTGATGTTGAGAAGAGGGTCTGGAGCCAGAATTTACCCTTCTAAACAGCAATAAATAAACATGCTAAGAAAAACAGGAATTGATCCTGCAAGGTGTTGAGAGCTTCCTAAGAGTCAGACGGCTCATCACTATGGTGAGAGAATGTTGGCAGTCATGAACCATGATGCCAATGCTGCTGCACAATAGCAATGAGCTACTGTGCAGTCCTGATGCTGCATGGGTCATTTCTGACATTACTGCGCAGTAGCAACAAGCTACTGCACATTAGCTCATTGCCACCACAGTGGTTACTGTGGTGGTTACTGCAGTGGTAACAGTGGTTACTGTGCAGTTATCTACTAGTTGCTTAAGCAGTCCAGAACTCATGTAGATATACCCAGTAAGTGCTATCATTTATTCCCACTTAAGCTAGCAGGTCAAATGTACTTAGCAAGGGGTGTGTTTGGGACATTAGACAACTCTAAAAATATAACAGGAAAAAGAATGCTCAGAAAGAAAACATTTTGGATTGGAAAGAAATAGATAAATATCACAAAGGATGGAAAAGGACATGATATTTTCAGGACAGTACACAGAATGCCAATAACACCACTAACAGAAAGTGAGTAGGGCTGGGGTGAAAATTTGCTATTTCTACTCTAGTCAAAAAGCAGATTTTATAGCATCCAAAATCTAGGAAAGCGTTAAAGTGAAACTGAAAACACCCTTCCTTTTTGTGTTTAAGAAAGACAAAGGGATATGACTCTCCTGTCTCTCATACCTCTCTATCACTCCAGCTCTTTCTGGAGTCATGAATTATGCAGCAACCCCAAGAAGATGCCTGTACTCATGGACTTTGCTAGAAAGAGCTGGCAGACATATGTTGCAATGTTGCTATGTGTTACCATGACCCTGCAGTACTGGAGTATCTAACTTTACCATGATTAAATGGCCTCAGTGCTTGTAATCTTTGATTTCACAGGCAGATTTTCAGAAAAGGGAGCGTAGATTTAGGACTGTATCCAATAAGCTTCAGTAAAAGACATCAAGGCATCTAATGGTAGTTTTCTCTGTGCCTCTTATCCCTTCTTTTCACAGCAGTTTGACTCCCATGAACAGCACAACACTTTGGATAAAGAGCTTTTGCAGGCTGTAGTGGGGACAGTTTGCTAGAATGCATTAAAAAAGCAACACCACTAAATGGATTTTGATCTAAGAAGAGTTCAGGGTTTTTTTCCCCTGGCAACTGAGCTAATAAATGTCATAAACTATGTCAGTTTTACCCAGTCAGTTGGGTTTCTCTGTCACCTATTGCCCTGTAGTGGCACTGTTGTGACTTTTCTTTGACTGCTACAGATCTACATCAGGAAAATGTCAATCCATGCTATTCCTATTCACTGAAGTGAATTTCATCCAAAAATGTGTCCTGTTAACACTTGGAATAGGATGTGTTAGCAAGTTGAAATGATATTTTCTGCCGTCAGTACAGCATCTCATCAGCACATAAGTATAGAACAGAACTACTGCCTACAAATTTGCAGTTTGTGAAAAAGAAATATGAGCTCTTTGTCAATGGAACACATCAGCTTCATCCTCCTAACATTTTAGGGCCTGATCCTCCAATCAGTTCCATTCACAACTCCCATTACATTCAAATAATCTCTTTGACTTCAGCCAAAGTGATGAATGTACAAAAATTGAAAGATCAAGCCCCATAGTCAGCAACCCCTCTGGCACTCTGCCTTCTATCACAAAAAGTTTCAGACAGCTTAATCTGACCCTAAACTACTTCAGCCTGAAGAAAGCCTGAGAAACTATAAACAGCCTGGAATTTCAGTGCATTGTAGAAACTGCATGAGATGCGCCTGGTTAAACATTTTTACCTGCCAGTGTCAATGCAAATAATCTCTAAGCAACTCAAAAACCCAACATCAAGGTATACGGTACAAATAAATTGCTATTCATGTGCCTTTATGTTAATAATAATAATTTAAGATTAGATTGTACTCAGTTCATTTAGTTCTGAACCACTGATGGTATGTACCAGTCTTGTTTTAGGACACTTCGTAACCCAATAACCCAATAACAGTTCCATTCATGTTTCTGTCCTGTTTTGGGGTGGGGAATGAAGCAATTTACTACAGCCTTTGAAAGGTCCAGCCTACTTCTACCTACCTGTGTACCCATCCACTCACTACTCACTCCCTGAGCCCTCACTACTTAAGGGAAGTAACTAGAATGTGGAACCAAGGTTATGGCAGCTGGAAGCCTGCCACATGGAAAAAGAAGACAGGCTGGGGAGGGACTTCTTATGCCAGTGAGTCCAGACATCTGTACTCATAGCTAACAGTTACTCAAAGATTCCTAGAACTCACCCAAGTCAAATCCTCATATATTACAATTGCATGGTGCAAAATCAGAAATAATACCAAGAACACCCTACAAACATGCAGCAGATAAAAACAGGAGAGATAATAGCATTGACAATTTGCTGTCACTACAATGGAAGATATCATGGATAAATATGTTCTCAGGAGTCACAGGAAAAGCATTATACCATAAGCTACAGATGAAGCCTTTACTGATTTGACCTATGGGGAAAAATATCCTTTTCTGATCCCAAAGTTGATGAACTTGTGAAAATCTATGCCATTTTTTCCTGAAATGCACATACAACACAATGGCATCAGAAAATTGCTGCACTAATAGAGAGGCGTTCTGTCCTAGGCAGGAAGAGGAGTCAAGCAATTGTTCTACAACTTTGTTTTTTCTGGTTGAAAAACTGTAACAGAACTCCTTGTTTCTTTAATGTCTTCTTTCCAGCTTGTGATTTTTTCTCGTTCCCTTTATGTTATGAAATCATATCTTATTGCTATATTAGGTTCATTTTTCACTTCAATTTAGTGTCTAAACTTGTACAGTAAGTCTCTTGTGATTTAATTCATTTAACATTTTATTGGAGGATATACTGTATTCACAAAATGCCCATGGAATTCAACTAATTTACTTTGACATTACATCATAATTAGGTGATCTGGCTCATTTATGTAAACAATGTCTTGTCAATCTAACAGAATCTGTATCTACCCATCTCTGAGCCTTACAGTATTTAATATGAAGGCATCTAATTATTTTAAAATCAGTTAAGTGTCTCTGGAATATCCAGTATTGCTAGGACTGAATTCCTTGTTTCTGTACCAGACCATATTATTCTCCTTCTTTGAATCCTTCAGTTGGCCGTCGTTATTCCACTATATAAGGTTTACGTTCCTTGGGATTAAGCCCTGTACCTTTGTATTTAAAGGACATTGTTATTTACTGTATTCCCCTGAATCTGATTCTACTAATTGTCCTGTGTGCCCATTGTTCCTATAGCCCTCCCTGTGCTTTTTCCCATTCCATTCATTAGTATTGAACATACTTCCAGACAAGCCCAAAACAGCTATCTTGTTTAATATTTGTAAAAACTCTGTCTTCTTCAAAAATAAACCAGAAATATAATCTACTTTGATATTAGAACTGATAGAAAATGGGGAAAAAATCACTAGAAGTTTTTGAAATTTTTAACCCCCCTGCTCATTTTTGAAATATTAAAAATCCAAGCCAACTCTCTAATTGCCCACTAAAGACTCAGGTGAAGGAGTTTGGCAATATTTACAATATTTTACACTAAAAAAATCAAATGTTGAAAAAAAATTGACAAATACTATTTTATAAGTCAACTGCTCATCTTTATCAAATTTTATGAGCAGAGGAAATATTGATGGAGACAAAATAGCAAACGTAGGAATGCTGAAGATGAGAGAACAGTCAGGGTGATGAGGGCAGTGGATATTTTAATGCATTTAATAATAAAAAGAAAAAATATAGGAACAAATCACCAGAAATTTCTAATACATGCACAGGTCCTTATTTTACTCCGCTCCTATCTTTTTCTCTCTCTCACTCTCTCACTCTTTGTCCTTTTAGACTGTATTCCCATCTGTGTTTGAAAAGGAACTAGAACATTTGGGTTCTACTGAAGTAATAATAACTAATAATAATAATTTGATGGAAATATATGAATGTATATGAACTCTCTCATCAGGAATGTTTTATAACATGAATAGTAAACAGAAAAGAGTTAATAGAGCTTGAAAACAACAGATTTAATGAGCAGATGGCTTAAACCAATGAAACAGACTGATAGGATACAGAAATGCCAGAATAAAAGGAGTTGAAATTAGGAAATTAATAAAGGTCAGGTGATTTGATCAAACTGCATTACATAATTGTTAATCTTTTTGACCAGATTTGCTGTAGTACCTATCATAATGGTATGGAAGGCTCAAATCATCAGACTTAATCTGATTTTAGATCAATGGGAGTTTGGTACCCAAATACCATTGAGGAAGTAAGCCTAAATGTTTATGATCATTTTCTGATACTCTTACTCATAATTATTCAGCATTATCTTATGAAAGGAGGAATAGAAGGGAGGAATAGGCTGCAATTGGACCTAGACAGGTTACAGGGGTGGGCAAATGAGAACAGGATGGGTTTCAACACTGACAAGTACAAGGTACTGCACCTGGGGAGGAAGAACCAGCAGCATACCTACAAGCTGGGGAACTCCCTTCTTGTCAGTGCAGAGGCAGAAAAGGATCTTGGAGTCATTATTGATCCCAAAATGAACATGGGCCAACAGTGCAGGGAGTTGGTCAGGAAGGCCAACCGCACCTTGTCATGCATCCACAGATGCATCTCAAGCAGGTCCAAGGAGGTAATCCTCCCCCTCTATGTTACTGGTCAAGCCGCAGTTGGAGTACTGCATCCAGTTCTGGGCACCCCACTTCAGGAGGGATGTGGACAACATGGAGAGGGTCCAGAGGAGGGCCACTCACATGATCAGGGGGCATCAGGGCAGGCCCTACGAGGAGAGGCTATGGGACCTGAACCTGTTCAGGCTCCACAAGAGAAGGCTGAGGGGGGATCTAGTGGCCATTTACAAACTAGTCATAGGGGACCAGCAGGCATTGGGGGAGTCCCTGTTCCCTGAACACTCCCAGGAGTGACAAGAAATAACGGTCACAGGCTGGCAGAGGGTAGATTTAGGCTAGATATCAGGAGGCGCTACTTCACTGTCAGGGAGACTAGGATCTGGAACCAACTTCCAAGAGAAGTGGTGCTGGCTCCCCCCCTACGGGGCTTTAAGAGGCTTGATGAATGCCTTGTGGGGGTCGTTTGACCCCAGTACTTTCCTGCCATGGCAGGGGGGCAGACTTGATGATCTGCTCAGGTCCCTTCTGACCCTACCAACTATGAAACTCTGAAAGGGGTCAGTTGGAGTATTTGTGGGGTAAAATGCTATTCACCATGGGCTATGGAATCAGAATTTAGCCCTTAATATCACATTACATTACCTACATTATTGAAAGAGATATTGACTGGTGGTCTGATTATTGGAACATGCCCTAGTTTAGGAATCAGTGGCCAAGCCTACTTGAGATGCTGACTGTGCACTTGTTACTGAGTAGTCATTTAATACTTGCATACACAAGTACTAAATGGCTATGCAGTAACTGGAGTTACTGTGGAGTAGCATCCCCAATGGCTTTTTGGTGACACTGACTGTGCAGTAGCTTGTTAATACTGCACAGTAGTGTTGTGTCATGCTTCATGCCACGCAACACTACTGCACACTAATAATGAGCTACTGTGCAGTAGTAACAAGATACTGAACATTCAGTGTCTAATGTAGACATGGCCAGAGGGCACACCTACACATGCTCTGGGGTGGGTTTACTCTACAGTAAATTACTCTAGAGTAAAACCCCCCACAGCAGGCATCTACACATGCAGGGAAGTGGGAGCAGATTTGCTGCCCATGGCAGTGATTTGCTCCTCCCCCCACCAGCTCTTCACCGGCCCCACCTGATGCTAGCTAGCTTTAGGGGGTGGCAGGGAGCATGGGGCCGGAGACAGATGTCTCCAGCATGATGGTGATGCTTACTGCTCAGTAATTTGCTCTAATCTTAAGTAAAGTATCTAACATAGATGTGCCCAATGGGCATGTCTATATGAGATGCTAAATGTGCAGTGGCCTAATAATATGCTAAATGTGCAGTAGCGTGTCACAGCAGAAACAGTGCTATTACACTACTGCACAGTATTATTAGGCTACTGCACATTAGCGTCACTAAAAAAGTGTGCACCTTTGATTTAGTACTTGGTTATACAAGTACTAAAATTAATGTGTCATAACTACAGTGCATTAATGACCATGTAGACACTCCAACTGTGGCTTTTGTACATAGATTTATAAAATGAATATCAGTCACTAATTCAGATAAAATATTGCTTTAAAAATTCATCTAAATATAATCCTTTAGCACAATTACTGTAAAGAGTGGAAAAAGTGGAATACTTCCATTTCCTTTCAATGAAGGCTCTCACTTTTTCATTATTATTGCACAATATGGAAACCTACTAATTATTTGCAAATATTCTAATATAATAAAAGGCTTAGCCCATCTGTCTGTGTTTCTGTCTATATATCTATGTGTCTATCTGCCCATAATGCTTCTGGCCAACTGTGCATGTGCTGCCAAGAAGATGGACAGCAATTGGCTGCATGGCCCATGCTGCTCAGGCCCACGTTTATACCACTGCTGGGAAAGTTTGGTGGTGGGGAACATGCCTGGGCCACCTAAGCAGTGAGGATTACCCCCACCTCCCTGCCTGAGAGTGAAGAGGGGATCATGGTAGCAGCACCCCCCTCACCACCCATCCCTGACACCCCCCAGAACAGCCAGCAGGGAGAGGGAGGTGGTGGGCAGGGAGGGGGGGAAGGAAGTAGGCAGACATGGGCCAAGTGGACCTGGAGTGATGTGGGGTGAGTGGGGCTGGACCCGAAGCAGTGTGGGGGAGTGGTGTCAGACCCAAAGTGGTGGGGAGGGGAGCTGGGAGTGGAGCGGGGTCAGACCCAGAGTGGCAGGGGGGAAAGGGGAGAGAATGGGCCTGGACCTGAAGCAGTAGGGGGGGAGGGGCAGGGAGCAGGGCCAGACCAAAGCAGCAGGGACTGGGGGTGGAGCACGTTTGGACCCAAAGTGGTGGTGGTGGGGGGAA
>NW_005842007.1:1469764-1493463 GCF_000455745.1 Alligator sinensis
CAAAGTGCTGGGAGGGGGTGGGGTCAAGCAGGGCCAGAAAAGGAGCAGTGATGGGGAAGGGGGGGCATAGGGCCAGATGTGGGGCTCTGTCTCCGTTGCCCCCATCCCTGTCATTCTTGACAGGCCATTTGCTAGTACTGAAATATACATCTCTCTCTCTCTCCCCCCCCCCCCATTGTTCTTCTTTCTCTTTTTCTACAGAAGACATGCTTGTTATTGAGGGTTATTTATCACTGTATTTCTTCAATTTTGAACTGGAATAACCCTAATAAAATCACACTGAAATTACTTTTAGTCCCAGTTCAAAGAAGTGCTTACATGTATGGCTTACTTTAAAGACATGACAAAATGCATTATTAAATCAAGTTTTAAACGTTTAGAGTTTGTGTAAACTTCTATCTATGTTTCAAAACCAATGGTCTTTCCATTTTCAAGAATAGACAGGAAATAGATGGCTCTGCACTATGTGGGTTAGTGCACAGTTTTGCATGAATACTCCTGCCCCAAATATATGTAAAATATTAACTATGAAATACATATTCTCAAAAATTGTATGCACTGGAATATTGGTCCCTGGCTATCTCATATTGTATGCTAAGCAAAAGTGTTCAAATATTTTATACCACCCAAAATCTTGATCTATAGATGCAAGAGAACATCAATATACAGACAGAAATAGCTTAAGTATTAAGCATTTGAAAACAATCCTTGAGTATTGGAAGATAAAGTTTATTCTTTGAGCAAGTAAATTATGAATTTCCTAATTAAGAATACAAATCAAGAGAAAGAAGAACAGCTAGATTCTGAAGACTTTACACTAATCAAGCAGAGCAAGCTGTGGCATGAAAGCATGAAACTTATAGCAATTCAATTCCAGGGTTTATGTAGGAGACATTTATTTTACTACTTTATACTTCATTGGATGTTTTTCTTTCATAAACAATTTTTATATAAAAACATTTCCACATTATCACCAGTTTTGGTAGTGTTTCAATGAAGAACTAATACATAAATTTGAACCAATATTAGATTGTCATATATTGAAGCACTTGAGGAATAATTTTTTTCTACCCAGTGACTGTCTAAAAGAACATGCTTAAAGAGTCATCATGGGAACAAATGTAAATATTGTCCTCTTTGGATGTTCTTCAGGCTACATGAGTCTTGCATTTCTTACCGTCCATTGGTCCATCTTCAATAAGAGAGGTGGAAGGTGGCCTCTATTTTGCCTATTCCACAGACAGGATAGTGGTTAAGCATTTTCAGAGCCTATCAGCTCTGACATATATTAGCATCTAGTAGGCCTGTGCGTATAAAGAACTATTCAATTCAGATTCAGATTTGGCCAATTCAGAGGCCAGCAATTCAATTCAGAGTTCTGGATCACTTTTCTGAATTGATTTGGCCCAATCAGCTTCGGAAGATTCGGTGCCGATTCAGAGCGATTGAGATTCGGCTATAGAGTATAATGGGAAATCAAAGGAATATCTATAAGGTTATCATTTTTTGGCTGATTCAGATGAAACTTGAAGAGATGATAGCCCCTGATAAGGGCATAAAGCTTGCCAAACTTCAGGAAGATAGGTACAGGGGTTTCTGGCAAACTGCACCTCAAGCTGCTGACAAGCAAAACTCGTGACTGTGTGTGTGTTAAGGCACAGGGGGGTGAAAACTGCAGGCCTGCTAGGCCCTGCTGCGGCCACAAAGCCTGCCAGCTATCAAGAAGATTGGTACAGGGGGGTTCTGGGGCCCTGCACCTTCAGCTGCTGACAGGAAAAACTTGTAACATGGGTGGGTGACACTGTGTGTGTGTTAAGGTGCACCCTCACTGACGCTGGGGCCTCTGCACAACACAGTAGAGTGCCCCAATGAGGTCTCCTCCTCCCCTACAGCCTCATTCCAGCCCACCACTTTATATGGCAAGAGGTATAAAATAACTTAATGACTCAGCACCAGTAGCACCACCCCTCTCTCAGGGAGCCAAACTGTCAGCCCTTCTTTCCTCTTAAGTAGGAATAGCTGTTAGGTGCGCCCTCAATGTGCGACTGTGTGTGTGTGTGTGTGTGTGTATGTGTGTGTGTGTGTGTGTGTATGTGTGTGTGTGTGTGTGTGTATGTGTGTGTGTGTGTGTGTGTGTGTGTGTGTGTGTTCAGGTGCGCCCTTCCTGGTGTTGGGGCCTCTGCACAACACAGTAGTGTGCCTCAGGGAGGTCTCCTCCTCCCCTATAGCCTCAGTCCTGTCCACCACTTTACATGGCAACAGTTAAGACAATCTGATATATTTTTCACAGGGCAACTGTATAGGTAGAGACATGTATTTTACCAAGATTTGGGGTTGAAAAACCCTTTGTTGGGCTGAGGAAGCACCTCCAGTTGGTGTGTCTGCTGGTCCTGGATGGAAGGAATAGTAAAGAAGCCAGAGCTTGGCCTGGCATGCAATGCAGGCAAGAAAGCCAGTCAGTGAAAATGGAAATGGAGGCATCAGGCAGTAAGGGACAGGGTGGGTGGGGGCAGGTAGGGAGGGGGATGTAGCAGCACAGGTAAAATTGCAGAGGTCCCTGGGCAGTCAGGATGTCCAGCAGGTTGCAGTGTATCAGAATTCTACTGTCTATATTGAGTCCATGAGTTTCTGTACCTACGACCTTGGAGGCTGATGAAGTGGAGTTCATAGGCCCAGCTCTGAAAAGTGGTTTGAAAATTCAAATAAGCACCTAACCTCATCACCAGAACTCAAGCCAACTTCCTACAGCTCAAAACATAAAACCTGACAACTATCCCCAGTACTCCCACAAACTGCACACCAAAATTTATCAAAGACAATACCCAACTATTTCTTGAGGCACATTCCTCACCAAAAAAAACCCACTCTGCCTCTAATCTCTCAGGCCTGATATTGAAAGGGAACAATTTACAAACCACTTTTCAAAGCCAAACCTATGAATTTCACCTCGTCAGCCTCCTAGGTACAGAAACTCATGGACTCAATATAGATTAGACAGTGTAATTCTGGCATTGCAACCTGCCAGACATCCTGACTTCCCAGATACTTCTGCAATTTTACTTGTGCTGCTACAACCCCCACCTCCCCCCTCACCCCAGCCTGTCCCTCACCCCCTGACATCTCCATTTCCATTTTCATTGACTGGCTTTCTTGCCTGCATTGCATGTCAGGCCAGCCTCTGTCTTCTTTACTATTCCTTCTATCCAGGACCAGCAGACACACCAACTGTAGGTGCTTCCTCAGCCTGATAAAGGGTTTTTCAGTCCAAAAGCTGGCATGCCAGGCAGCTAACCTGAGCTAATCTGGAGCCTCACAACTCCATTGAAACCAGCAAGTCTTAGGCCCGTCAAAGACATAACAGGTCTGGATTTTCCGCAGCCAGGACTGTGTGTGTGCGTGTGTTAGCTGGTGCCTCCTCCCAACCTTCCAGCAGGGGAACATTGGTCCTGGCATTTACAGGGCTGCCGCACCACCAGCTGTCCCACCAGGCCTCCCTACCTTGGCAGGGTGCAGTTTTAGTAGTCATGCCCAGGACCGGGGGTCTCCTCCTTCCTCATAGCCCCAGTCCATACCACCAAGTTCATCCTGGCATGGCACATGTTCTTCCCTTGCTGGCTGGTGATGCAGTGAGTGGTGCCTCCTCCAGCTGAGAGTGGGGCATTAACTGCTTTTTTTAAAAGGAAAATCATAAATAAGGGCAGACTGAGTGAGGAGGGTGGCACTCGGTCCATCTGCAGGTGGAGCTTGGGGAGCCCCAGCAGTTGGAGGTTCACTTTCAAGAAGACCAGCTGCTCCACCAAACCAGGATCTAAGCAGGTACAGTGGGGTGTCACAACATCTCCTGCAATGCTGAACACCTTCTAACTTGGAACACTAGTTGTTGGATGGGACAGGTGTTTCTGGAAAACCATTGCCAGATCCTGCCACATCTGGCTGCAGCTTGCCCAGTAGGCCAAGGGGTCGCAGTCCAGTGGCTCCATATCCTCGGTGAGATAAGTAACCACCACAGCCTCAGAGCTACCTGCCTGAGGCTGGAGTCTGGAGCATTTGGACACCAGCATTGAAGCCATGCCCTTGGCCCACATTGGCAGTGGCTAGTGTGGAGAAGATGTGTGGTCCTGGTGCTGGTGCTGGTGCCGAGAGTGCTGTCATGGGAAAGTGGATCCCCCTCTTCCACATCCCCTTGCCTCTGCCCTTCTGCCTTCCTGACTCTGCTGCCCAGCATCTGCATCCAGTGATTGAGGGTTTTGGTGCTGCCAGTGCACATGCTCCCTTTCACCCTCAGGTCACATATGCCTGCCAGCATGTGGACCATACTGGATAGCAAGGGATCCAGCCATCTCCCGATGCCCTCCTTTAGCCATCTCACCAATGCATCCTGCCCTAGCCAGGAACATTGATCCCTTGGAACTTCTCCATTTGTTTCTTCAGTTTCCTCACTACAGGGATGACCTGGCTAAGGAGGGTATCGGTAGAACTGAGGGTCTCAGTGGCCTTGAGGAATGGCTTGAGGACCACCAAGATCTGGGAGATGGTACCCCACTCAGCTCTGTTCAGGGGGCCACTGATCCCAATCTTCCCCAATGGCCATCTCATGGATGGCCTTCTGTTGCTTCACCACCCTTTTGAGCATCAGGTATGTGGAGTTCCACCGAGTCTCCACATCCTGCATGATTTTGTTCTGTGGGATGCTCAGCTCTGCCTGTTTCTCCCACAACCTCTTGCCCCCCTTGATGCTGCAGTGGAAGTAGCCCATTACCTTCTAGCATTTTGAAATGAGCTGGCTCATAGTGGTAGTGGTGGCAGCACCACCACTGTCAGCCCTGTCCCCCTCCAAGGCATCTACAACTATGAGGTGCAGCCTGTGTGCCACACAGCGGGTGCCACAAAGTTGACATCACAGACAGTATTGACTATATTGGCCCCATTGTCAGTGACCATGAACCCACAGATGAGCTTGGCCTGCTCAATGCATTTCATGACCACCATGATCTCCCTTGCTGTGTGGGACTCATCCAGAACCTCAGCTTGGAGGAGAGCCCACCAACAACCTGACTGATCACACCAGTGCCCTGTTAGGGAGAGGTAGGTGTGATCACCACCCTGTGTAGTATGAATTTTTGCATACTAGTTATTATGTTTAAATGATAATAGTACCTATTTATGAACAACGTAAACTCCATTTTGTGCTTGTTTCCCTGCTTGACATGAGTAGATGAACTTTATATGCCTTTTGTACGTGAGTATTTGTTTGAGAGGGTGAATGGTGAAATAATTGCCTGAAAACAGAAGATGATTTAATTGATTGTGGAAGCAACAAGGCACCAATGCATACGTTACCAGACAGTAAGCTAATTAATTGATGGCTGAAGAACTTGTCTATGACCAGGTGCAAAGAAGAAGGAATTTTGCATATCCTGCCATTTGAACTACACAATGCTTCAAGACCAACTACACAATGCTTCAGCAGAGATAACCAACTTTACTGGAATGACCTCAAGTTGAGATAACAAGAAGAAACAACCTGTAATTAAAGACTGAGCAAGGAAAAACCCCAATGCTGAAGAAAGACTTGAAATCCCTATAGAAGTGAGATGCAGGCAAGCCAAGATGGAGAATCCACTCTCTGCAACCTCATGGAACACAAGCATGCATGTCTGTTCTTCCCCTGCTCCTATCACCCTCAATAAGCCTGGACCCAGCCATTCAGTGCTAATATTGAGTAATATCAGCTAGTAGCTATAAAATCTTACTGGAGTGGTTTTGCCTGTATGTCTGTGTATGTCTGTTTGTATGTATGCTTGTGTATGACTGTTTGTATGACTGGTGTGTCAAAGCTTATGTATCTGTTTCATGTAATCAATAAACATGGCATTTTGCCCTATTCCACTTTTTAAGGTCTCGCTCTTAATTTGATCTATTGGCAATTTTAAGTAACACCTGGCTGCTCCAGATGTCAAAGGTGGAGTGCAAGGTACCTGAGGCCCTCCTTTGTGCAGCTCCTCCCTCAAGTACTCCCTGCATGCCTCATACAGGGAGGGATACCACCATCCTGCTAAGGGTGGTGCATGTGGGCACTTGGTAAGATGGGTCCGTGAGTGCCATGAGCCACCTGAACCCTGGCTGCTCAAATAAGGAGAAGGGCTGGCCATCCAGAGCAAGCATCTCTCCAATGGTCTTGTTGAGCCCCAGCTCAAGTCTGGGATCGTGCCCGGTATGCAAAGGCCAATAAAGATACCAGGGGTGAAAGTATAAAGAAGATTTATTGCTAGCAATAAAAGGTGCGAGCGGAATATTTCACGTAACAAGCACACCGATTTGTAATTCTAAGCATCTTTTATACAGGGGTTATAGACCTTCATAAGCATTCTTGTTTGCTAATTGGTTATAAAGGAGTGACACAAGGAGTTCTTTACTGAGCATGTCTCTATACCTGTGTTTTAGCTATGTATCTCATTTACATACATGTATGTTTCATTAGCATACTTTCTGCCCACCTAGGGGCGTGATTTTTAGTATTTTAATGAGCTCTTTGCCCTAGTCCTCTGATTCTGCTTTTGTTTTCAAGCCTCCTTTATCTAAGACTGTCTCCTCCTTATCATTGCAGATGGGCATTACAGAGACTTTTGCTTGGGCTTTGTATAGTAGTTTCCAGGTCAAACCTCACAGTCTCGGTGATCTCTCTTGCCTTGGGAATGCGCTCCCTCTGTCTGCAGTTTCCCCCCATCACTCCAGGGTGACCTGCCTCTGCTTTGGGGGGATGGGTGCTTTGGAGAGAGCAGGGGACTTCCCTTTGGGCATGCTTGCACTTGTGCCAGGCTGAGCAGGAAGAAGAATAAGGGGGTGCTGCCTCCTGAGATGCAGCAGCATCACTGTGGTGATGAAGTGTTTCACCTCCTTGCCCTGGCTGATTGGCCTTCAGCACTGCTGGCAGATAGCAAACCTGGGATCATCTGCTAGCTCAAAATAATCCCATACTATGCTCATCCCCAGCTTCTGGGTTGAGGGTGGGGATCCTGCCTTTTCCCCGTCCTCAGCAGACTTAGGCACAACAACAGGGGGATCTGCCTCAGCTGAACCACTTACCTGAGCCTCCACAACCTCCTCAACCTCCTCCAAGGTGCTGCTTTCCAGAGAAGGAGACCTGGGTCTAGGGCACTTTTGAGAGGAGTGGGGCACAAACCCAGATTCCTCCTCAGTGCTTGAGCCAGGGCTCTCAGGTCCCCTGGTTCCAGATCCAGCTCCTCCTTTGGCAGTGGGAGGCTCATGCTGGTAGATCACATTGGGCTGTAGGAGACTGTCATTCTGTTGCTGGTGCCTATTTCTGGAGTTAGGGGAGGTGGTGCAGCTGCAGGGACTTCAGGTATTGCTCCCACCTCCTTCCTTTCACTGGCAACAGAAGCCTGAAGGAGGCTCTGAATCAATTCAGAAAGTTTAAAGCTTCAAGTGATTTGATTCAGATTCAGAGATTTGGCCTCCATGTCTTCTCCAAATTGAATCATGAATCAAAGCTTTGCACAGTCCTAGTGTCTAGCATTTCCTATTGGCTACCTAGAGCTCTTTGAAGGCACCTACATTAACCATGATTTGCCCTCAAACTTTAGCCAATTCAGGTGCCTATACATGTGTAGTGAGGCTGCTCTGTCTCTAATTACAGTGCATCAGAGCAGCCTTAGTTAATCAAGTCTGCTGGAGCGTGGTAATTACTCCACTCCAGCAGACCTCATTGTCTTGTGTATCAGCATTCTCATAGTGAAAAATGGCTGTGGGGCACTTTAAGTAAAGCTCATTCAAGCAGCTTTAGTTAAAGTGCCCCTGTTGCCATTTTTCATGGCAGGGATGCTGATACACAAGACACTCCAGGCACTTTAATTAGAGCCTCTCTTGGAGCCACTCTAATTACAGCACCCCCCACTCCCAGAGCACACATATGCATGCCCTTCAAGACTATATCCATTGCTCCTAGTCATTGCTCAATTATAATTTTAGTACTGTTGTGAATCAGGTCCCCCAAACTCTCCAATCTCTTCTGATTTTATCTTCTATGATGATGTTACCTAATCTTAGTGTTACAATTTAGGTGGTGGCACTGAAGTCATGAAAATGGCTTGGGGCAGAATAGTCCATTCTCTGAAGAGAGTGTTTATTGAGTACAGTAATGTAGTTTTAAGCATAAGACAAAGAAACAACATAGAACTTTAAGTTAAGACGCAGCAGAAACTTTGCATGAGTCTTACACAGCCCCAAAGACAGAGTGTCTCCCTGTAGCCAGGGGTATAGGTTGTAGCTGTGTTGGTCTAAGGACATAGGCAGACAAGGTTCCTTGGGTAAATCTGATATCTTTTATTAGGCCAATTCAAATAGTACCTCTGGCTTTTTTACTATTCATTTCATCCAGGAAGAGCACACACCAAATGCAGATGATTTCTCAGTTTGACAAAGGGTATTTATACCTGAAAGCTTGTTAAGAAGAATTTTTCCAGCTATTTGAGTCGGTCTAATAAAAGATATCATATTTATCCAAAGAAACTTCTCTGTCCCTGTAGCCAGACATTCATAAGTTTTCTATGATCTGAAGTTCCTCTTGGCAGGTGGGGTTCTCAGGATGTTCATCTCAGGATGTTTTCTTGGACTCATTTTCATCCCTCTAAGGATATTTATTCTTTGGTCCTATAATGTCCCCAGTTTTCAGAGGTTTTATCATATTTATGGTATGGGTGGCACTGTTTACAGGGTGCCTACTTTGAAATCGAATCTGTTGTAGCTTCCTGCTTCCTTAAATCACATAGATTATCTACTGCCTGTTTAAGCAGTCTGGTACCCCTGCTTAGGTTATTTACTTGGCATCCTTTCCCATTGACTACATAATTAGTTAAAGGGCCCCAAAATGTTGTGACTATGCCATGCATTTCCCAATACGGATACCCTGCAGTGTCATAAAGTAATTAACACTAACACGGTAAAAATTAACATGATATAATTAAAATAGAAAAGTGCAGACATAATATCTTCCACAGGCTATGAAGAAAAAATATTTAAAATGGTATTTTGTGCCTCAATCATCAATCCCCTCAAAATACACTTTTTTTCATTTTTAATTTGTTCAATGTTTCCACAAACGGGGGAATAATTAAAAATCTTTTCTCTGTTTTGGGACATTACTGCATTGTGTGTGTGTGTGTGTGTGTGCGTGCACATGCACACGCAAGCATGCACACACACACATGTGTGATATGATATCATGGTATCATGATATATGTATTGAAGCAAAGAGTCATAGAAAATTAAGGTTGTAAAGGACCTTAGGAGGTCATCTAGGCTAAGCCCCTGCTCAAAGCAGGACCATCCCCATCTATATTGTTCCAGTCAAGGCTTTATCTTGATGACAGTGCTGGAGAATCCACAACCTCTCTAGCTAACCTGTTGCAGTGCTTTACTACCCTTCTAGTGAGAAATATTTTCCTAATATCTAACCTAAATTTCCCTTGCTGAAACTTGAGTCTTGTTTCTTCTTCTGTCATCTACCACCACTAAGAAGAGTCTAACTCCATCCTCTTTGTAACCACTCTCCAGGTAGTTGAAGGCTACAATTAAATCTCCTCTCAGTCTTCTCTTCTTCAAACTAAATAAGCCCAGTTCCCTCAGCTCCTCTTCAGAAGTCATGTGCCTTATCCCCCTAACCATTTGTGTTGCCCTCCACTGGACTCTATCCAATATGTACATATCCTTTCTGTAGTGGAGGGCCCAAAACTGGACACAGTACTCCAGATGTGGCCTCACCAGTGCTGAATAAAATGGAATAAACACTTCCCTCAATCTGCTGGCAGTGCTCCTACAAATTCAGCCCAGTATACCATTAGCCTTCTTTGCAATAAGGGCACACTGTTGGCTCATATCCAGCTTATTGTCCACTGTAACCCCTCAGGTCCTTTTCTGCAGAGTTGCTATTTAGCCAGTCAGTCCCCAGCTGGTACCAGTGCATGGGATTTTTTTGTCCTAGGTGCAAGGTTGCCATTGTCCTTATTGAATTTCATGAGATTTTCTTTGGTCCAATGCTGCTTTTTGACTAATTTTCTCTGAATCCTAGCCCTACCCTCCAGAGTATCTACTACTCCCCGCAGCTAGGTCCCATCTGCAAATTTGCTGAGGGTGTACTCCATCCCATCTTCCAGGTCACTGATGATGATATTGAGCAAAACCAGCTGCAGGACTGACTGACCCTTGGGGCACTCCACATGATACTGGATACCAAGTAGACATTGAGCCATTGATTACCACCCTTTGAGTGTGATGATTGAGTCAGTTTTCTATCCACTTTAGAGTCCTTTCATCTAACCCATACTTCCTTAGTTTGCTTGTGGGGATGCAGTGGAAGACCAAATCAAAAGGCTTGCTAAAGTGAAGGTGTATCACATCCAATGCCTCCCCCACATTCAGAGAGCCATTCATCTCATACAGGTTGGTCATGCGTGGCTTGTCCTTGGGGAATCAACTATGACTGTTCCTAATCAGTCGGGCCCAGACACCAAAGCAGACACATGTGTGCAGCAGCTAAAGTGCACCCTCGGCTCCCCCCAACCACAGCACACCAGAGCAGCAGTTCTCCTCTGAATGAAGAAGCAGCAACAGGTAAGTGTAAGAGAGTTGGGGAGAGGCAAAGAGCAGGACTAGCTATAGGGAATTGGGAAGGGTTATTCCACCCTCCTGTCCCCATATAGCGGTGCCAGTTGAGAGCTGTGCAAACAGGCCGAACAAACAGCATACTTGTCAGGGGCGTGCTAGAGTTTGTGTGGGAGTTCATGCAGGAGGACGCACAGGAAGGACCTGAACTCTAAGAGGCAGCAGCTTCAGATGGAGACTTCAGGTGAGTGAAAGAGGAAGAGTCTTTTAATGGGGGTTATGACACGACCCTGCCCTGGCACCGTTTCCAACCTGGGGTTCTGCTGAGCCCTCCACCCAGATGGGGCCCTTGGATGGGTCAGAAATGCCATGACCCCCTGTCTGGGGGTTTTCTGGTGGGACCTCTGGGTCCTGGGGCAAAGGGGGTGGGGAGGCTAGGAGTCCCCTCACCTGTCCCATGTGTGCCCTGCTTGAGACCCTGGAGGGGCAAGTGATGGAACTCCAGGCAAAGGTTAGCAGGATTCAGGGGATCAGGGCTGCAGAGGATGACATTGATGGGTACTTTCATTCTCTGCAGGATCAGATATCTGGTAGAGAGACAAAACAGGGGGGACTTGATCCAGAGGAATGAAAGATGGCCACCTCCAAAGCCAGACATCATGCTGCTGAGACAGCTTCCCCAGTGCAACTGGGGAACAGATACCCCGGCAGCACTGGGGGATAGGGCAGTGAAGGAAGCCACAGCCACAGCTGCAACCACTACCATGCAGGCTGAGAGTCAGGCGGGCAGCTGAAGGGAGAGATGCTGAGTCATTGTGGTGGGTGACTCCCTTCTGAGAGGAACAGAGGGACCCATCTGTCACCCTGATCCCATGGCTACCTGCTGCCTGCCTGGAGCCTGGATCCAGGACATCACTGTGAGGATTCCCAACCTCATCTGGCCCTCCAACTACTATTCCATGGTCCTCATCCATGTGGGTACAAATGATGTGACCAGGAGTAGTCTGAACTGTATCATGAGTGACTACAGGGTTTTGGGGGCCAGGCTTAGGAAGATGGGGGTACAGGTGGTCTTCTCATTGATCCTCCTGGTCAGCAGTCATTGACAGTATTACAACATCTGAATCAAAGAAGTCAACCTGTGGCTCCAGAGTTGGTGTCATCATGCAGGTTTTGGCTTCTTTGACCATGATCTGCGCTTCCACGAAAGGGGCATCCTGGGACATGAGAGAACCTAGGATCAATGAACCACAAGCCATGGACTGGAACAGCCCACATAAGTACTAAGGGGCCTAATGGGCATCAGGGCAGGGGGGCATCAAGGGAACCCATCAGGGGGCTCAAGTGTCTCTATACTAATGCTAAGAGCGTGGGGAAAAAGCAGGAGGAACTCGCACTCCTGCTTGCAAACAAGAGCTTCAACTTACTTGGGCTAACTAAAACCTGTTGGGACCCTACCCACAAATGGGCAGTAAGTATTGAGGGCATAGGCAGTACAGATATGATAGAGTAGGGGGGGAAAGTGTTGCTCTTTATGTCAAGGAGCAAGATACTTCTTCCATGATCAAGATGGGACCAGAGGAGGGGCAAATTGCGGTATTGTGGGTCAGAATGCAAGGGGGTCAGGGGGAAAGGGACTTGGTAGTGGGGGTCTACTACAGGTTGCCACATCACAAGGATGAGTTGGACATGGAATTCTCCAGACAGCTCTCAGAGGCCATATGGTCAAGGGACATTGTTGTCATGGGTAACCTAAACTACCCTGACGTGCTAGGAGTAGCAGTCAGCTAGATCCAACTGTTCATGTAGGTTCTTAACCTGCATACAGGACCTTCAACTAACACAGAAGATATACGGTCCCACTAGAGGAAATGCCTTACTGGACTTGGTGCTGGCTACAGGGGATGACATGGTAGGGAATCTACTGACACAAGGTAACCTAGGGGATAGAGACCATCACTTGATTGAATTCACTGTCCGGCATAGGGTAGGAAAGATAACCAATAAGGCAGAAGTGCTAGACTTCAGAAAGTCTAACTTCAGTGTGCTCAGGAGATTAGTTAGTGAGGCACTGAAGAACAGGAGCATTGGTGAGATGGGTGTCCAGGAAGGGTGGCTGTTCCTAAAGGGAGAAATCCTACAGGTGCAGAAGGAGACAATCCCATTGCACAGGAAAAGGGGAAAAGGGGCCAAGAAACCTTCTTGACTGAACAGGGAAATCCAGGAAAGCCTAGGGGCAAAAAATAAAAATAAAAAAGGCATATAGGCTGTGGAAGCAGGGGGGAGCTACCAAGGTGGAATATACCTACTTGGCCTGCAATTGCAGGGAGGCAGTTAAAAGGGCCAAAGCAAAAATGGAACTGAATCTGGCAACAAAAATTAAAGACAACAAAAAGTCCTTCTTCAGGTATTTTGGGAGTAAAAAGAAAGTGCAGGGTAGCATAGGACCCCTACAGGACAAACTAGAGCAACTAGTGACAAATAGGGGGGACAAGGCTGAGATCTTTCATGAGTTTTTTGCTTCTGTATTCCTGAACATGGATCAAGGCAAATCTCCCAATTGGATCATAGACAGGCACAAAAGGGACACCACCCCACCAACTGTTAGTGCTGACTTACTGAAGAGGCACTTGGAAGGACTGGATGTGTTTAAGTCAGCATGCCTGGATGATCTTCATCCAAGAGTGCTGAAAGAATTGGCCGGTGCCATAACAGAGCCACTGACATAGCTGTTTGAGCATTTGTGGTGCTCAGGTCAGGTCCCAGAGGACTGGAAAAATGCCAATGTAGCCCCTATTTTCAAGAAGGGGTGGGGAAGGAGGAACTGGGTAACTATAGACCGGTTAGTCTCTATCCTTGGGAAAACCTTTGAAAAAATTATTAAGGATCATATTTGTGGGAGTCCAGTGGGAAAAACAATGCTGAAGGGCAACCAGCACAGATTCATAGCAGGTGGATCCTGCCTGCCTCGTTTATTTTTATGACCAGGTCACAAAATGCTTAGATGCAGGAATCAAGGTAGAGGGCATTTACTTGGATTTTAAGAAGACTTTCTATATGGTATCTCATCTTATTCTCATAAATAAACTGAGCGGCTGTAATGTAGATGATTACACTGTCAGGTAAGTGGCAAATTGGCATAGGGGTCATGCCCAGAGAGTGGTGCTGGATGGGTCGGTATCAACCTGGAAAGATGTGGGCAGTGGAGTCTCACAAAGCTCAGCCTTGTGCTGTTCAATGTCTTCATCAGTGACTTGAATGAGGGTGTGGAAAGCACTCTGTCCAAATTCACAGATGATACCAAATTATGGGGTAGAGTTAACACACAGGAAGGTAGGGATCAAATCCAGGCAAATCTGGACAGGTTGGAAAAGTGGGCAGAACAGAATAGGATGCAGTTCAACAAGAACAAGTGCAAAGTGCTTCACTTAGGAAGAAGGAATCACCAGCACACTTACAGGCTGGGGGAGGACCTTCTCAGGTGCACAAAATGGAAAGGGATCTTGGAGTCATTGTTGACACCAAGATGAACATGAGTCATCAATGCGATGAAGTGATCGGTAAAGCTAACCGCACTTTATCATGCATTAGCAGATGCATGACAAACAGGTCCAAGGAGGTGATACTTCCCCTCTATGTGACACTGGTCAGGCCACAGTTGGAGTACTGCAACCAGTTTTGGGCACCACACTTCAAGAGAGATGTGGACAGCCTTGAGAGGGTTCAGAGAAGGGCCAGTTGTATGGTTAGGGGCCTGCAGGCAAAGCCCTACAAAAAGAAATTGAGGGCCCTGGATCTCTTCCACATACATAAGAGAAGGCTGAGAGGTGATCTTGTGGCAGCCTACAAATTCATCAGGGAGGGGGCAGAGGGGACAGCAAGGAATAGGAAATGCTCTGTTTACCAGGGCAGCCCTTGGAGTAAATAGGAACAATAGCCACAAACTGACAGAGAGGAGAGATTTAATTTAGACATCAGGAAGAACTTCTTTATGGTAAGGGTTGCCAGATTCTGAAATGAGCTTCTAAGGGAGGTAGTGCTCTCCCCTACCTTGGGGGTCTTTAAGAGGAGACTAGACATGTACCTGGCTGGGGTCGTCTGACCCCAGCACTCTTTCCTGCCCAGGGCAGGGGGTTGGACTCGATGATCTACTAAGGGCCCTTCCGACCCAAACATCTATGAATCTATGATCACCATCTCCTCCTCCAAATGCTTAGAAATGGATTCCTTAAGGAGTAGCTTCATAACTTTTCCAGATATTGAGGTGAGGCTGACTGGACTGTAGTTCCCCAGATTCTCCTTCTTCCCTTTCTTAAAGATGGGCACTAAATTTGCCCTTCTGAAATCATCTTGGCCCTCTCTCAATTGCTACAAGTTTTCAAAGGCAGTGGCCAGTGGCTCTGAAATCACACTGGCCAACTCCCTCAGCACTCTTAGGTGCATCACATCCAGCCCCATGGACTAGAACACATTAAACTTCCCTAAATAGTCCATAACCAATTCTTTCACCATGTTTGACTGCTCACTGTCACAGGGTACTCCAAAAATTTTTGAGATACCTTGCTCTATGAGCAGTCTGCCCAACCTGTGCCCAACATGGCTTGATGTTTGTTGTTATACAGAGTGTAGGAGGCTGCCCTGGTTTTATTAGAATGACCACCCTGATCGTGGTCCTGGCTTTATGGGCCAATTACATGCCTCTGTACCTCCCCTAGACCATGCCCCATGCCTCACAGATGGCATTATTCCAGATGTTCTCAGCCCCTCTCAGCCCCACTCCAGGCTCCCATACCTCTTGGTCTCTCCACACAGCCCCTTCCTGGGATGCCAGACTCCTCAGTCTCCCTCTCAGTCCCACTCAGGTTGCCAGACCCCTTGGTTTCCCCTCTGGCCCCTGACTAGGCCTTCAGACCCCTCAGTATTACACAACCACTCCCTGGACTACCAGGCCCCTCATTCTCCCACTTGGCCCTTGTCCAAGCTGCTAGCCCCTTTTGGTCCCTCATGCTGGACCTCACCACACTAACAAGCCCCAGAACCAGTCTTCATGCCTATCTAATCTTTCTTGTCCCTCTCAGGTTTCCCTCTAGATGTCCTATGCCCCTCCTGGTCTGCTAACTACTGGACCCCTTGGCCTTGGCTCCATCTTCCATCTGAGTCCTCCATCTCTGGCCCCCAACTCACTCAGGCCCCTTTCCTTGATCCCTCATCAGATGGCCTAGCACCATCCATCCTCATTCCAGGCTG
Organism: Alligator sinensis; assembly: GCF_000455745.1. NCBI lineage: Eukaryota > Metazoa > Chordata > Crocodylia > Alligatoridae > Alligator > Alligator sinensis. The sequence continues at coordinate 1,485,632 of NW_005842007.1, forward strand.
CACACCCTTTAACCCCTTCCTTTTGACTGTGGGCATACAAGGACCTATGGCCTCTCCTAGGCCCTGGCCCCACCTCAGGCCAGTTGAGAACTCCAGGATCTCCCAGCTCTGGCAGTCTATGCCATGATCTATTTCACCCTTTGGCCCTTCCTGGGCCCTGGATGCCCAAAGGCCAGTTGAGATTCCCACGGTTAGTCCTCCAGCTGTCATCCCTCTCAACTCTGTGAGTCTACCTCTTGGACCCCTCCATAGATCGCTCCCTCTCTCTAGGATCAACCAGAACCCTCCATAAGTCTTCCCTAATACAGACCCTTCATTCTCTGGGCTTATCCGGAACCCTCAATAGGCCCCCATATTCTGCTCCACTCGCTGGGTTCACCCAGAACCCACACTAAATTACTCAGACAGTCCCTCTCTCAGGGCTCACCCTGATGGGCTCATCTGGCCTCCCACTAGGCCTCTCATCCTGCCTTCGGACAGGCCCCAGGCACTCAGCCCCTTCTCAGGATTCTGGACCTTCACCACTGGGTCCCCCAGTAACCTCCTTCATCCCCTTAGTTCCTACCCAAACCTCAAATGTTACTCTTTGCTGGTCTTCAGAAGCGGCAGCCATCCTGTTGGGTGATGTCCCTACACTAGCTCCCAGGATGTTACTGCCAGCCCTACTCTCAGGGTCTAAGCTTATACCCCATCTAAACCAAGCCCTCTTCCAAACAGGTGTCTTCCTTGATCAGGCCTAGCCTCACCTGCCAGCCCCCTGGGTCAACTGACTCCAGAATTAGCCCTGATCCCCACCTGCCTGTGGCTCAGCAGGATGCCTTCCCTCTTTAAGTGGCAGACACATCAAGTGCCATGCCACACTCACGTCCTCTCCAAACTGTGTTGTCACATACAATACTGTGGTATTTGACCTTCCCTGTGAAGACAGGTGAAAAAAGTATCGAGTACTTCAGCTTTTTACACACAACCGGTCATTAGGTTGCCTCCCTCACTCAGTAAGGGACCGACACTTTCTCTGTAACTGCTGTAATAGTTTTCCACTATGTCTATACTTGCTTGCCTCTACTACCAGAAATTCTGGCAACAGACAGAATCTGACAAAACACCAGAGTGTATGCACAGCCACATGATTTAGGTAGCTTAGGGTGCCTCCACACAGCAGCTGTGTCACCATAGTACAAAGTGCATCCCAAAAGACAGCTACTACAGTCTTCTGAAGAGACTGTAATAGCTGGAAGAAGGAATGGAAGCATCTACATGCACCTTCTGCTATTTTCTGGATGGCAATGAAAGCCTTACTTCACTCAACAGAGATAGTTTAACTCTGCCTACAGAAAGAGTAAGCTTCCTGGCTCACCGTAGCTTTGAATGTGGATGCAGTCAAATTATGTTATTAGAACTAGAGTTCAACAAGAAATGCTTTGTAAAATTGACTAATACATGCAAGTTTCAATAATGCTGAGCTTTAAAGCAGATTACCTTCTTAGGTTACTTAGAGGTAGGCATTTTAGATTCAAAAGAATGTCAATAATTTCATTATCGAAATATAAAAAATTAATAACATGAGCCTAAACTGGAATAGATGAACACACTTGTATTTCAACTAATCAACTTGGTTTGTTTAAATCAGTGAGGAATCACAGCCTTCCTTAAACTATCTGAAGGAAAGTCACAACTTGCGTTTTTTAGAAAGATGACTCCAATTTTATGGGTGGAATTTATGCCTGTAAAACAAAATTCTAGTGGCTTGGGCTCATACTAGAATTTTGAATGCAAATCTAAGTACTTGCTCTGGGTTAGCCCACAAGAATGGAATGGTGGCACAAAGCCAAGCACCGCTCTGTCACACCTGAGGATCAAGCCTATGGCCTTAGCAGCTCTTTTGCATTGCGTAAGGGTGCAGAATGATTGTGGTGTAACGGATGCAGGTATAGTAGTAAAGAACTGAAATGATGAGTGCTATCACAAAAGACTTCATGCTGTTGTCAAGAAGAACAGGCCAGATTTAGAAATGTTACAGAGAAGGAAAATCACAAGACTTGGATGTGTAAGGCAAGGCAGAGAAAAGAGTCAAAGATGAGTCTCACATTTGAGGAAGAGAGACAAGGGAATCATTCACCAATGACAGACAACTATTTTATGCTTCCTTTACGCAGGTCGTTTTGTAAGTGAATGGAAACTAAACAATGAAGAAAACAACCTCACTGCCCAGACCAGGTTTACTCTTATTATGCTCAATGTACAACACATTAAATATAATAGTATTAAAAACTGAAGGAATCTACATCCAAATTGAATTTGTTCAGTGACACAGTGAGAATAAATGCAACTAGCATACAATTAGTTGACTCATTTCACATCATCCATATTTTGGCACACATCTCTTTAATTACATTATGCAAAACAAGGGCAATCACAGACATGACAGAACTCTTTTATCCTTCAGATGGTGTTCTAGTTGGTGTTATCACAGCATATTCCCTTTAAATGTTTAAATACAAAGACCTTCCAGCTGATGTTCATTTGCCATAAAATATGAGAAAAAATCAAAATGACGACTTTTATTTTAACCTATATTCTGTTGTCATAACCACAATACAGTAATTAAAGAATGTTCTGAGTGGAGATGGCAGTATCAAGAGACATTCAGCTCTTTCATATATTATGTTAAATCTATTGAAAATAGTCAAGTGCAATTTTGATGAAATTTTTCATTTTTGAGAATTAACATACAAATTGTTTAAACAAATATGTGAAAAGGTTAATAATTTGATTCAAAAGTGCATTTGTCAACATTTAAGGGATTTCCCCTGCCTTTCTGGTAACATTTTTAAGCCAGTTTAACTCTACCATTGTTATTTGCCTAAGGAGATTCCAATCTTTTTCATGTTCTTTTAGGGTCAAACCTGTCATCAGTCAGTAATGTCACACTAGGAAAGAATCTGGCCCATAATCAGGTAAATATACTCATTGGCATAATTGTTTCCAGAAAAGAAAAGGCTTGGCTATTTGTAATAGAGATACTGGCATTTTTTTCAGTGGAATAGTTTTCCTTTAGAAAATCCTGTTTTCAAATCAAATTGTTTGTGGGAATGTGTCAATTTTGAGGGCATTTTCAACAAACGAATATCAGGATGCAATTCTAACTTTCTCATTTTATTTGGCTAATGTGAAAACATTTCATTCTCATAATGTTCAAACATTTTGGTATATATTTACATTTAATACTATATTTAATATTGTACAATATAATCTAAAATATAATGCTTCAACTTTATTAAAGCAAAATGCCTCATTGTTTCTAAACACTTTTTTTTACATTTGTCATTCTGAATTTTGATATTTGTATTACAGCTTGGATTGCCAAAAAAATTAAATGTTGACATTTCCCATGGAATATAATTCCCTTTTTTCTAACCTTTCTAGTACTTTTAACCACAAATGTTCAGCTTGAGTAATGCTATATGTTTTTTTGGTTGTTTTTTTTTCTAGTTGCAATGATCAACAGTGGTAAGTGGAATGCTTACTTTTAAATGCCTTTCTATACACCCATAACTACAAATTCCAACACTTCATACACCTCTAACCTCTAGATCTTCTGAAACTGAGATGCTCACCATTTATCCCATTCTGGGTATGTCTAACTGTACTGTTTTATTAAGGTACCAGTCTCCATATCTAAAAAACTGTTGTCAGTTCTCAACTGAATCACACACAAATACAATTTGCTAGAGAAGTACTAACACAAGTCCCCAGCCATTATAGACAGGGTTTTTGACATAATTCCAGTAAACTTTGCCACTGATAGATTGCTGATAGTTCTGGTAATAAAGTTCAGCTCCAGTACATCAAGCTTCCCAATACTTTAATTCCTGGAAGTGTCTTTTTCAAAAAGACAGTACTTCATGATGTGACATAAAAACAGGAAAATACAGATAAAAGAGTTATGTACCTTTTGTTTGTCAGATGTCCACATGTTCAAAGTCAGAATACTCGACTCTTCACTTCTCTATCCTCATATCAATAATTTGTTTTCTAAATGGCAAATGCACAAGCACATCTGAAAATAAATTGGACACTGTCATTACATCATGTCCTTCAGTCATATATATTCACATGGGCTCCAATTTTGATAGCATAGGTATTTATATGGATTCCATCACCATTGCCCTTTATATATTAATAATATATAATGTATTGTATCCTCATAATTCATATGTGAGTTAGAGAAAACTAATATCCCTATCTTATTGTTGAAGATCTAAGGCTTCAAGGATAGACCTACAAAAGGACTTTGATGCTGCCAACACTCAACATTTACAGACGCTAATTTTATGCGCTTGCCAACTCTTAGAATCCACAGCCCCAAGTTAGATGCCAAAGAATGGGGTTTTAAAAAGCCAACAAGCTCAGCAGAAAGCCAACAAAACCAGGCAACGGAAAATTTAAGAATGAGGCACAGGCCTTGAACCCTCTCTTTCAGACTCTTGGGGCACATCCCCACATGCAGGGGCATGTGCTGGCAGCAGCAAAAAAAGTAGCGGCAAAAATCTGTATTGCTAGTTTTTGCCGCAGTGCATGCCCCTGCAAGTGTGCTTTGGTGTAGGACAAGATACCAGAGCAACTCCTGGAAGGACCAAGCCTCCATGTCTGCCAGCGCATGCTCCTGACACATGCACCACACATTTTTTACTGCATTTTTGCTACTGAAAAATCCCGTTAGCAAAAAAGCTCTGCAAAAAAAAAGGTAGCAAATTTTGCCTCCATACTGCAAATTTGCCTGGTGTGCAGTTTGTGGCACTACAAAGAGGTTTGCTGTGCCACTAACCACATGTGCCTGCACATCTGGATCTGACATAAGGGGCTAAGCCTTCTTTCTCTGAGTTATAAAGAGGTACCTCTATTCAGAATCATAGCTGGAGTCTTCTCCTAAAATTAGGCATCTATTCTCTTTCTCTCAATGAAAAGTTAGACTATGGGGGGATGGTGATTTCCCCATCTTTTAATCCAATAGATCAGTGTTTGGAGTATACTAAATGTGGGGGACCTGGCTTCCACTCTATTTTCTACCTCAGTTCTCTCACAAAGAAACCCCAGCCACCAGACCATAAAGCATATAGAGAGGGTGAGTAATACTCTGATTCCCCCGGTGAAGCCATTTTACTTCAGATGGAATAATTAAACAAACTGTGGACCACAAAAAGGAAACAAGTGAGCACAACACTATAGCCTTCTTGTTAGGGCAATCATCCTTGAGGGAGAAGAACTAAGCTCCTTCCTTTGCTTCAATAGCTGTTGAAGTAATTTGGTTTTCAACCATGGTAGTAGGGCACCCTGGGATACTGTGAGATCTTTTGAAGGGTGCTGCAAAGTGTGAGGAAATACATGCAGGCTCAGGCTTTTCCATGCCTGGCCACTGCCCTGCCCCCACTGCCCAGCCCCTCTGCAAGGAAGCAAGTACTGGGGTGTCTCTCAATTCAGAAAAGTTACAGATATGTATTGAGTCAAACCTGGGGTGTCTTGAGTTTAGAAAGTTTGTTCACCACTGCCTTATAGACTTACAGCTTGTCCAATAGTCTGATGGCTCCTGGGTGGTGAATGATATGGACAGATATCCCCTCAGGTAGAAGGGAGAATCTATATACTACCACACTAAGAAGTAGAGGATCTGAGATGATTTTGGATTACTTGCACTTACTGAACACATACGTGATATACAATTTTAAAGCTTACAGAGTGTAGTTTTCATGAAATCATGAAATCATGAAAAAGTACAAAACACCACAAAAATTAATTTAGAAAAAGCAAACAGAGAAAAAACATTACATGATACAATGCATGCACATGTCCTACCTATGAACTCTGAAGTATGCTGGCACACGGTACTAGGCTTCATTCCATTGTAAAAATATATGCAAAACAGATGTCTGCCTAATTTTCACTTTATATACTAACACTATCTACTTAGAACAAACTTTCTTTGTGTGCTTTTAAACATAATTAATTGCTATTTCTTTGTGTTTCTCTGTATTTTTTTGTGTGTGTGTCTAATTATTTCAGCTCTAAATAACTCCTTAAGTTACTATATACTGGGCAGGTCTACACAAGATGCTTTACTGCACAGTAGACCAATTTACTGAGCAGTAAGCATTACCGTCTACATGTGCAGATGCTTACTAGGTGCATCTACGTGTTCATTAGTGTGGTAAAGTTACTGCGCATTGTTTAATACTTGCATAACCAAGTACTAAATCAATGTTTAGCAACTGGCGCTACTGCTAAGTAGTGCAAGCCCATGGGCTTTTACAGATGCTAACAGCATAGTAGCTTAATACTACTGCACAGTAGCATATTAGCATGCATTTTGCCCAGCATGCTACTGCACGGTGTTATTAGTCTACTGTACAGTTAGCATCTCATGGAGGCACATCCACTGCACAGTAAATTGATCTACTCCACAGTTAATTTGCTATGTGCGAATGCAGATAGCAAATGCAGGTAGCAACTAACTGCTGAGTAGCTACTGTGCAGTAAAGCATGTGTAGAGAGCTGACTGGGAGCAAATTTGCTCCCAGTCAGCTAAGCAGTAGGGGGCTGAAGATTTCTCCCTGCCTCTGGGAGCTGCCTACTGCTGAGGCAGTCTCTGATGGCAGAACCCAGAATGAGACAATGTCCCCCTGCCTCGACAGCAGGGAGATCTCCACCCAGGCTCCACGGTCAGAGAGCAGAGACTGGGAAATTGCTTCCTGCTCCTCTCCCCCCACTCCCCACCATGAGCTGCATGCTGCTGCTAGGGCGGTCTTCAGTGGTGAAGCCCAGACAGGGACAATGTCCTCCTGCCCCAGCTCCTCACCCTGGTTCTGCGATGGCAGAGCAGGGGCCAAGAGATTGACCCTTGCCCCTGGGAGCTGCCTGCTGCTGGGGCAGACTCCAGGTGGCAGATCCTGGGAGAGGACAATGTCCCCCTGCTACCAGGACAGGGGGACATTGTTTTCATCTGGGCTCCACCACTGGTGCCCATCCTGGCAGCAGGCAGTTCATGGGAGAAGGGAGCAATCTCCCAGCCCCCACTACACAATCACAGAGCTGGGCCTGGGAGCTCCCTACATGGGGAGAGTTCCCTGACCACCCTGGAGCTGACTGGGACCTGCCCTAGACTGGGACAGTTCCTGGCCAGCCATGGGCTGCACAGGGAAGTCTGCATGTGCAGCCTGGAGAAACAATTGGTGACAGACAGAGGGGACAAGGCTGAACTCCTCAACGAGTTCTTTGCCTCAGTGTTCCTAAGTGAGGGGCACGACAAGTCTCTCACTGGGGTTGTAGAGAGGCAGCAGCAAGACGCCAGACTCTAGATCTATAACTATGCAAACATATGCTCAGGTTCTGCATTAGTTAGTGATAAGATGATGCTAATAATGATGATGAATTTATCTTCAGTCATCCAGTGGAGAAGCTGTAATCAAGTCATAGTGGCCAGCAAGATTAAGACAGCTCTTGGATATAACTACAACTTCTTTACTGTCAGTCTCACCTCCATCCTTGGCAGTCTTTGAAAAAATTATCAAGGCTCACATTTGTGAGAGCCCGGCAGGACAAATTATGCTGAGGGGAAACCAGCACGGGTTCGTGGCAGGCAGATCGTGCCTGACCAATCTAGTTTCTTTTTATGACCAGGTTACGAAACGCCTGGACACAGGAGGAGGGGTGGATGTTGTATACTTAGACTTCAGGAAGGCCTTCGATAAGGTATCCCACCCCATACTGGTGAACAAGTTAAGAGGCTGTGACGTGGATGAGTGCACAGTCCGGTGGGTGGCGAATTGGCTGGAGGG
>NW_005842007.1:1494374-1496295 GCF_000455745.1 Alligator sinensis
TTTCCTGCTTATGCAGGGGGTCGGACTCGATGATCTATTGAGGTCCCTTCCGACCCTAACATCTATGAATCTATGAATCTATGAACAAGAGCCAAAGCTACAACAGTGCAATGGCATTCACATTGCTTAGAGCAAGTACAATTATACTAATAAATTCAGGATCATCCTGTTCCAAAATGCATGGACCTGTGTCACAGTATTGGAGCACTATATCCACAAGACAATAACAAGTTATGATTACCTTTTTGTAGTAGAGACTGGAGAAATAATTAGTGACAGGACCTGAAAATGAAGACCTAAAACTTCAGGACTTGATGAAATGCAGAACTTGATGAAATGTATGACAACTGTACTCCATATGTTACAGAGTGAAGAAAACCATTACAAAGTTCTCTCTATTGCACAGCAAAAATGCCAGAGCACCTGCTGCAAACAGAATGAACAAGCGTTGTTCTTTTTTGTATAAATGATAGCACATTAGATAGGTTATGTTATAATCCAGCAAAGGTATTGGAAGTTGCATCAGTTTTTGTTTCAGACAATGGTACCCCACTGGCTAATGTACATTGTTTATCCATGAAATTCTAACCCTACAAATCCTTTCACTTGCACTACAACCGCATCATACTGGACTTGTCTACATGTGCATTTACTCTATCTTAAATTTACTGCACAGTAAATTACTTCACAGTAAGCGGGAATAGGCTGGCATCTACACGTGCCGGTGTTAAGGCACATTAATACTGTGTGTGAACTGACTTGTGACTGAAGTTAGTCCCAAGTCAGTCCACACACACAGTGTTACTGCACAGTGAGGTATCTACATGTGTGTTACTGTTTAGTAACTAATTTACGCTCAAGTCGGTGTGAATCATTGTTTACTGTGAAGTAGGGGCATGTACGTGTAGATGCGCACACATACTGCACAATAAATTTGGTTACTGTGTAGTAAATGCACATGCATAGATGTGCCTACTTAGATCCAATTCTTGAGTTATTAGTGTATCCAGTTATTTGCTCATGGTGTGTCCAGTTTTCACACAGGCTTAGAACACCAAGAAAGCTGATCAGCAGAGCAAATAAAGTTACTATACTTGAGTTTGCATCTTACTGTATCACCAGAAGGCCTCAGTTCAGTTTATTGTATTCATCTAGCATACTGACAAAGCATTACTTTGTATTCATAGATTCATAGATTCATAAATGTTAGGGTCGGAAGAGACCTCAATAGATCATCAAGTCAGACCCCCTGCATAGGCAGGAAAGAGTTCTGGGTTTAGATGACCCCAGCTAGATGCCTATCTAACCTCCTCTTGAAGACCCCCAGGGTAGGGGAGAGCACCACCTCCCTTGGGAGCCCATTCCAGACTTTGGCCACTCTAACTGTGAAGAAGTTCTTCCTAATGTCTAGTCTAAATCTGCTCTCTGCTAGCTTATGGCCATTATTTCTTGTAACCCCCAGGGACGCCTTGGTGAGTAAAGCCTCACCAATTCCCTTCTGTACCCCCATGTTGAACTTATAGGCAGCCACAAGGTCGCCTCTCAAAGTTCTCTTGCGGAGGCTGAAGAGGTCCAGGTGCCCTAGTCTCTCCTCATAGGGCTTGGCCTGCAAGCCCTTAACCATACGAGTGGCCCTTCTCTGGACCCTCTCCAGGTTATCCACATCCCTCTTGAAGTGCGGCACCCAAAATTGCACGCAGTATTCCAACTGCGGTCTGACCAGCACCCGATAGAGGGGAATTATCACCTTCTTGGTTCTGTTCGTCATGCATCTGCTGATGCACGATAAAATGCCATTAGCTTTTCTGATGACTTCATCACACTGACAACTCATGTTCTTCTTGGAGTCCACTAGGACTCCAAGATCCCTTTCTGCTTCCGTGCCACCAAGCAGGTCATTTCCTAGGCAGTAGGTATGCTG
>NW_005842007.1:1496470-1516940 GCF_000455745.1 Alligator sinensis
ACCTTCCAGCCAGTGCCTTCAGTACCCTCGGATGGAGCTCATCCGGGCCTGCCAACTTAAACGCATCCAGTTCCTCCAAGTGCCTCTGTACCATCTCAGGGTCTACGCTTGGTAGTCTGGCACCCTGCTGCTGCCTCTCTACAATCCCAGTGAGAGACTTGTCTTGCCTCTCGCTTAGGAACACAGAGGCAAAGAACTCATTGAGGAGTTCAGCCTTGTCCCCACTGTCTGTCACCAATTGCTTCCTATTCCACCCTGGGCCTTCCTTTTCCTATTCCACCAATTGGGTCCTATTCCACCCTGGGCCTTCCTTTTACTCCCTATATATCTAAAAAACAATTTTTTGTTATCCTTAACTTGGGATGTCATCCTCAGCTCCATGGTAGCTTTGGCCTGTCTAACTGCCTCCCTACAAGCGCGAGCAGAGGAGGTATACTCTTCTTTAGTAGTCTCTCTTTTGTATTGTGCATTGTAGATTAGAAGGAAATAATTTGCAATACATGAAAAAAAAAAAACTGCACTCCACATTGACACTTACATGGGATTAGCAGATATGTTGCGCGCTAAAGTAGAAGGAGCTCTAAGAGCAGAAACTGTTGTGACTCGGTACTTAGCCAACACCAGCAGCAAAAGTAAAAATGGTCAGCTCTACTAGCATGACCAAACATGCCCAGTTGTGATCTGCCCAGAATCTGCCCATAGCAGCTTACATCATGATGTGGACATTTGCTAAACCAGACCTATTTATCACCTTTTCTTGCAGTCATAAATGGTGCAAGACCATTGCCAGCTTCTAGCCTTACCAAAAGGTTGATCACAGTCCTGATATTATGATCAAAGTGTTTCATGAAAAAGCACAGGAACTCATCAGAACAGTCACGTCACATTATTTGATGAAGTGAAATCATTCATGTATGTTAGAAAGTTTCAGGAAAAGGGGTTTCTCATATTGACATGGGCATCAGTTTGTTGCAACACCAAGAGAGAAATCATCTGACAACTTCAAAATGCAAATACAGACAGATTCTCAGGGATATTACCTCTGTAAATAAGTTTATAATCAGAATATGTCCCCTTGAGACCACATGCACTTTTTCTCCCCTTCATGACTTATAAAATGGTTGAACAACCTTTTGAAGTTACTCTGAACTCAACAAGTGATTTCAAAGAGTAAGAGCGCTATTTTGTTACATTTTTTTACTTCAGTTTTGTCCTAAGATTTTGTGGAAATATTTTGAAGGAAGCAGCTTTAAATAGTTCAATCTCAGTCATTATATAACAAGGCTGAAAAGAAGTGAAAATCAACTGCGGACTGGAACAAAATTTTAGACAGAAACAATATGTTTCGCTTTACTGAAGATTTCAGAGTTTGTGGCACAATCATGCAAATTTGACATAGAATTTGTCTGAAGAGCAACAGGGAAATCAAGAAAGAGCCAAATGTTAAAAGAAAAAAAAAAAAAACTGTACCACAGTGGAAGGAAGGGAAATAGAACAAATTAAATGAGTTTGATTGATCAATGGCAGAGGTATTTGATTGTGCACTACAATCTGAAGCATCTTCTAGTTTAGTAGACAACCGTCAATCCTCTGGATCAGTGTGTATGCGTAAGAAGTCTGGTCGGGTGCATGATTCATCTACTTGTGGCTGATAAGCCCAATTCAAGAGTGACACCACTTGTTACACGTTTCATAGATCCATATGTTGTCTAAGTTGGAGTCCAAGTTTTACAACATGCTCCTTTCTTCTTTCTATCTTTGCTTCCATTCTCTGAATCAAAGCAGTTTCACATTGTGCTGAGCCCAGTCCCAGATGTTCCCTCCAGATCAGATGAATTTCTGCAAGCTCCTGCCAACTTTCTACATTGATGATGAATGACTTCATATAATTATTGCACACGTCGTGGTACTGCCATAGTGGGAGACACTGCTTTCTAGAGCCATCTGGAATCTCGCTGTAGAAAACGTTCTTGGGAATATGGTCTCCTCCCATTCTCCTGACATGGCCAAGCCACCACAAAGTCCTCTTCTTGGTAGTGTTTTCTAAGTGTGTTAGTCTTGTGTGCTCCAGCACCTCTATGTTTGGTATTTTGTCTTCCCAATTCATTTTCAGGATCTTACACAGGCATCTCACATGGAAGCTGTTCAGTCTTTTAATGTGCCTGGCATATGTAGTCCATATTTCTGAACCATAAAGCAGGGATGACAGCATGCAAGTTTTCAGTTTAAACCATCTAGTTTAAGCCTTCAGAGAATTCAGTTTACATAGAAATATGGTGTAAAGAGTTATTTAAGAAAGAATCTTGTCTATAAAGCAAAAATGCAATCTCAATAAATGTTCTTAATGAAAATTTGCTGAGTACACACTTGCTCAATATAGATATCCCACAACCTGGGTGAGTGCTCTTAGTATTAGGTTATTATTAAAAGGACTTGTGACTTGCACAGTCACATTGTAAGGTGTTTGATCAGTGATGAGCATTCTTAAAATGGCTAGTAGATCAAACCCCTCAGGAAACAGAGAAAGGAAGGCTTAATTTGTGAATCATGCTTCTGCTTTTGTCCTAGGTCCTCAACACTGGCAGGGCATTGGTAGTTCAGAGCATATCCAGAAACAAACCTTTGCCCACCTGGGGATTTTAGTGTTGAAAAGGTAGGTGCTTACAAATTTAGGTAGAAGGTTGTCACAACCCAAAGGTGTGATTTTTGTTTTGTGTGTGCTTTGGCACCACTGAATTATTTTCCCGCCAATTTGTAGCTTTCTTTGCAGTGTGCATTTCTTTTTTGCAGCATAGAGATGCACTTTGCAAAGATTTCCCGCCATTTGTATTATAATTCAAGCCCCATTATTGGCTTGCGTGAAATTATTCACACGTGGCGGCTAGTGATTGGCTTGCTAGCCTTATAAAAAGCTTGAGTGGTTTCCGCCCAAGTTGGAGGACTCCACGAACACCAGGAGGAGGAGACTTCATGCTGTGTGAAGATCTCTAAGCACTGCGGAGCCCATCGGACCCAGTGTATTTCAAGAAGGCAACAGAGGTCTGATCAGCCTCTAGACTCTCCCCGTCACCGAACGATCCCTCAACGTACCCTTCCCTGCGTGCAAAAAAGGATCCACGGAGCCTCGACAACTCCGTGTGAGTGAGAGTTTTGTCTGAGTCCTCAAACGAGGATTTAAGCGGAGCTGTGCCTGGGAAACTGTCCAGCCTACACCGCAACCATCTTCGGTGTAAGTAAATAATCTTGAATCAACCATTACGCGTCCGTGACTAATTCTAGCGTGTTGCCTGCTTTCTCTGACCCAGCGTGTCCGGGTTGCTGGCCACAGCCCACGGCGCGAAAAAAGGGCCCCGGATCGCTCCCGGCCCGCACCAAGGTAAAAGGGGTTTTGAAGGTTGCAAATTTGGACCAAGGTGATTAAAGTAATATTGAAGCAAAGATCTTTGTGAGTGATATCTTTTATTTGAGTAACTGCATGGTTGGGATAACATTAAATTGGAGTCCTTTTGTGGACTGAATTCAAAGTGACTTGCCCAAAGTACTTTATGGTGCTTGTAGTGGATCAGGGAGCTGAGTTCATATCCTCACATCCAAAGACATCTGCTTAACCAGTGGCCTTCATTGCTACACTCCTGAGTTATACACTTCTACCACATCACAATCCACTTATTTCCAGTGTGAAATATAAGTATTGGAGCAGAGCTAAATACTCAAAGGTTCAGCTGCCTCCATAATCAAAGAGAAATGCTCACAAGGATAGAAAAAAAGATGACTTGCCTGTGCTGCTGGAATGAGGAATTGTGCGTAGGGCTCTGCTGGTACAGTTGGTGGGGAAGGGGACAAGAAAGCAGCCTAGAAACCTTACAAAAAGTCTCAAGACCAGTCTTAGATAAAGCTCCATGATAGGAAATCAGTTGAGTGAGACTGAACACTTATGGATAAAATTCAGGATTGTTGTCAAGCGTGAGGAAAGGTAGACTTATAGGGCCCACTGCTCTCCTTTAGTTCATAGTTCACTCTATTCTTGGCAAGAAGGCACAGCAAAACTTAATTTCTCTTCCCTTTCAGGGAGACAGGCTCATGCCTAAGGTGAGAATGGGAGGGGGAAAAATTGCCTGAGATTATATAGTTGCCAAGGGGAGACTCAATATTAGAACCCAAATCTTCTGATTATAAACCCTGTTCTCTAACCAACAAAATACCAGTACTGCAGAATTTGATACATCTTTTCAAATGTCCACCAGTTAAATCTTTAACAGAGTAGCATATCAAAATTCTATTAAAAAGAACAGGGTGCTTCACCTCCCCATGGAGCATTGAACACTCTAAGGTACAGGTATCAAACTCACTTGCTGCCTTGGGCCAGATCCACACTGTGGGGTTCCTTGCAAGCCAGATCCACCTGGAACATAGAGTGTCTTTGGCAGTTGCAGCAGCAGTTCCAGCTCCCACATATCTTGCATGCTGTGTGCCACGTGCCCCATGCCACAGGTGGGATTGCTGCCTCAAAAATGTCATTCATGCTAGGGCAGTAGCTCTAGCACCAGCATAAGATATACAGTGGTAGTGGCAGCGGGGACAGCACCTGAAAAGCTAGAGCCATGGCATTGGTGACAGGCAAAGTGTTTGGAGGGTGATGGGAGCTATGTCAACCCTTGCTTGTCCTCCTGCTGCTGACTGCCATGTCTTCTGGGTCCTAAGAACCCTAGATTCTCTGGGAAATCTCCCTCAGCCATGCCCCCGCAATTTGCAGTGGCCCATTGACAGCCTGGCATGCTAGAGACAGTGGCTTATTGGACCAGTTTCATCCCATGTGCCATATGTTTGACACCCCTGCTCTGAGGCACAGATTCTTAACTGCAGCACCCTGAGGTGCCATGAGATCTTTTTAAGGGTGCTATGTGGTGTTGCATAATATTAATACTATTTGGTGTGCAAATACCTACATGTTGATTCCCAAGATAAACTGAAAGATTTCAAGTAGAAATCCATGGTGTCAAAAAGATGTTGTGGTCTTCCTGAGTTCTCTGCAATAAAGGAATTGTTCTATGTTTTTCCCATAATTAAAAAAATGAGAGCTGGCATTTTCTTAGGGATGCCTTCAGTCTTCAAGTGTTGAGAATGTTTACACTGCTGCTGTATCACACCTGTGAATGTCAAGATGAAGTGCATTCCACTTGCTGACTCCCATTCCACTACTATCGTCTCCTAAAACTGAGTCCATGACCACCACCCTACTCTTAGGTGTGCTTACTGGTTCACACACAGAGTCATTCCATATTGCTTTTTGGGGGGGATTTGATGCACATGAAGCATGAGTGAATGGGTCAGGCAACTTCAAGGTGGTTTTCCTTGGAGTGGCACAGAGGAATGGTAAATATGCTGTCGTGGACCTCGCTACAATAATTCATGATTGGAAGCTTTATTTCCAATAAAGCTAGAACATATTTACTTATTCTTTTAGTAGACAGAAACTTAAATTATTCAAAGAAACTGATGTGGTCCATAAGGTCAGGGAGTGGCTTCTCTGATTTTTACTTCTGTATATCTGCTGCCTACTTTACTAATTCTGCAGAATTCCTTAATTTTCCTTCCTTCCGTAATTCTATTTGCATGTAGATTTTTGTGAAGATTCACAAAAATCTACATATATATATATATCCACAGAAATACTTAATAATTGAGATCTAAGGCCTTAGAAATGATGTTAGAACAGGTTTTTGACTAGGTAATTACATTTAAGGGTAATAGTCATTTTAATTATATTTACTCTGTCAATCAGAGACATTGGGAATTGCATCCATTTATTGAGGACTTGACAGGTTTTATCTGAGAGCAGTTTATAATTAAGGTCATATATTATCTCCTTTTTTGAAGCAATGAATATTCCTAGGGAGTTAATATGTGAGGCAAAGATAGTTATTCAGCCAAAGAAGGTAAAGCATATTCTTGGGGACTAATTTTAAGCAGGGCAGGTTCCCCACAATTACTACTTAGTGGGACAATGCAATGCACCAATGTAATACTGATCAAAGTCAATTGACTCCAGTACTATTTCACTAGCATAGAAGTATTAAAACCACTCTTTGGAAAGTGACACATCATCCCTACTGAGATTTGAATCTGTGATGCTAAGTAATCTGGATATTACAGATCAGATACTTAGTGTAGTAAGATATCCCACAATATAAATAATAAGCAACTGAATATTACACATTTGTAATTTAATGAAGTGATACTTTCAGTTTTAGAAATACAATAGGG
Source organism: Alligator sinensis (assembly GCF_000455745.1). Classification (NCBI taxonomy): domain Eukaryota; kingdom Metazoa; phylum Chordata; order Crocodylia; family Alligatoridae; genus Alligator; species Alligator sinensis. The sequence goes on from NW_005842007.1 coordinate 1,502,735, forward strand.
TGCATGGATTTGGGCATAAAGGCTAGAAAGAAATTTTAAATGGAAGTTTTAATGAAATTAGAATGACTTCTCTGATGTCCTAAAACATTTTAATGTGAAACTGTGAGGCAGGCCAACAATTCAGGATACTACTATTAAACTGATGATGACATAAATTTCTACTGAAGGGATTAGAAGAGATAAGGTAGGTACGTCATACATAAACCCACCTGTTCTAGTACCTTTATCCCTGTGTTGGAACCATAGTCATTTTTAAGGCATCTAAGGCACCATTAGTTTAATAGGAGCTATATACAGTTGTTCATATGGGACTATAATACAAACGGTAAGAACATAATACTTTTCTTTTAAGAGGAGTTAATGTGAAGTATCATATTCACATTTTTAGTAACTCCTTAAATTACATTTTTATACTGTGTTTTCAAGAGTTCTTTTGCAGTTCATTACCTTCCCACTGCCCCATCTGTTGGTAAGAGGTAACTTGGTGATACAAACCCTAATATCTATACATTTGGAAGGAATAGTATTCTGGGTATACAAATGACTTAAATGTGCCTTTACTGTGTTCCAGCACAGATTTAAAGCTAATTAAATACTAAATGTGCTGTAAAACACTTTCAAGATCAGTTTGGATTTACATTATCGGAACTTTGTAGATCTTTCAAAGTGGCACTAAACTAACATACATGTTTAAGCAGAGTTTTCTGTTTCTCAGATTGTAAATGAAGTCTCCTTGTTATTCAGTTTTTAAAGGCAAGTACTAAAGTGGGTATTTGTTTCTTGAACACATTCTGCATCTGTTTCACTTTAATTGGTTGAATCGATTAGGATAAATACAATAAACTAGCCAACAATGACCAGAGGAAATACAGCAGTATTCGAACACTGAGTAGCGTCTTGAGAAGCAGGTAATTATTAGTATTCACGAAAATCTTGAAAATCTTTAGACTTCAGGGCTGTGAAGTTCTTTTACTAAACTTCAAATGAATCATTTTGCAAAGCACAGGAAGTGAAGCTTATAACTGCCAGTGATGCACACACATGAATTCTTCACCTTATTATTTCCATGGAGGAATAATAATTCAAGGAAAAATGTATAGTTTTAATATTGCTTTTACCTTAACAATCACTTAATAAAAACATAAATCATTGAGTACTAGTATAAGATGAGAAACATTTAACACTAACAGTGTATTTTCCCCTAAGGTTTTTCCACTAGATATCATGTTTGGGAGGATTTACACACATCATATGGTCTATCAGGAGAGGAAAATAGTGGGTTTTTTTCAACTTGAGAATATAGATTGATAAAGTTTTAAAACTATTATTTTAAAACTGAGACTATTTCAAGATGAGGTTTTAAATGCACATTCATATATTTGATTTAATATAATGGTTTTTGGTTGTATCATGCCATTGATTTTTAGGCAGAGCTCTCCTAATGTGGATGACGAGATATGGTTTTTTATTTTTGGTTTTTTTCTGGTTGGTCTGTTAAATGTCCCTTAGTTATCTTTTGTTTACAGGCAACCCCTGCTTAGCACTCTTAATTGGTCCCTGAAAAAATGAGCATTAAATGAAACCAAAAGTATTTGATGACCCAAGATAGCAACCACAATTGTTTTTAATGACCCAAGATGGTGACTGTGAGCATTATAACAAAACTCGCTAAGTGCTAAGTGAAATCAAGTATCAATTTAAAATGAGCGCTATAACAAAATAGCGCTAAGCGAAACAGATTAAGCGGGGGTTACCTGTACTTCAGTTGTGAGAGGCCCAAGGCACTGCTACCCTGAAATAGGCAAAATATTTAGGATGGAATGAAAGCATTCAAATACTAAAGGTAGAATAACTATAAATTGCAAATTCTCTCTGGAAATCTTAGCCCTTCATAAGAGCTTATATTTGACAGTATATTAATGATATAACTGATAAAATTCAATATCATTTCCTAATTACATCAGAAATACAGCTTTCATATTTTTAATTACACAAATTATCCAAGGCACATAAGCCTTCCATATAAGAATAATGTTCAACAGTCCATTGACTTGCAATCAATGTTGCCTTCTTGTTTAACATTCTGTTTCTTATTAGGCTGAAATATCATGCAAATTTGATTCTGTTGACTATCCTGACATCTTTTCTAGTTCAGGTTTAATAGAATCTGAAGTGGTACTCTAGGACAGTCCCAGCTACAATATAGAAAACCACATTAAATTCTTTCACTCGCTTTTACTGATTCTTTGAGTATTCCCTGCAGGAGGAATAGAATTTAAAGGCTATAGGATGCTGAACATGCATTGGAAAATGATTTGTTTCATCAGGCAATTTGCCTTAGAAAATCACAGAAAAAGTTGTTGTTTGTGAAAGCATTGGTACAAGTTCACCTTAAATGTGTCCAGGCTTTCCAGGATACAAGATAGCACATTTTAAAACCATGTCTCTCTGATCATTCTTTCCTACTTGAGTACCAGCCTAATTTCATTTCCACAGACTTTACTGTTTTGTAAATTAAGAGTTTTTGTTCTGTATGTAATGCTGTAGCATGTCATTGTGCAGTTGACACCAATAGGAATTAGAAAGCCCAAATGCTCGACAACAGTATTCAGCATGTTTCAGGAAGGCACCCGAATCTGTTATTTAATCCTTTAATATGAAGTCAGAGCTAATTTGATGCCAAAGTAAATATCGGACAAAAATAAACCAGGAATGTCTTAAATAAAGACAGCAAAACCAACATAAATGAAATCAGAATCAACTTGATGGGACCACTCACGTGAATGGTGATTTACAAGACAAGGTTGGAGCCAATTCTGTGGAGAATTTTTTTCTTACACACCATTAATAGTAGTTTTCCAATGCTGAAGGTGTGCTTTGTCCTTTACAGACAGAATGAATCTACATTTGCTACTCCTCCTTTAGCTTTAAGAATACTGCCTGGATATGTATGGACAGAGGGAAAGTAACATTACCTTATAGATAATTAGTTTTAACTCAGTTGTCTGCTGTCTCAGCTGTCTCAATACCATATTTACTATTTTACTTCATGTTGCTTGATCTTTTTCTTAACAAGGTACTACGTGATGACAGTTCTAATAATTTTAAAGAGCTTTTCATCCTGCAAATTATATTTAGACATTATTTAATTAATCCTTATGTCATCTGTAAACAAGTGTAAGTACATATATTTAGCCCCACTTTAGAACTGAAGAACTTACGGCCCATATATTCTATTGGCTTTGAAATCAACAGAAGCTGTAAACTTTCAGTTCAACTGTAAATTGTATGATTTGTCCAAAGTCAAAGAAATAAGCATAATGAGGGGGAAACCTTACATAAGATCACCTAGCCAGATGTAGAGACAGGACAGAGCTCTTGAGTCCATGTGCAGTAGGACATAATGAATTTTCAGAAGGACTTATATAGACAGGCAGTAGGCATCTAAATAATGACAATAAGAAGGTTGAAAAAGTATCTTCCTTAACAATATTTATTTCCATTCCTTTTCTTTAATAAGGTTTGAAAGACTAAGAATTACAGAAAGTGTTTATTAAAAGGTTCCTTGTTAATTTATCATATTACTTTAAACATTTCCCTAATACAGCCTTACCCTATTAGTAACCAGTCACCCTCATTAATTCAATAGAAGCAATGATTTATTGTATTGACAGTGTTTTTATTGAATTAGTGGAGATGATGAATGATAGTGTAATACAATGGAAGCAACTACTCAAATGTTTAAGCATCAGAGCTTTTATAGGGAATTTCCTGTTCTAAGTCATTCTTGTCATTGGATGACAGGAAAGCAGCCCAAATAGTAAACATTTCATGCATAATTAACACATGGCATCCATTAGCTTTTTTATATTTCAAGTTTCCAGTGCGCATACCCATAGAAAGAGCTACAGAAGGTACAGGCAATATTCATCTTTGTAAATTCTCCTCTTTGTCTTCAGAGATTCTCAGTGTCTGCTCAAGGAGAGAAGAAATGTCCTAAATCAGAGCAACAGAGCAATGATGCACTTCTGTGCAGCTACACAATTGCTTCTTTTTCTAGAGAAGTGTGATGGAAAGCCCATAGGCTCATATTTGTTTAAAGGCTATGTTCGGGGATATGGCAGAATTGGAACTCCTTTTATTTTCCCTTGAATTCGTCATTATCCAAGTCACTCGGGCATACCCATTTTTTGCAAAAAAAAAAATAAGCTCTTTGGGTTCTTAGCTGTTTTTTTGAGACTATACATATTTTTGCTCAAGCATGTTACAAAACTTCTAGCAAATCGAATGATAATAAATTCATCATTATTAGAAATGCAAGAATTTTCTGATTTTAAATTTATTTGGGCACATATTAATTCCAAAAAGAGCATGAACTGGCTAATTCTTGCTTTCTTCTCTTCCGAAGGAAAATTTAAATCTGAAATAATAAATTAACCTGATTTAAAATGTCAATGGTTTGCTTTATAAAACAGAATTAAATATAATGAAAGTCATGTAAATCAGGTAAGCCATCTAAGAGGGAAACACAGCAAAAAAAGTTAACAAGCATGCCAACTTTTGGCAAGATGTGTCCAGAGGCCCTTTCATTCTTTTTTTCTACTCAGTGGGCATGTCTACACAAGATGGTATGGTGACATAGCGTCAGCAGGCACAAGCTGTGATGTCAGCACTACTGTGCAGTAGCAACAAAAGACTGCACAGTAATTAGTTGCTAGTGAGCAGTAGGATCAGAAACGACCTATGTGGCACCAGGGCTATGCTAAAGCAAGTTCTAAATGACTGTGCAGTAAGAACTGTGCAATTGGGTGCACATGTAGATGCGCCCAGTCTCTGGCAGAATAATGAAGGATGCTGCTAATCTAGCTGCTCCAAGGCTCCCCAGCTCATAGTTTTGGGATAATACAGTCCTGCTGCATATCTCCTCACCTCCTATTTTTGTAGTAGGATAAATGTTTAGTGGTCTCCTCTCATATGTGTCGGAAGGATTTTTGTGATCCCCCTAGACCACCTATAGTTGAGAGAGCTTTTGGACAAGTTCTTGGGTATCAGGTGCCCTTCCTCAGGTCTAAGAAAAAGGCAGATTCAGGCAGATTCATTAAAATATCCATGAAATTGCAAACAGTCTGCTTGGAGAGATGGAGGAGAACTGTGAACTAGGAGCAAATAAGTGATAAAAGGAGCCATTGAAAGACAAATGTGCAATAGAATAGGCAATTTACTTAGGAGCAGAGTGAAACATTAAAAAAGGGATAAGGTAAGGGCACAGACAGAAGTGACAATTTTCACGTGATCTGGCCACAGACAGCAGTTTACAGCTTTGACCAAACACGAATGCACAGCTACAGTCCACTTCAAAAATGGCTGATCCAGTGAAAACCTGAACCCTCACTTCATGAGAGGTCAGCTGAAGATGTTTCAAACAGAGCATTCTCTGAAACTTCTGTCTTCACTGCCTCCCAGCCTGTCACTGTTTTCAAAATTGGAGTGGGGAAAGGGAGCAGAGGGAGTTTGGTCTGTGTTTTTTTTCAGCCCCTGCTGGAGGGTGGGATAGGTGTATTGGAGACCCCTACCACCTGAGGTTGGGGGCCTCCAATTCACCCACTCCACCTTCCAGCTCCCTCAGCTCACTTTTCCTCCTCCTATTCTGAAACAGAGACAGGCTAGGAGAGAGGAAGGGATGGGAGAGAGGAGATTATCTTCCCCCCTGAAGCCAATAGTGAACTTCTGTTTGATCTGGGGGATGACTGTAACTCCATGTTTCCTACCAAGTGTTCTCAGTTACAACAAGTAGCTGCACTTCATCTAAACTCTAGATTATCTATGAAGGCATGGAGATTAGTAGCAGTATTTGTTAGGTAGTAATGAGCCATTGTTTTTATTAAATCCGGACTTTTTACTGTCCAGTAGGGTTATGAATTTATTTTTCCTGGCCCATTTTCTGTAGGTGTTTTGTAAATGTCCTTTGAGCACAAGGATTGTGAGGTCAGAGTGTGTTTTTAGAGCATCTATGGAAAACTATTTGAACCAAGGTCCACATATTACAGTTTGCCTAAAGCAGTCCTTTTATAAACACCATCATTACAATCCTTTCAATAGTACAGAATCTGCCAATATTTTCTTCCAGAAACAGCAAACACACAACAGACTGCAAGGACATTAAAATGGTATGATACAGATAGAAAGATGTCTGATTTCTGTCTCTTGATCTGTGTGCCCCATAACAGTTTTCACTTTTTTTAAACTCTTATCTACATTTGTGTGTTACTTTATGCCTGAGGAGGTAATCCAATACCAGGGTGATAGCAAGACACTTGAACTCAGATAGAGGCTGCATACAGACATTTTTACTATGAAAAAATTTGGACACATTCTTACTCATAGAAAAATAGCCTGGGAGTTGGAGTGTATGGCTGAGGGGCTTCACAGGCAAACTGTCCAGCCAGGAGGCACTAGACGACACTAGCCCATGCCCAGTGCCTTGGAAGATCCATGCTGCCACCAGTCCCAGTTGGCAGAATCAATCTTCTCATCTGACAGACAGATGCAGGGACTCGCACCCCAAAAGGACTGCCAGGCAGTGCCAGATTCATGCTGCTGCCGGTTCCAGGTGGCAGAGGCAGCCTCCTCTCATCCAGCGCGCAGATTCAGGGGCCCGCAGCCCCATGGAGCTCAGCCCAGGGGTGGGAGGCAGGCAGAGGCAGGGCTGTGCTCTGACTGGCTCTGCTAGCCCCACAGAGCTCAACCTGGCAGGGAGAGGTGGGCAGAGTCAGGGCTGCACTCCACCTTCCACCACCAGGCTGAGCTCCATGGAGATGCACTTCCAGGATAAGGCCTTGTTCAGATGAGATGGGCTACATCTCTCTCCAAGAGATAAGAGTCTGTTCTCTTACAGGTTGGCTGATCTCCTACGCCAGGCTTTAACTAGGTTTATTAGTGGATGGGGATGTTGATGACAGGGAGAGGCCAGGAATAATGAACATCAGGCCAGGCACTGGAACAGTCCAGGTAAGTACCAAGGGCCCTTCTAAGCATCAGAATAGGGAATTATCAAGGGCACTGATTGGGGGGTTGAGGCTTAGATGCCTTTATACTAATGCTAGGAACATGGGGAACAAACAGAAGGAACTTGAACTGCTTGCAAATAAAGAATTCGACCTGGTTGGGCTAACAGAAACTTGGTGGGATCCTACCCATGAATGGGCAGTGGACATTGAGGGCTACAGGCTGTACATACAGGACAGAGTGGGGAAAAGGGAGGGGGGGCATTGCTTTCTATGTTAAGGAGCAATATACATCTTCCATAGTTAATTTGAGCCAGTAAGAAGGGCAAATTGAGGTACTATGGGTCAGGTTACAGGGGGGTTGTGTTGGGGTTCTACTATAGACCCCCACACCAGAGGGACGAGTTAGACCTAGAGTTCTTGAGACAGGTCTTAGAGGCAGTGTGCTCAAAGGACCTGGTCATCATGGGTCACTTTAACTTCCCAGACATCTGCTCGGAGAAACAGGCAGCCAGGTCTGCCTATTCACGAAAGTTTCTAACCTTCTTACAGGACCTTCACCTATCTCAGGAGGTATGTGTTCCCATTAGGGGAAATGCCTCACTAGACTTGGTACTGGCCACAGGGGATGACTTGATGTGGGATCTACAGGTCCAAGATAACCTAGAGGATAGTGACCACCTATAGATAGGGTTCACTATCTGGAGAAAGCTGGGGAAGATAACTAGTAGGGTGGAAGTGCTAGACTTCAGGAAGGCCAACTTCAACAAGCTCAGGCGATTAGTTAGGGAGGGACTGACTGGTAAAAGCCTTGTAGAGATGGGAGTCCAGGAACGGAGGGCGTTTCTCAAGGGACTAATCCTACAGGCACAGAAAAGGACCATCCCAGTACACATAAAAAGGGGCAAAAGAGCAAAGAAACCCTCTTGGTGGATCAGGGAAATCCAGGAGAACCTGTAGGGGAAAAAAAGAGGCCTACAGGCTGTGGAAGCAGGGGGCTGCCACCAAGGAGGAGTATACTTGCTTAGTGCGAGCTTGCAGGGAAACAGTGAGGAGAGTCAAAGCAGAAATAGAGCTTAGGCTGGCAGCAAAAGTTAAGGGTAACAAAAAGTCATTCTTTAAGTACATAGGAAGCAGAAAGAAGGTTCAGGGTAACTTAGGGACCCTTCAGGATGAACTAGGGCAACTGGCAACAGATAGGATGGCCAAAGTGAAGCTTCTAAATGATTTCTTTGCTTCTGTGTTCCTGGACACAAATACACGTCCCATTGGGACCTTAGGTAAGCCCAGTATAGATACCAACCCACCAACTGTTCATGCTGACCTAGTAAAGGGGCACCTGGAGGGGCTGCATGTATTTAAGTCAACAGGCCTTGATGATCTTCATCCTAGGGTACTTAGGGAGTTAGCTGGAGTCATAGCAGAGATGCTGGCACAATTGTTTGAGCACTCATGATGCACAGGACGGGTCCCAGAGGATTGAAAAAGGGCCATTGTGGCCCCTATTTTCAAGAAAGGGAGGAAGGAGGAACCAGGTAACTGTAGGCCAGTTAGTCTCACCTCTATCCAAACATTTTGAGTTTTGAAGCAGCCCGGTGGCAGGAGGTGGGCACAGCTGGCACTGCCCTCTGATTGACTCCACCAGCCCCACGAAGCACAGCCCGGTGGTGGGAGGTGGGGGGCACCAGAGCTACACTCCCCACCAGGCTGAGCTACATGGGGCTGTGGAGCCACTAGGAGTGCCGCCCTGGCTCTCCCCTGCTTCCCACCACCGGTGTTACGTCTCAGCTCTGTATTCTTGGGCAATCGGGGCACAGGATACAGTCTGTCTGACTCACAAAGGAACCCCCCCACCCTCTACCTAAATGAAATTGATTAAGATGCAGTGAGAGACGCACCTAAGACCCTCACCAGATAAGGGTGACGAGTGAATCAACTGCCCTAGGTCTCATTTACATGAGAGATGGAAAACAGAAACCCTGAAGCAGAGACTGCAGTGAATTCTGGGACCAGAGAAGCAGGAGAGCGCTGCATGATGGGGAATCTGTGCTTCCAATGTTAATCAAACCATGTTCACACACACCCAGCTCAGCATTTATCAGACCAGTTCTAATCTGGATTTACTAAGGACTTCCCCCCCACAAGACACACACACACAGCTCTAAGTTTAATAGGCATCTCGGGCCGTACATTCCCCGGTCCCACTATGGGAGGCCTATTTAAACTTGATTGACTAAAACTCGGTTGCCGGGTTAGGGAATGCTGAGGCAAGAGACCGAGTCAGAGGGGGTATGGGCAACATTTGAACAATGGTTAAGGGTTCATCACAGCGTCCAGCGTGCTGGAGCCATAATCCCAGGTGTTGTCATATCTTTCCCGAGACGACTGGTGGGAGTCCTCTCCACAAAAGGTTATGAGCACCCCAATAATTGTCTTAAGTCTGTTAAAAAACTATAGTAAGATCTGGAAAAGTCATGCTAAGCTGAGGCTTGTGCACAACAAGTAAAAATCCAAAATCCTGATGCTGCAAGCTATCTATTGTTACTGAAGAAACCATGAGATATCCCATCAGTATATCTGCCACCCATAGGAATCTCAAGCTGGCTCCCAAGTATTTGGGTTACTCCCTAATCTTAAGTGTTTCCTGATTATCAATCAGTTTCCTGAGATGGTCCAAACCAGATAACCCCTTGTCAATAGAAAAGACAATGATTTACACTACTGAGGGTGCTACGGAGCAGCTGAACTGAGGGTATAAAAATCTGTAAGTGTGTGTGCTGCTAGAAAAAGAGAAAGAACAGGAAGAGGAAAAGGAAGGAAAAGAAGTAGAAGCAGGAGGAAAGAAGGAGAAGAAGAAAACCCCTGTGCTGACACCATCCCCTGTCGTTCTTGGGACGCTGGAAGAACAGATCATCTCTCCCTTCAAGGACTGTGCTACAGACTGTGCCTGTCAGCTTTGCAGCCTGAGTACCGTGGACTAGGTGAGATCCCAGCGTTCTCTGTCTTCTTTCTAGGCATAAACTTCTGAACCTGAACTGTATCAGTTAAGCTTGAGCTAAGTTTCCCCAAATACTTAGTGAAACCAGGGTAGTATTGTCATTGTTGGTGTTTGTTTTTCTTTTGCATGTCTATTACTACTAGTACTATTATATATTTCATATGCTTAGCAATAAATAACTTTTATAGTCAAACTGGTAGTAATTGGGTATATTTTTCCTTCTCTGCTTCTCTTTCCTCCCGTGCTCTGCAGCAACGCTTCTTTTACCTATGCTAAAGATCCCTGTGAAGCCCAAATTATTGTGGGGTCTGCTCATCAAGAGGCCAAAGATTGGGACGTGCTGAGTTTGAAACACATAAGGGGATCAGCTTGTACAGGCTGATTGACCCAGTTTGACTCAGACGTGCCCTTATGAACTGAATGCTGGCCCATGAGGGTGTCAGCTGGACACCCAGCCGGATTCAGAGGGATTCTGTTTACCTGTGTGCTTGTGTCTGACTGCATTTTATTGTTGCTCTTATGAACTGATTCTTGGCATATGAGGGTGTCAGCCTGTCCATGCTGATCAGCCCGGCCAGGTCAGGCGTGTCACGTTAATTTGTGTGTGTTTGTGTGTATGACTGATTTGGTGACTGGAGGAACCCAGTCCCATTGAGATTGAGTCCTGCAAGATAGCTCCACTGGGGCTGAGGGCTTGCAGAAGGGAGAAATACAGCTCCGTATAGTAACACAAGCAGCACATTGACAGAATCACCAAGACCCTAGAAACTATCCCTAATAAATGAGCACACCCCAAAGTAATGGGCAAATTTGGTAACACCGGGCTGCTTCAAAACTCAAAACATTTCAAAACTTTCAAAATGTTTTAACTGCCATCATTTCATTTTGAAGCTGTTTCAGTGATTTTTTGTTTTGTTTCAATTTCACTGTTTTGAGCTCGAAATGTTGAAACAGCTTTGAAATGAAACACTTGGCAAAATTTCACACAGCCCTAATACATAGCATATTTAGCACATCTTTTTCAATCCAATAGGCCCATGATTTAGTCAACTGAACTTTGGTTGATGGAGGGAGGAACTGTAAAAGCTCACAGTCTCTTACAAGGCAGAATATTCTACTGTGTACTTCTGGGCTTACCTAGGAGAAAACTTGTAAGTCTTTTTGCTTTCTATAAAAATTAATATTTCTCTAGTGATTAGACTAGATTATGAAAAACAGTTTTCAAGAAAAATGTGTGGAAACTAGGAATAAGACAATGAAATTTCCTACATTTATAAAAATAAAAGCAAACAGAACAAGCAGGCAAACTGATAGATAAAATATTTTGCTATTCTAACTAAATTAAAATAAATGAAACACCAGGAAAGGACAAAAAAGTAGCAAGACTTTTCTATACACACACAAAAAAATCAGAGGTGACATTTTTACTATATTTTTGAGATTCCAATGTACAAAGGACTTTTTCAACAAGCATGCCCTTAATTACATGCATACCCCTTCACATAATGAGCTGAAAAGTTTGATATCTTATAATTGCCCTTTTGGTGCCACAGAAACACATTTTCCTTGTTACTGATCTCTGCTTTTCATAGTCCATCTTAAATCAGATTAGTCTTTTTGATATACCAGATGTCATTAATTATGCAGTTGTAAAACTTTAACAAAACCTTTACAATGCGTTAACCAATTCCCCCTTATAAAAAAACCCAGTGTTTTATGATGTGTAATGTCCCGCATTTTTTTAAGCAAGCATGTTAAATATTCAGTGAGAAGAGTAGATTCAGGAATTTCAGGAACTTATTAAGCACCCTTTATGCTTTTGTTTTGCATGTTGCACTCCTAATTTTCATGTCTCCCCTGTCAAATTTTACCCTTTGAACTTTTCAGTACCTCCAGTCATATGAATGAAAGTATACCTAAAACAGGAAAAGAAGATGAGTCTGGATGCCATTTGCTTCAGAAATTATCATATTTCCTTTGAACCTGTTTAATGTATTACACACATGTATGAGAAATAATGAACTATGGCATTGCACCACTGTATGCCTATATAGATAGATTGCCATGGGACCTCATTAGTATATAACTTTTTTGCAGTCAATGAATCCACATCTTAGAATATTATAACTCTCTGAAGAATTGACTAAGTAAAAGTAAGAGCTGAATATAATCCTTCCTCGCTCCCTCACCCTCATTCTTGTCAACTGCAACTTAGCTAAATTCAAATTGGTCCTTGCTGATCCCAAGTCAATAGGATTAGAATTTACTAAAAATAACTTGGTATGAAATACATAGACACAGAACCTTAATGTGAGGTGATTTACACCCACTCACTGCCAATTTTTGTATAGCTAACAAGAAAAAGGTATATGGACAAAAGGAATAATACACCATATAATTATGAGAAATTAGCATTCATCAATGCAGTTTATTCATAGAGCAACAATTTCTTTGAACAGTACAGCATGGTGTTGTGAGAGAGGACTTTTCTGTGGGGGAAGGGGAAAGGAGAGAGGAGGAGTCCCACATCTAAACAGAGTCAGAAGCAGAATATGCGTAATAGTTATCTTGAAATGATACATACATTTGGATTGAATTTGAATAATTCTTCCATCCGGGAGAAAAAGAAAATCATTCAGGACTAAAGTCACAACGCTTCAAAAGGAAGCATTCACCATTTATCCAACAGCTCCTGGATAAAAGTATTAATTTAGGATGTAAAGCCCAGTGTTTCAGTTCCTTCTTGTGTCTAAGAAGATTTCATAGAATCATAAAAGAGTTAGGGTTGGAAGGGACCTCAGGAGGTTGTCTAGTTGGAAGGGCCCTCAGGAGGTCATCAAATCAGGACCAACCCCAACTATATCCTCCCAGCTAAAGGGTTGGTCTAGTTGGGTCTTAAAAACATCCAAGGATGGAGATTCCCCAGCCGCTCTAGGGGCACATCCACACGTGCAAGCACGTGCACTTGCAGCAGCTTAAATAGAAGTGGTGCAAATTTGAGCCAGGGCTTTTTGCCTCAGCACATGTGCTCAGACATGCACTTTGTTGTTGAGCAAATTGTGCCCCTTGGAGCAAAATAACCCTGCCTGGCTCCTCCCGGATCTGCAGCCAGGGGGAGCTGGAGCCTGGGACCAGCACCTGTGTTGTCCCCAGCAGTATAAAAAGCTGCCCTGTCCTGGCCCCAGAAGTACAAAAAGCTGCCGTGGCAAGTAGCTAAGGGCTATTCACTCTGAGGCGCTTCTGGGACCCAGCCAATTGGCACCTGGGGACACTACCCTTTGTGCCACCTGGACTGCTGAAGCAGCCCTGAGAGTTCCCTGCACCTTCTACCCACTGCAGCAGTCTGGAAGTGGGAGCTGCTGCCCGGCTGTGACCTGCTGTGCACCTGCCAGACCTCAATGGGGACTGCACAGCCAGTAGAGACACCTGCCTCTCTGGGCCAGTTGCCAATGGGCTGTGGCTGCAGGGTTGGGCCATGTGTGCTCCCTGCCCGGGCATCTGGGCAGCTATCGCCCGGAAGATGTTCCAGGTGTGGTGGCCTGCTTTGAACTATCAAAGCATGTCCTACTGTCCCCAGTTGGCCAGGAGGTTAGCCACAGCCAGATGGGTCCAAGGTGCCAGCTCTGAGCAGGCAGGGTCCTGCCACTGGCCTCCCTAGCAGGAATTCTGGTGTTCCTTATTGGAAAACTGAAAAATCCCCAATAAAAAAAAATCCCAAGTAAAACAAAAGACCACTATATATATGAGAGAGACAGTGAGACAGACACAGCTATCAGTTGGGCAATGTTTTATTGATATATCTACAGTGTTAAAGCAATGTGGAAGCCTACCAGTGTCTCTATAGTGATAATAAAGTGAACTTTAAATACGTGTATTCATGAATTCATGAAACATGAATATATATTTTGCTGCCTTACCACAGGGGCTACGGCCCCCACACAGGGGTTATGGCCCCCCAACAGAGGCTACAGCCCCCCACAGGAGTTATGGCCCCCCACACAGGCCCCCCAACAGAGGCTATGGACCCCCAACAGGAGTTTCAGCCCCACACAGGGGTTATGGCTCCCCCAACAGAGACTATGGCCCCACACAAGGGTTACGGCCCCCCACACAGGGGTTATGGTCCCATACAGGGGTTACAGCCCCCCAACAGGGGCCATATGGCCCCCACAGGGGCTACCACCCCCCCCGCAAAGCCCACCAA
>NW_005842007.1:1517436-1572834 GCF_000455745.1 Alligator sinensis
CAGGAGAGTGATGGGGGGTGTCTGGGTGGGGATGGGGCCATGCAGGAAAGTGATCAGGGGGGTTGGGGGCAGGCAGGGTGTGGGACCAGGTGGGGCAGGGATTGGAGTGCTGGGGGAGAGGGTGGGGTGGCCAGGGCACAAAATGGCAGCCCCTAACTGCAGACTGTAAAAGCCTGCAGTTAGGGACTGCCAGAGAGCAGCCCAGCCATGGCCCAATAAAGGGCCCCAGCCAGGAACCCTGAGGCTGGGCTCAGGCGAGTTCCCTAGTGGCAGGACAGACCCGGTGCTAAAGGTAGTGCCGGGCCACATCTACACCTGTATTACTGTGGATTAACTAATAGTTACGATTATCCATTTTTACTGTGCAGTAAGTGTGCTCATGTGCAGACGTGCACCCTTACTGTGTAGTAAACTAGCCTAACGGGCATTAAGGCATCTCATGTAGGTGTGCTCTATAGATGTGTATGTGTATGTGATTTGCCTTCCTGCAGAAAAATTTTGCTTTGCATAACCAACTTAAATATTCATTGAACTGGGCTGCTATTTCATCTGGCAATTAAGGCATTAACCTGGAAGGTGGCACATCATCAACATGAGATTGAGTACATAGAGGATATCCTATAGTTGGAGGTCACTACTTTAAGCTAAGAGTTCAACTTCTTCAGACTAAGGTGGGGCCTTCACCCAGTCTCCCATACCCTGGATTACTACACTAACCATTGGTTTACCGAATAGAAGGGGACCAAACACTACCACCTACCCTGAACTTTCAAAACCTGGCCTTTCAATGTCATTGCTTCTCATACAATGACAAAAAACAAAATATTTATTTTTTACTGATCTGAATTTTTTGTTCAACGTGAAATTAAATTTCCAGTGTCTTGTTTTTGGTGACAACTATTTCCTTCCCTCCAAAAAGAAATTTGACACATTTTTTTCTGTATTTTTCTTCTGCAGCCAAACTGAAAAATCAATTATTCACACAGCCCTACCTATAATTATTAATATATCATCATGAGTATGTTATTGCTGGTCCTGTCTATAGGACATGCTACCTCAACATAGATTCAGTAGTTATATGGTTAAGTTCCCTTCCGTTCAATTCCTTCCATAATTATTTTTCAATTTTTGTCTTAAAAACTAAATAGGAGAGTGAGGTGGGAAAAATATTGATAAGCCCGAGTCTCAAATCCTTCCTCACAAGAAACAGTAGACTTCTCACACTCCAGTAGTTTTACAGCCCTTATTAAGAAAACTGAGAATTTAGTCCATTTGATTTATAATTGGAAATCATAAACTATAACATTCACCTGCTGTTCATATGCACAAGTGAAATGATACAAGGCAGTTTCATCACTCAACATAATAATTGGCATGAACCAGCACCAATATGCTGTGTTCAGCTCCCAAAGACCCACTAACAAGTTGATCAGGCTACATGCAGCTATAGACTGAAAACATGTTCAAAACACTATTTCATATTACTTAGTTCAGGAAAGAGAAATTTGCACATATTAGGGCACCAAGGAGCAGCATACTTTGGGACTTGTTCAAGTGTTTGCGTAAGTCAAGGGTAACACCAGTGCAGTTAATGACATTACACAAGTGTAATACTGATGCTGATAAAGAATGAAGTTAATAGAGGGCAAAGTAAACTCCAAACCATTTTAGGTTCTGTAATAAAGTATTCCTTTCAGAGTCTATTCTTTGTTACCAGAATCTGATGCTGCACTATACCATAGAACAGTTGATTTAAATCAGCAGTTTTCAAGTTTTTTAGATTCAAGGCACTGCTCCATAATTTTTCTGAATGTAGTGCCTGAGGATGCAGGCAGAAACATCCCCTCCTTTTACCCAGTCAGACACTCCCCCACACCAACACTGCATTTGCCTTGATGCATGAAGTGCAGGGATCCCGAGGTGAGAATCACTGCTCTGGGCAGTCCAAGTTCTGCAAGCTTCAGCTGAGACGTTTGAAAGGGGTCTGATTTGCCAGAAGTGCTAAGCCCCTCTTCTCTAAAGCCCAGGACACCTGTCTACAAGTTGAGATGGTCCTGCCTAAATCATTGGTCACAAGGTGCAGACTCCCTTGCCTCACTGCCCCACAGGCCCTCTCTCTCTCTCCCCCTCACATTCTCTGTCCAGCCAATCCCAGCCTGTTTTCAACTGCATTTCTGAAATGAGATAGCCCAGAGCAGTAGGCAGGCGTAACAGAAGGGACAGAGGTTTTCTACAGCTTCCTTCTGCCCTAGGCACTCCTGACACTTAGAAACCCTCAGTCCCTTCATGGACTTTGATTGATGAAAGAAGAAGGTGCCTTTCAGCAGGGTCCTGCTGTGGGGACCCTTTGCTGCCACCCCACCAAGGGCTCCTATGCTTGGTACTGGCCAGGACAGCTCCATTCAAGGTTAAACCAGGGCCAAATTAATGCACAGGAAAACTAGGCACATGCCTAGGGCCCTAAGTGAAGAAGGGGCCGTTGTGCTTATTTTACATGTTATAATTATTGAGTGAAAAAAGTAGGGGCCCACTCATTTCTTTGCCTAGGAGCCACTAAAGGGTTAATGCATCCCTAGGTTAAACCATCCCCCCAGTGCAGTTCCCACTGCCTGTGTGCCTCCCCAGATCATCACTGGACTCTTGCTTCCCTGCAAGGACCCACTTCTCTTTAGCTGTCTGCTCTCCTGCACCTCCTGCTCCTGAGAGCCAGCTGGCCCCAGGCACCAGCTACAAAGGAGAAATGGAAACAGTACTGCGCAGAATCAGTGCGCCCTAGTTCTCCTGTCAAAGCAGACATATTTATGGGGTGGCTAGTCCAGTCATTCGAGAGAGCTGCACTGCCCAGTCTGTCCAAGGACGTGCGAGGCATCTATAGGGCATAGCTTTCTCAGTATGCCTACCCAACCATCCTCCTGGAAACAGAGGTGCCTGAGGCAGTTCCATCTGGCACCTCCCTCCGTTTCTGGGAAACACTATGAGGGATTGGACCTGAAGGGCTGCAGCAGAACTAATGCAGGCAGGAGTGGGTGCATGTGCACAGCCAGGCAGCATGGAGAGCAACTCCTGTCGTTCCCTCCAGGTAAGTCAGGAGGAAGCGGGGAAATTGAAGCCCCTATAGTGAGGGAGTTGGGAAGGGCTCAGGCTACCCAGCTGGATTGGTGTGTGGGGTTTGCAGCCACATTTTGCACCACCATAGCAAGGCATCCCCTGCCCTCCCAGCAGTAGTAGAGGGAAAAGCTCCATGCTGCCACTCCTGCTGCTTCTGAGCAGATAGGGGGTGCTTCACCATGGCAGTGTGGGGCTCCCAGTGGTGGCACCATATCTCCTTGCCCCACTCTGCCCTCGAGCACTGGGTCCTGCCTGCTGCACTGTGGAGGCCCTGGGGAGATGGCAGTGGAGCCCTGAGCCTGCAGCTGCCAGCCCACATATACCCTCCCCGCCACAGGTTCCGCTCCAGCTGTGCTGCCCATGGAAGAGGGGGAGCTGGGCTCCATGCTTTGCTCTAGCCACAGCAGCTGCTGCCTCCCATGTGTGGCAGCTGGGGCTTGGGTGCTGCAGGGGCAGGGCAGGAGGCTGTGGACTGAGGCCCCATAACCCTGACATCTGGGGACCCCCTCTGGCAGGGCTAGGAGGGTGGGGGGCTATGGATGGGGAGTGAGGGGTACTTGCAGGACCTGGGAGGCTGTGGGTGCAAAATGAGGAGCACCAGCAGGGCTGAGGGCTCTGAGTCCTGAGTGAAGGGCTCTGGTGGGGCTAGGAGACTGTGAATTTGGAGTGAGGAGCACTGGCAGGGCTGGGGCCCTGTGGGTTGGGAATGAAGAACAGTAGCAGGGCTGGGGGCCTGTGGTTTGGGAATGAGGGGCAATGGCATGGGCAGGGCACTGGCATATCAAAGCTGTTCCACACCACAAAGCAGGGGGCGGCGTGGGAACAACGCAGCCTCAGCTGGGCATGCATCCTGGTGAGCAAAGGGAGCAGGGTGAGTTCTGATTTTCCATGATAAAAACCCCTGAATAAAATGCCAAAATGTATAGGTATTTAGAATTTATTTTATTTTGATTGAGGTACTGCTAGGCTTCCAATTGCTTTAAAATATTGTGTTCAACTCACACACACAGCAGCATTTCATTTTAATTGTGGAAAAATGCAGATTTGGGGTTTTTATCAGAGAACTTGCAATTTTTTATCAGTGAATTAATGATTTTTAAACAGAAAAAAAAAATAGGATCCCTGATAATCTTGTTACTCTGGAAATGAGACCCCCAGGGATTTTTTCTCCTCACATCCTCTCAACTGTTTGTTTAGAAAACAGTGCTCCTGCCCAAGGTCTCTATCCCAAATAGATGTATAGTCATGGGGTTCTCTTGTCTCTCTCTCCAAAAGAGAGTGCATTACCCACTATCTCAAATTTTGAGTGTTGCCTTCAATATCCCCAAAATAGCAGCCACCATTGTCATTCTTCCTGGTGTCCCCTTGTTGCAACAGAAGAAAGCCCCAGAGGATTCTCTGCCATTGGGTGTTACAGAATTGCACACCAAATCTTCTGATCTAAAACCAATTACTTTGTTTGTTTGTTTTTTAAATAAGGATGCCCACAATGACCAACTTATACTACAAAGAACTAGACTTCTGTTAAAAGTTGCCTTCAAAGCATGCCAGTCCCAAGCGAGCTGCTGAATGTTTTTTTGGGGATGAGAGAGAAACACAGATGTTCTCTTAGAAGTGTTCCTACCCGCTTAGACACCCCCCCCCACCCCCATTTGTATTGACATCACTTGGAGTTTTCCTAGAGACCTGGAGGGGTTCAGGAACAGGCTGTACATTTTCAGGGGCATAGTCCGAAGTTGATTTGATTAACATCCATTTGGATGTCTTTTATTTCATTGTTTAGCTGCACCAGTTCAGTATTGGGAATTCCATTTCTAATGGCTAATATGTATGAGAACATGGAAACATGTCAGGTTTTTTCCTCTATTTTCATTTTTTCTGTCTTTCTCTCCTTTCAAAGGGGATAGGTTAAAAGGCTACCAAACTATTGCTGTATTTTGCAGTTAGTTGTGCCCTAGTTTCATTTGTTGTCCTTTCAAAAATTGATCAGATAAGGCTAAAGTTATTCCTGGTGTCACATAGATGACTTTAGTGGAGTTGTTCCAGGAATAAATTTGGCAGGTCATCCCTAAACTGCACTTTGGAAACTGCAATTTGCATTGCTCTTGAACTCAGCATGACCACTGAAAAGTAAATTTAAACTAGATTTGTGTGAATAGTGATGATTCTGCTAAGTTATTATTCCTGATGGATACCAAGCTATTTTAGGAACATTTATAGGTCTATTCATTTGATTATTATAAACAAACAGTATAACTATTAAGGAGACTCCCAATTGCTAAATTACTTTTACAGTTTCACTGTTTATTTTTTTACTGTAATTGTTTATGTCCCTTCTCTTTAGTCAAAAACAATTACTCATTTTTTTCTCCATTCATTAAAAATACATAAAGAATAAAGATCTGGCAAATTCTGAGCAATAAAAATATTTTTACCTGTACCTTCAATCATAAAACTTCTATTTTAGCAGTGTGAACAACTGGACTTCGGGGTTTTGCCTGTTTACCATGGATTCTTCCTTAGGTAGAATAAAATCACATAGATTTTTAACACATGAGATTATATGACCTCCTAGTTGGGAAAAGCATAGTTAACTGGCACACAAGTCTTGATCTGGCCTTCTTATAGGAGATGAATTTACCCTCTGAGGTTCCTGGAGATCTGATGTAACATTATGGCTCACCTAGGTCAACTTTGAACCTTCCAGCACATAAAGAAGGTTAATTTTTCTTGCACTCTTCATTCTTGCAGTCCTTCTTTGGAAACTCAGTTTCTTCAGCGCTCACTGCCAGGTACTCTCCCCCTTTAGCCATTAATGCTTAATTGATCTGTTGGTCTGATCATGCTGATTCTCCTTAAACGAAATACTGTATTTCTGCTGGATCCTTACATTCTGTCATATTTATTTTATTGGTTTAGATTATGTCTGTCATCAGTGATTGAAAGGATGTCTCAAGAATAATTAACTTTACTGGAACAACAGAACTACACTCACTGAGGATCTGCGATCAGTGCTATTACACGATGTGGTGGTGATGACAGCATTACAAACCAATGGGCTACGTCCCTCTGCATGGACTTGATTCAAACTCCATCAGTGCCAATGTGAGTTTGTCTATTTTGTTCAGTGGCTTTAGAGCTAGCCTATGTGCTACATACCACTTGGACACTCATATTGAGCCATAAGCCTAGTTGGGCTTAATTTGAAACTGTATATCCAAAGTAACACATCTGCTGTCAAAATTATGGAAGCATAAGGCTGCCTAGGAGAATGCATTTGTGATGCTTTTAATTTCTTTTTGAAAACTAAATATTTTTCAAACTAGTTGAAAAGCAAATCTCTGGCAGCAGCAATCTCAGTTCTGTGCACCAGTTCCCTCCTGTTAGATACTGTCACCTAAGGCTTTTTTCAATGACATTTGTTTACAAGGAAACAAAAATACTGCCAACTGGCTTGGTTTGTTAGAAAACTTGAAAGAGTTAGTATTTTTTTTTTCTAAAAGAGCTGAAAATCTAATAAGTGACAGAACCGATACACTGTTCTGAATACCAGCTACAGCTTCATAGTTCTCGTCAGAATTATTTTCTGACAAAACAAACAAACAAGGAAGGAACTACTGTAAAATGGAATTAATCAAGTATTCTTTTCTCTGAACAGTCCTTTGAAAACAACATTTTAAACTGCTGAATTGTGTTTCATTTTAACTGCAGCCATTGACTGCCTCTGCCATGTTTTACTTGTTCTGTTCAGTTTGCTGTGGTACACATTGTAGTACAGTGGCTACCTCAGTAGGTTTGGAATAACAAGTCCTGACTTCTATTCCTATCTCACTTACAAGTGGATAGATGATTTTCCTATCAAAGTGATTTAAGATCTAACTGAATGTTACACTATAGGATTTAATTGTAGTAATTGCTGCTGTTCTTTCATCCTTCAATTTCCATGTCAAGTTTTTAAAGAACGTCTGTACTGTCTAATTTCACTTTTCTAAGGCAAGTAATCCTGAGTTGTCTGAACAGTCAGGCTGTGAATGCAATCAGAAAGACCTCTTTCTCCTCTTGTTTCCATAAATTCCTGCATAGATATGATTCCTCCATGAAAATTATGAGCTAAGCATAAAAGTATACAAGTGCATCTGAGTTTCCAACAGGGAAGCATAACATTCCCATTCATTTCTATGCATTTCCAATGCCATCGTCATTTCAAGTTGAACATGATATGTTTAGCTAAACTACCACAACCTGTTTCAGGTTCACTCGTGGTAACATTAACACCATTTTAAACTACTAATTACTGCAGACTGGCAGGGATGCTATTGTCTTCCTGTTACTCATACAGTAAATCCTGGGATTCTGAAGAATTTCTCTCTGATAAGTTTTTAATTAGTAGTCTACTTACAAGAATCTTTTCACTGGTTACAATTCTTTTATTTGCCTTTTGTTCCACAGTTAGTATGTACTGGAGTTCAAACTATCTTTGCTACTTGTTGCTTTTCTTAACTTTCATCAACATCTAGTAATAGTATTTTGGTTTCTCTCCCAATCATATTCCTCATACAAAACCTTGACATGACTTCTGGTTGTGAGAACATAGTTCAAAATCGGTGTGTACTCCAGTTTAAATGTCTGTAAGGAGACTACCAACAATGATGTTAGTGGTTACATATTTTCAGTTGTGATGGTGGGTTGTGGAATGGCCACTGATAGAACCATTGGTTTTTAAAAATTAGTTTGTCTCCAGTCTTGCATAAGGTTGTAAAAGAAGCACAGAGAAAATCAAACATGCTTTGCAAAACCTTAGGAAAGAACTCTGATTCTAGGCATTTATTTTCCTGGAAGTCTACCTTGGTGAAATAAAGGAACAGCACTAAAAGGAAAAGCAAAACAAACATGCAATAAAGGCTAATGGATTTGGAAACAATAAGCAGATAGAGTTTTTTCTTTTCTCTTTTTCTTTTTTAGACAATTAGTGTTGGGTTTTTTTAGATAATTGATTTCCTTTTTAGGCAAATATGATGGCTTTCCTTTAAATGCAGAAGTAAAAATAAATAGTAAAAGAGAAGAAAATAAGATACTTTTAGTAAAGCTGTTAATGCATCATTGTACACAATGTTATTGTCAAAGGACCAGATTATGGTCTGGACTGGGTAGTCAGGCAGTAGAAGCAATGCGCTCTTATAATGCCATACTTAATGGTGTAGTACTTTTCTGGATTTTGTGTCTGGCTCTGATGTAAGAGTAGAAGCTGTATGCCCAACACTCCCCACACACACAAAAGAAAGTGATAGCATAGATGGTGAAGAATGGAAGGAACCATGGTTCTCTCAGCATATTGACTACAAGAACACATAGAGAAGTGAACAATACCCCCTTTAGTTCTAAAGGAAATTTATTCTCCTTGAAGTAAAAGGGGAGCATGGTAAAAGCTTATATACTATCGCTGTAGCTCCACTGAGTAGAGATAGCAAAATACTTACAATTCATTTTGCACACAACGATCCTGTGTTGGCAGAAGGATGGACTTTCAACCCCCGTGGCCATGTTGCACTGTGCTAGGGAACACAGATGTGAAAATATGTCCTACCCACTTTCTTCCATCCCCCAAATATTGAAATAGATGTCCAGCATTGTGCCCCCACCTCTGTCTCAGGCATACTCATGATGAGAGTGATGCTGGGCATGCCAAGAACTGCCTTAACACTGATAACATGAAAATTTTTCAACATGTAGTTCATACAAAGCTAAAGTAAGAGGGAGCCACATATGAAGATAGGCCCAATGAGTTCTTCCCATCATGAAATTTTATTATGAAAACTGTTAATTAGAAAGTTAATTAGGATCACATATATATTTTACCATGTAAATTGAACATACGATTGCTGTGGCTCCATTTAATATAAAAAAATGCACTTATACCATGTGGCAGAATGCCATCTCTGTCTCTCCCCAAACTCTGCTATCAGTCTGATGACCAATCTAACAATTTGGTTACCATAGCCACTGCAGAGGACAGACACTCCTGGCCCTATTGGCTTCAGGTAACCCTGAGGTGTAACCTGAGCTGGATACATTTCTGAGGGAGGAGGAAACCTGCTCCTTCTGCCTACATGACTGGCCTCACACACCTGGGTGGTGGGGCTTAAACTCGTCATTGTTCTAAGCAATGTCATCATAACTGGGAGGGGGCTAGAGACCCTGCCAGGCTACCTGGCAACCAGTGATGCATTTTAAATTGGTTGGTTGGCAACCAACAAATGCTTACCTTCATTGGATCAAGTAAATGGGGTCATCATATCTATATAAGTTAAAGACTGTCCAGGAGGAGTAGCAGCCATGATGAGAACTCTCAGAGAAGCTGAACTATCTAAAACTCTCTCTCTCTCTTGAAACTCATGGTCAACAAACTGCTTGCCTCTAGAGGGAATCTCCACCTGCCTCTGGATGCTACTTGTGAGTAAACTACTTGAGATCTAGCTAGATATATAGCTTGCAGTAACACAAATGTGTAATCAAAGGCCACCATGCCACTGTTTACTCTAAGGGATTTCTCTGATATTGCTCTACACTGTAGCTTATCCCAAACCCACTCCTTGTAACCAATAAAGTTCTCCTCTGTACCTAGTGTGTGAGACTTATTGGAAGAGGGTCAAAATTATGCCTTGGGGTCCCCTTGGTCCGGCTGACTAAGGGAGACTACTATTTGTGCTTCAGACTGAGGGAAGCACCCCAAATTCTTGCAGTGGGTCAAGTACCCTCAAGGACTACTAGACCTGTGTTTCTCAGAGGCACAAGGCCAAGATTAGTCCAGACCCTGGGTGGTGGCAGTGTTACCCCCAGGCTTGCGGGTGTGCTCCAGGAAGGGGGTCTGCTGGATGTGAGGTGCCTCCCAAGAGGCACTTGGAGCCTGAAAAGTGGTTGGGAGCAGTGAGGTGGGTGGCTCAATGCAGGAGCACCCCCTCCTGGTCTGCCACATACCACACACTTGATTATCTTATTTTGTTTTGCTAATATTTTTTATTGTTGGCTGAGAGAAAAAAGGAAAATGCAGGCTTGAGTATAAGCAACAGATTCCTAGTCCCAATGTGTCAGCCAGATTCATTATCAACATTTTGTTTGCTGCTATTTCTACAGTTCATCTGTGTAATTAATAAATATAATGTTGGTGCATTTAGTTACTATGGTAACGCCTATATTTTTTTTACTCTCTTGGAGACTCTGAGCAAATCTGCAGTAAGTTTGACCTAACTTTTGTCACCTTTTATAGTCTTCAATGAAATAAGTTATGACTCCTGGGAGGAATGTTTGAATTCCTGTCTACTAGCAAAGTTCTATAAATTTGCATAATAATTTGTCCCCATAGAGTGTTACCAAATATAGTCTCAAGACCTTATTAATTATATCACCCAAAGGAAGGTTATTAAACTTTCTTTCTTTACATGAAAACACTTAACTTTCGTCATTTAAATGCTGTTTGTTCCCCAGTAAGGCAAAAAACACAGGGGGCTGGTTGTTAGAATGGATAAGGTGATGGCAAATGAGGTACAAAACACAAAACTCTGGACATAATTTATTTTTTTCTGAAAAGGAGCAGAGCATACAAGGACCTCAATAAATAATGAGGGTCTATTATTACAACACAATTGTTATAACAGAAATAGTATATTACATTCTTTAGAGATTGATTGTAAATGCCTAATAAAGGTCAAAACAAGAGCCATTAACAGGTTTGTTCAACACAACATAAAGTAACTTATGGCATGAAATCCACTGATGGTCATGAAACTAATAAAGTCAAGCAAACATATAACAAGTAGTTAGCATGGGAACTGGATCCTAATTCTCCCCCAACCCTCACTCAGGTGAAAAACTTAACATAGTCACTATCATTCCTTCTCTCTGAGGCAACATATCTTTAACTATCCCATGCAAAGCAGAATAGTTTCAACAGGATCCCCCACTTTCTCTTTAGGCAAAGGAATGCAATGAACCCAGGCCTCCCATACTGTGAGTGCTCTAACAAATAAGCTACAGAATAAAAGACAGTAGAAGTGGTATCAGTCCCTCCTTCCCTTGACTGTTTTGAAGAAAAGGGGTAAATGACATTTGCATCCTTTAGCCATTTCGGTAGATATGGGCCTAGTTTTTGGAACAAGATGCCTCCACATTCCTGAACCTTTAAAATTTGCTCTTGTATTCAAAGCTAAGCACTCACATAAATATATGCAGAATCTAGGTACAGTTCTAGCATATTGTATTAACAGGTATTTGATCCTTGAATATTATAATAGAGATTTTTGATTATGCTTTATACTTGCTAGTTTTGCTGTCAGTACGATTCTAAAATTAGTAATCTTCATCATCATCCTTATTATGCCTTTTTAAGGGGATTTAGCACCTTTCTCATTCGTTTGCTTTTTCTGTGAATAAGAGGTGCTGATTGCAAAAGGCGTATTTGTGCATTGCTTCTAATATATATTCATAAATGACATTAGAAAATGTAATGAGGATCCTCCTCTGTCTCCCATTTACATTTGTTTGTTTCTTTTAGGACTAGGAGGGAACGTTGGACTTTTTGCCCCTATGAACTTTATAGAATAATGGCTCTTTCCATCAATTGTTTTCTTTTTTTGTTTAAGCTATAGAGGAATATCACTCAGTAGACAGGCTTTGGAATGCCATTATGTTTGTTAGTTTCCATAATTTGATATTTCCAAGTAATTTAAAACTACTAGAGAATAATATATAAGAAGATGATACAAAAATTAAAAAAAAAAAAAACATTTTCAGGAGATGGAAGGGCTTCTTTCATCTTTCCAGACAATGACTGATGTTATTGCTGTAGAGACAGGGTCAGTAGTCCATTGTTTTTTTCCCAGGTGGTAAGTAACCCGAGTGGGAGGAACTGAGGGACTACAAAAAAATTAACTGAATCATCAATTCATATCAGAACACTGAGTCAGTGCTCTTCTTATCCGGCACTTCTCAGTTTTTTCCTCAATAGCCAATTTTGCTCAATTTTTAATAGCATTTGCTGCCATGAGTATTTTTTAATCATGGCCTCATGAACCCTTCTTCCAACAGGAGGAATTAAACGAAGAGTGAATGTTATGGTGCCATGGCCAAGTCATGCTAAAATATATACATGCCAAAATATGTAAACAGTTGCACTCAGCTGTTGATATCAACAGATCACTACATCTTTGTTCTGCTCACCTACATGTCTAATTGGGGCTGTGGTTTCCAGTAGGTGGCAAGGTTCCAAAATTATACAGACTGCAATGCTCAGCATTTAAATGCAGAAATCTTTTTATGGATCCTGCATTTGGCATACAGAATGAGAAAAACTATTCCATGCATAGCATACAGCATGGAAAATGGGATGAAGGCTAGATTGGAAAAAGGATAAAAAGGAAAAAACTAGGTGAGAGCCTTTGGTGGAAGAAAGTAAAGAGCAAGTAGCTTCAAAATCCAACATGAAGACTGAAATGAAATGTTACCAAACCTTTCAGATGAAGCTGATGAGCTTGAACTTGATGTGAAAAACAAGGGAAGGAAGCAGATGGATTTAAATTTAGATGTAACATGAACTGAATAAATTCCAATTGGAGAAACTGCAGGGATGATTGTCTGCTGCAATAAAAAAGGAATAACTCCAGTAAAGTAAGTGGAATCAAGCCAACATAAAACTGGTACATATGAGATCAGATTCAAGCCCTAGGCTATTAAAATTACACCACTTAACTTTGTGTCTCTTCTAGCAAAAACAGAGTTGTACCTCCATTCCCCTTTCCTTTATAATTAGAAGTTGTTTTCCAAGTAAACATTTTTTACATTGTAACAATGGGACACATCCCATTTCTACATGTGTATGTTCTTTAGCATAATAAATAATGCAGAACTAGGCCAGTAATTAACTAAAAGAAAAGGAAAAGGAATGGTGAAAAAAAATAATAAGGATGCCAGCATGATACCAAATGAAAGTGTTCAGGGTCAGGTCTCTCTCTGTATGAGAGCCTGAGTCACTTATATGCTGAACACTGCAGGATACTCCGGTGTTGTCTCTAAGTTGTACTTAATGAAGGATTTGAAGTGTGTGATCAAGTAGAAAAGAAGATGATCAAGGTGTCTAGTTATTCACAAAAGCAAAATTTACTGTTAATTTTTTTCTTAAGAATGATAATTTGATGGAGATTCCACCCAGCATTGTGGAGCAATTAATTGAAAAATGAATAAAGAATTCTCATTTTTATCATTAATGAAGTAATTCAGTTTTTCAAATGAATAGGATGTAAGAAATATGGCAAAGAACGTTTTAAATGTGAGTACCAAAGATGACAGTCCTAACATTGTCACTTTATTCATATTAAAGGTTCCGAGGTCTGAAGTCTGCAAAACATCTGCAAGCAAATGTTCTCCTAACCAATCCATTGATGATGGTAAGGTTGCCATTTTTACTCCCCCAAACCAACTAATTCTTGCTTATTGTAGCACAAAGGACATTCATGTGAGTGTGGTGTCTTTACACTTCAGGGACTGTTTTTCAGTCCAGGCCTCAAATTTTGCAAAATGTAAGGTTGGGAGGGTTCTGTTCCCCCACAATGAACCACCTTTCATTAATTTAAAAAAGACTGTCTTGGTATGCTTCTGGTTGCACTAGGGTTGGGTATAAGGAAATACAGTGGTACGGTTTTACCCCCTTTCATCAAAGTACCTCACCTACCAGCAGCTCAAGTTCCCCACAGCCCCAGACACCCAGGTCCCCTGTGGAGCCTAAAGCATGGCTGAAGCCCAAGGCTGCTGTGGAATACGCAGAGTGATGAAGCAAGGAGCAGGCGAGGAAGAGGGGATCTACTCACTGCCACTGGTATCTCCAGCTGACCTGGAAATGGGGAAAGCCCTATGCTCTCCTTGCCCTGATCCATCTGGGGGCTATGCGCAAGGTGCTGGGCCCAGCAACGGTTCCCCCATCCCCCTACACCACATTTTCCTGATGCCCTAGGGGCTCCAGCCATGATGAGGTGCTGGACTGCACTGAGGATGGAGACAGTAGTGGGCTTGCTCCCAGCCAGTGAAAGATACCTGGGGGGACTGGTCATAGAGCAATAGAGAAGAAGTGCCTGGAAGTGGGGAGCCATCTGATGTTGCTGTCCCTGGCCAAGCCCAGCACCCAGCTGGAGCAGGACAGGAGCAGCTCTGGGGCTTCTCTGACCCCCAAGTTAACTGGGGAGAGCAGTGGCAGCAGGCAGGTCCCTCCTCCTTGTGGCCAGAAGCAAACCTAGGCAGGAAAACCTATTTGGGGGGTGGAGAGGTTGAATTAGAGAGGAAGTGTGGTGCCTGCCTTGGAGGGGAGTATTGAGATCTGGAGAAAGATGTCTTACCTGCTTCAGGGATTCAAAAATGTCTGCTGGAGCTGCTGCCATGGTGTATGGTGCGGTCTGCCCACCTGGTGGAGTGAAGCTTTAACCGCCCTGCAGCACCACTCACATCTCCCATATCCTACTTTTCAAATGCAAAGATCTGCTCATGGGTGGTATTCAGAGCTAACTACTACCTAATTTCCCTCTGTGTAAAAGACCAACTCCATTGATGAGGCAGGTACCAAGGTTCAATCTGTCTTGTTCCTTGACTCTTCTTTTTTCCCTTTGCCATATCAGGAACTTTTCACCCTTGAGTTCTTCTCTCTTCTCCCCTCTTTGACACTCTTCTATCCTATTTCTTTCTCAGTGAGCCTACCAACACTTGCACCCATGCAATTTATCAGCATCTAGCCCTCCTTCCCATTACCCTAGTGTCCCATATGTCAGCATTATGTTTATTGGCAATACTCTGACAGTCCTAATCAAACCTTACTTTATTGATGTAAAACACCTGGGAATTAGACAGTCTTGAAGAGGCTAATAATAGGAAATTAAAAATTAAAAATAATCTGCAAATAAAAAAATACAAGTAGCTAATGGCAGCTTTATTTAGATAGTAGTCTCAACAGTCAGCTGTGAGACTATTGTGTGGGGTACAGAAGGGAGTTTTGGATAACTTTGAAAAAATCCTTTTTCCTTCTCTGTAAAATATTCCTGCAATTTCCAGATTCTGTCAGAGTATTTTAGAATACATAATCTGTGACATCTCAGATATGAAATATGATTCCAGCTTGTTCAATTAATGGTATTTTTTAATAATGTAGTGTAAGATATCTTTAGGACCTTTTGCCTGGTAAGTGGAAGCATTCAGCCAAAAAAAATCTGTGATTAATTCTGTTTTAATTTTTCCTTTACAATTCACCTTTGATAAGTAGAAAAGGTGAATGATAACTGATTTAATAACATATAATTAATGAAATACAATTTAAATTCTTTTGTCATTACTGAGCTTGCAACATTGATAGATAATTTGCACAAAATGTAATGCTGCTCCCACAGATTGTCCTTCATTATATTTTTTAAATTCCAGTTTTGGCAAGTCCTTCATTAGTTATATAGAACATCCATCAATACTGTATTGCTATTCATTATTTCATATTTTTATTATGGTAGCACCCTGGTCTATTCAAATTTAGGATTCCACTGACCAGGTTGAAAAAAAAAACCTGTTACAAATGTGGAAAGAGCATTACAAGCAATATGTGCATTTTTTATATTGATAGCTACATTTTGAAACACAATTAAATCAGACAAAACAATAATCATGAATGCTGCCTGCCCCCCATATCTACAGGAACAAGATTACAACCCAGAATACAGACCCAAAGATATTACTGAGCTTATACACTTCATCCTCACACACAACAATTTCACTTTTAATAATCAACACTTCCTCCAAATGATGGGAACAGCTACGGGCACTAAAATGGCCCCACAATATGCCAACCTTTTTATGACCCACCTGGAAGAAGACTTCCTTAAGAACTGCACCATCAAACCCTTGCTGTCCTTACGATACATCGATGACATCTTCATCATTTGGAGTGAGAACCTGCAATCTCTGATTGAGTTCCACCAGAAATTCAACAGTCACCATCCCTCCATCCGACTTTCTTTAGAATACTCCAACACCAATATCCCCTTTTTAGACACAATGATCAGTATCCAGAAGGGTAAAATACAGACCACAGTATACAAGAAACCCACAGACCAACATACATATCTTCACAGAACCAGCAATCACCCGAAACACACCGAGAAAGCTGTGATATACAGCCAAGCCCTCAAATACCACCGCATCTGTACTGAAGAGAACACCCGGGATCGCCACCTCACCAATCTTAAAAAGGCTTTCACCCAACAAGGACACTCCTCCAGAGAGGTAGATCGCACGTTTGAAAGCCACCTGGATACCACGTGAAGAACTGCTGCAGTACAGAAGAAAACCCCCCACAAATCGCACATGCTGGTTATGACCTATCACCCATCCCTTGAACCTGTACGGAAAATCCTCAAAAAATTGCAACCCATACTAGACAGAGACCCTATTCTTAAAAAGATCTTCCCAGAGCCACCCATCCTAGCCTTCAGACAAGCACCGAACCTCGCCAACCTCATCACCACAAGCAAACTTCCTCAACCCCAGAACACACCAAAAGGATCCAGACCGTGCCATGACAAGAAATGCAAAACCTACCCACACATCTCCACCACCCCCACTATTACTACACCCCACAACAGAGCCATCAGCATCCCAGGATCTTACAGCTGCACCTCCAGGAATGTAGTATACCTCATCCAATGCACCAAATGCCCTGATGGAAGATATGTAGGAGAGACCAGACAACAACTGCGCACCAGAATGAATGCACACCGGAAATCCATCAAAGACAGAAACACCCAATTACCGGTGGGGGCACATTTCTCACAGGAGGGCCACTCTCTTTCCAATCTCTCAGTCCTGATCCTCAAGGGAAACTTACACAACACTTCCCAGAGACGAGCCTATGAGCTCCATTTCATCAACCTGCTGGATACTAGAGATCAGGGACTAAACATAGACATTGGATTTTTGATACATTATAATCTGCCTGGCAACTGACTCCCCAGCCCAGCCCCTGGCTTCTTTACTTTTCATTCCATCCAGGAAGAGCACACACCAACTGCTGAAGCTTCCTTAGCCTGACATAGGGTTTTTGAAACCGAAAGCTTGCTTAATAACTATTCTCCAACCATTTGGGTTTGTCTAATAAAAGATATCAAATTCACCCAAGGAACCTTGTCTGCCTGCCCCCCAGGGGTTGGTGGGGAGCACAGTGAGCTCCAGCAGGCAGTGATGGTGCTGTTGGTAGCAGGAGCATGGCGGTGGTAAGCGGGGAGCTCCTGCAGGCAGCCACAGCACTGTCAGTGGCTGGGGAGAGAGGGGGTGGCAAGTGCTGACTGATGGTCAGAGACCACCTGTAGACGCTGCCAGCAGCAGAGGCAGGCGGCAGGAGAGAACGAGGGTCCACCGCAGGCGCCAGCCAGCAGCAATCGCGGATCGCCCGCAGACGCCGCTGGCGGTGTTGGTGGTGAGGAGGGCAGTGGTGGCAAACAACAACTGCCCACAGGCACCTCCAGCAGTGTCTTTTCATAGGAGGTGCACCGACACACTCAAGGGGTGCATGTGCACCAATGTACACCCCCTACGCATTGCCAATGACAATAATAATCCCTGCCTGCCCATTAATATAGTCAGGACATTTCTCGCAAGTAAATAACATCAAAGATCACCCAATCCACCCTCTCAAAAACTTTTTTAGCAGTGATAAATAATACCAAAACTTTCTGGAGGATGGAATCCACATGAAATATGAACTGTTTAAATGTCTCCAACATTAACTACAGAGTACTTCTCAGGAATAAAACAAAATCAGTTTGTATAAACAAAGACGGTAATCATTAGTACACCAAGACTGCTAATACTCACGCATGTGAATAGCTTAATCCATATAAATAGTCTGATTGGACACAATGGGACACTACTTCAATTGATAAAATTCACTTGCCTAAGAATTAGGAATACAAATCCATAATAATTGTTGAAAAAATCATAAACAATTAATGTTTCATAAGTTGCTGGTATTTAATGTCAAGGGAAGTTTTCCAAGGAAGGTCTAGTAAGTGCTTCTGATAGGTTCATTGAATAGTGTTTTGTATAACAATCAACCGGTTTGTGTAAGGTGTAAGCAAAGGTTTTTCCTTTGTTTTCAATATACATGAAAAGCTCATACATATTAGCCTGGGATTTCAAAATAGAATCATAAAAATAAAAGACAATCAACTGGTGACTCAACATTTTTTTGTAAAATCAGTCTAGGTATAGATAATTTGTTGTGTCTTCTTTGCTATGCAGTTTTTTATGGCCTGTGACATTTCTTCCTTCATAACAGTGTCTGGCACAATTTCTGTTAGTAGCTCTGATAGTTTGAGTTCCCATTCAAAAACTTCTCTGTTAGTGTTCTGTTGCTGAAGTCTTCTTAACTGTGAAGGTGCTAATGCAGTTCAGCAAAACTGCAGAGAATTACCCGTAAATTACAAGGTCACCTCTCTTGTCTCAAATATCAGGAACGGCTCTGGGCCTAGGGGCATTACAAGCAATCTTGCTAGAAAAGTTCTTGGCTGATGGCCAAAACACTGTTTTCTTTACCTAGAACTTTTCCAATATCAAATTATGCTGCAAATATAACTTTCTCTTACCAGCATCAAGAAAGATTTAAATTTGAAGCCATTGAGCGCAAATTGCTATCTGAAAGAGCTGTGGACGGACAACTTTCCTCTTAAAGTACAGATGCTTTGGCAGCTCAGTCTGAAATAAGTGTGACCTGTAGATTAGACCTTTCCCCACTGTTAGGGGATACTCAGCATGCTAACTCCCTGCATGTATTACAGCAAACTTCTCATATCAGATCCATTACACTGCTTTGAGAAAAATACCACTTATTTGCCTTCCACCATCCAGACTTGATTTCAGCCATTAAGCCTGATTTAGATTTACAAAGTACTAAAATTAGCAAGTTGTAGACCCAAAATTGCAAATATTCCACCTATGTGGGAAGAAATAAAATCTTTGAAAGTACTATTTAAGGGTTCATAAAAACTGTAAACTTACTCTTCCATGCATGACATTTGATTTCTAGATAACGATAGCTTTGGTTGTTTCAAGTCATGTAGAAGGTAGGGCATTTTTACACATGCAAGCACTGCAGCACCAGGCACTTCGAAAAGTGCCCCATGCTGTGATGCTTGCAGTTGTATAAGCAGCCAAATGCTCGTCAGCACTGAGAAAATGGAAACATTGTGCTCATCAACAACCTGAAAGATGGCATAGAGTACACCCTTAGGAAGTTTTTAGATGACACAAAGCTAGGGGGGAATTGTATATATGCTGGAGGGTAGGGTTGGATTCAGAGTGACCTAGACAAATTGGGGGATTGGACCAAAAGGAATCTCATGAGGTTCAACAAGGACAAGTGCAAAGTCCTGTGCTTAGGATAGAATAATCCCATGCACCAGTTCAGGCTGAAGGCCGAGGGCTAATGGGCTTGGCAGCAGCTCTGCAGAAAAGGACCTAGGGGTTAAGGGGTTAAACCAGAAGCTGAATATGAGTCAGCAGTGTGCCCTAGTTGCCAACAAGGCTAACAGCATACTGGGCTGCATTGGTAGGTGTGCTGTCAGTAGGTCAAGGGAAGTAATTATTCCCCTCTATTCAGCACTGGTGAGGCCTATTCTGGAGTACCGTGTTCAGTTTTGGGCCCCCCACTACAAAAAGGATGTTGACAATTTGGAGAGAGTCCAGTGGAGTGTGATAAAAATGGTGAGGGGTCCTGGGACAAATGACTTATAAGGAAAGACTGAGGGAACTGGGCATATTTAGTCTAGAGAAGAGGACACTGAGAGAAGACATAATAGCAGCCTTCAACTACCTGAAGGAGGGTTCAAAAGAGGATGAAGCTGGACTGTTCTCAGTGGTGGCAGATGACAGAAAAAGGAGCAATGGGCTCAAGCTGCAGCAAGGGAGGGTAGTAAAACACTGGAACAGGTTATCCAGAGGGGTAGTGGGATCTCTATCTTTGGGGGGTTTCAAAACCCAGCTAGACAAAACTTTGGCTGGGATGATCTAGGTGGGACTGGTCCTACTTTGAGCAGGGGGTTGGACTAGGTGACATCCTGAGGTCCCTTCCAACCCTAACTTGTTATGATTCTGTGATTCTAACTCTGCTAAACTATTTCTACTGTTTCTGACAGTTGTTTGTCTAACCCGCTTTTAATAATCTCCAGTGATGGACACGTCACAGCCTGCTTATGTAATGTCCCAGTGATTAACTTTTCTTACAATTAGAAAGGGGTCGCCCCCCCCCAATATCTAATCTAAATGTCTTGCTGCAGTTTAAGGCCATTACTCTTTTTCTCATCCCTAGTGAGCATACAGGACAGTTTATAATTCCCTCTTTGCAATATTTTTTACATGCTTGAAGACTATTATCATATCTTCCCTCAGTTTTTGCATGTCCAAATTAAACAAACATCATCTTTACTTTATGTGTATTATAAATTCTTGAGGGAGGTGGGGCGAGGAGGAATTGTCCATTTAGCTGAGATAGGCTTGCATCCAAATCCTGTACCCAAATGTTCCCAAATTTAGGAAGTTTAATAACAAAAGGCTAGATCTACAAAGAATTCTTTAATTCAGCATTAAAAGCCTAGCACTTGGCTCTTCTTATGGAAGCCACAGCCCTAAATTAGCTGCCTAAGCTTCCTATACAATGTGCCTGGAGTTTTAGTAAAGCATCCACAAAAGCCATCATAGTAATTAGGTTATAATATATACTAGCCAATAAGAAATGCCAAGGAGAGAGGAAGGGCTTATGTCCCATTCATAGAGTCAGACATCTCCTTTCACTTAAAATATATAGCCATTTATAGCAGTCCTGGAGTTAGGTTCCAAAGACAAATCAGTCATTTTCCACACAGAACCCAGCAAGGAGCTGATACTCCCCTGACACTGAGCAGTGCAGTGGTTAAGAGCACTCCTTTGAAATGTTGTGGGAAATGCTGGCTCTGATTCCTCTTATGCCTTCTTTAAAGCAGTAAGCTGAAGTTAGAGCATCAGCTTTCTACGTGAGTGACCTAAACAAGCTAGAAGTTGTTCAGAAGCAATTCCATTCTGTATAAAATATTTAATATTCATTAGACCAAAAAGAGAGAATGACTGTGGGCACATCTACATGTTTATTAACACACTGTAATTACTGCGCGTTAAGCTTAGTACCTGTAGTAACGGGTACTAACTTAATGTGGCGTAATTGGCACTACTGCACATTAGCGCAGATGAATGCTCCTTACATGATGCTTAATGCCCATTGGACTAATCTACTGCACATTAGGCATGATTTTTAAGCGTCTTGTGTAGACATGTCCTGTGTGACCACATCTTACACTCACCTAAGGGATTTGAGTTGTAAATTCTGCTTCAAACCATACACAGGAGGCTACTTTGGGGCTGGGTTTTCTAATACCTGCGCAAGTGCTCTAACCACTAGACTATAACATGTAAAGAGAAGGGAATCTCCTTTTATTTTGCATTATATGATTACTGGATCCAGTAGATGACTAGGGAATTTAGGTGCCTCCGAGTTTAAGCAGCAGCTGCTGAATGTTACCTAAGGCCCTTTGTATAACTAGCCTTACATTCAGTTTTAAATTTCTAAGAGAAGTAAAAGATTCTCCAACTTTGGTGGATTCAAATCAAGACTGTATGCCAGAGGTGTCAAACATATGGCCCATAGGCCAGAGAACCTGTGCACAGTCCAGATCAGGCACCATGCAATCCATATGTTCTGGAGCCAGCCTTTAAGGCTGGTCCAGCAGGGTGCCCCATACAGAATCCACACTGCGCTAGCCCGTGTGCAGCTGGTCTAGTCCCACATGCCATGTGCAGCATATGCCAGCCCCACTCTGGGGCTTTGTACACAGCACAGGGTGCGTGCTACATGTTACATCCCAGCAGACTGGCCCTGCATGCTGCCTGTGTGGAACACAGTCTGGGGACTGACCCAGAACAGCTTTGGACTGTCTGTACTGTGTGTAGCACCTGTGGCAGCTGGTGCAGGTCCCACACTGCATCTAATACAAATCCCAGAGTGGGGCTGAGATGTGTTGCAAGTGGTGTAGAGCTGTATCAGCTCCGCACACTGCACACAGCACAGGGAACCAATACAGGATGTAACACAGGGAAACAACACAGGGCATGTATTATATGCAGTGCCCCGCATGATTGACTCTGTGTGCTGGCTGTAGCGCATGGTACTTATCCAGCTTGCAGACTGGCCGGGCAATGCTACCCAGCCCATTGGGCTGCTTAAGTTTGACACCCTGCTATAAGCCTTTCTGAGAAATATGCTTTAACTAAAATAGAAGTGATTTTGGCTAGATACAAATCACTGGACTCTATACAAGGATAATTAGGTAAAACGAGCTGTGATATAACAGAAGTTGGAGTAAATGATTGAATAGTGTTTTCTGGCCTTAAACTTTACAAGTGAAATCTATAGTTTGCTGCTGTAACCCACCTCTGAAACCTGCTCTCCCAGGTAAAACAATGATGTACTTATGCTGTGCTGTTAATTTTCAGGTGCAGGAATGAGATTGGGCAGCTACAGCAAAACTCCTTGGCCAAATTGCAAATTTTGCTTAGAAATTAGATGAGCTATGAACACTGAGCATGTGGAATGCAGACTAGGGAAAATATGAAACTATCTTCCACAGTCAGGTCTGATTTGTAGTAAGAAAATGATGGAAAAAGAAATCGTTGCCTCTCAGATGTTTGAGTAAATTCAGGATGCAATTGAAAAGAAATAGTCCACTTGATAAGTACTTTAACAGGACATTATGGCCTTAATTGACACAGGTTTATGCCTTGATGGAAGTAGAAAATAGTTGTATTCATATCATATGTGATATGACTTTGTGTGCGCGTGCGCGCGCGCGCACACACACACACACACAATATATTAACAGATTGCTTAGAACAAGAAACTGCCTAGACTTATCCTTTTGATAGCCTGTCATTCTGTCACCTACAGATGACAAACTGATGGCAAAAAGCATGTGGCAAGGAAATTTCACTTTGAAAACATCAGCAGTAGTTGTACAGCTGCTAATTAAAGCAACTGCCAATATTCCTTTTAGGCATACAATGAATGAGTACTAAATTAAAGAAACACACTTTTCAGGAATGCTGTAAAAAGCTAAATGTATTTATTTATCAGGTGATGACAATCTACACCTCTGCTTATGAGTTTTTGACTGTTACACTCTCATAGTCATCACTAGTCCAAGTGTGACATACTGGGTACATCTACATGTGCAATTTTTCCACAGAATAAATTCCGGCATACTTTATTGCTCCTGGGAACAATGTTCGCATATGTGCCTGGGACCACAGCATGTTAAGCCAGTGTATTGGCATTATCTAGTAACATTCATCTTTGGATGTGGCTGACAAACTTTTCAGTTTGCTCTTCATCCTTACATAGCTCTGGCTTACCATTCAGCTATGTGGAACTAGGAGCATTCCCCTGGTTTTGGAAGGCTTCATTCGTATGTTAACCAAACAATGATGGTTACCAAAAGAAGAGTAACTCTCTCAACACTTCAGTGTAAGATGGCATGAAACTTATGCAGCCATGCTGCTGGCCAGGTTAAAGCACTCCTGAGCTGTGGGTTTTCAAAGTTTCTAGGTGTGTAGCCATGAATTTAACATTTCATTTCATAGCCTTAAAAATGTGAAGATAGCCTACTGGTCTAGTTCTGCAGTTTCAAATTGATTATTTTTCTTTAATGTGCTGCCTAATAACTGTGCTTCTTGCAAAGCATATACCTGAAGCAGCAGGTTTTTAAACTAGTCAGCATGTCTGGTGTGCTCTGAAACAATCACCCTTCACTTTGAACAACTTGGCTCAGTCAGTGGGGGCTCAGAGTGTTTCTTTCAAAGCAGTACTGGCAGTGTTTCTTGTCTGAAACCAAATGATATAAAAATCCATCAGTGTAATTTTGTAAAAGAGAAAGAAATCATGAGAGATTAATACCCCCCAAAATAAAATGAATCTTCTTAAGAGAGTTTATCTTTTATTAACTTCAAACATTGTTTCCTTTTAATTGTCACAGATGCACTGGCACACGTTGGTTATCTTTACAAACATAGCATAAATACACCATAATTACTATAGATATTCTGGTTTAAGCGGTAAAGGATACCTCTGCTTTGCAAAATGTGATAGTGTAGCTTTTACACAAGGTATATTTATCAAAAGAGCACAAATGCTGATAGGAAAAGGCAAAACACAGGAATTCAACTCCTAACACTGCTATGCAAACCAGCGTCATACAGTGGGATCCTGGAAGCTGATAGCCAATGACTTGCTGCTAGTTCTTTGTGTATGATACTGAATGTGAGGATAAACAAGAAAAATATCCTCACAGGAGTGAAATATTACAATGATATATGAAACTACTCCTGTTAAAAAAATATGAAAAATTCATTTAAAACAACAAAAGCCAGGTAATTGGGTATTATGGATGAATCTCTGTTCAATTCCCTTTCTAGTGCCAGGAAAACCGTAGCTATTGTAGCACATGTTAAGTGAAATTAATCCCGTGTGTTACAGCATCAACTTCCATAGACTCGCTCCCGAGTGAATTTATCAGAGGATATGTAAAATATTTCCCAAAGTCCTGAAGCTCCTGACTGAGACTCATATGGTCAAAAATGATTGGAAATGATAAGGTGACTTGTATGCATTCTCCACTCTGAGAATTTTTAAACCACAAGAACACAGATCTCAAAATGCACAGAGGTGTAGTATCTTTCCTCTAAATATTTCAGAGCTTTACAAACATTACCCAGGATTTGACATCTGGTTAAAAGGTTACCTTATCTATTGTGAGGTAGAGAAGTATCACATAGGGGCATTTCCCAGATGAGAAAGCTGACACACAGGTAAACATGTCATGTAAACACTCTTAGGAAGTCAAAACAGGAGACAAAACAGAATAATATGGCCTATGTTTTGGTTATAGGTCTATTTTTCCTTTCCTTTTGAGCTAGATGCAATGCACCATAGAAACATATGGGTCAGAAGATGAAGGAAGTCTATGTAGCTATTCTATCCATCCCTCTGCAAATCTGAATTTTTCCAACAGTATATTTCCTAGTATTCTCTAATTATTAGTGAACTTAGCAATAGGTGTCCCACTCATTCCCTTGCAAGGCGACAGCAAATAAATAGACTTTTCTATCAGAAGACTTCACATTATGTATTTATTTTAAATCCCAGTAACTTAAAAATAAGAAATATTACTTAAAATCTATCAAAAAATAAATGTCCAAGAGGTAAGGTTTTTTGTGGTATATTTTATTAGACCAACTATATAGTTGGAATAGCCGTTGGACAAGCTTTTAGTCATCAGATGGCCTTCTATCAACTCATCCACCAGCAGCATTGGATATGCATTGAATATAGCTATTTAATTTACACTGCAGAAATAGACACACAGGCAAATGGCCCCATACTTCTTTGGGATGATCACCAATAGATTGGTGTGTGACTCCAGTATGGTCCTTCAGGTCAACATCTAATTTCTTCTTGGACTCATCCTTGTTACTGTGAGAGCCACCTCCAGCACTATCACATAACCTTTCTAGTGGGGAGTCTGTAAGTCATGTGATCTCAGGCTCCTCTGTAAAGACATCCAGGTATTCCTTTTCTATCTGCCTTAGTGGGGCCTGCTGAATGCCTGTTAGTTGCTCACCTATGGGCATGATGTGCCTGCCTTCCCTCTCTGTTATTCACAGTCCCAGTTCTGGGCAGTCTGGGCACAGTGCCCTGAACAGGCCATCACACTCTCACCATCTCTTTAACAAATTTACGTGATATATCTGGTGTAACTTCTACCTATCTGGCTATCTAACTTCATATTCTACTGGCTGTACTTGCCTTCTTACTTCATATGGACTTTGCCAATATGTCAGTAATGTTGCCTTTTTTGGAGAGCAGGATGTACACTTGGTCTCTTACATCAAATTGTTGCTTGTGTGCCTGCTAGTTTTGTGCACTTGCTTGTGTTATCTGTGCTGCTTGTAGCTTCTGCCATGCCAGGGTCCCTTTATCTTTAACTCAGCCCTGAGCTGCTGCATGTGCTTCACTGGGTTCTGTACTGACCCTGCTTCTCCCAACCTTCCTTGATTAAGTCCAACATACTCCAGGGCTGATGTCCATAGAAAAGCTCAAATGATGAGAAGTCCATAGACGATTGTAGAGCTTCTTGATAAGCACACATAAGCGGGGACAGCAGCTGGTCCCAGTGTCTGGGATCTTTCCCTAAAATCTTTCTCAGCATACTCTTGAAGGTGGTATTAAATCATTCTACTAATTGATCTGTTTGTGGATGGTACACTGATGTTTGCAACTTCATCATGTGTAACATATTGCACATCTCCTAAAGTACCCTCAATACAAAATTGCTGCCTTGGTCTGACAGGATCTCTCCATGCAGCCCCACCTGAGAGAGAATCTTTATCAGTTCATCAGCAATCTTCTGGGCAGTCACCACCCTCAGGGAAATTGCCTACAAGCGTAGTGTGGCATAGTCCACCAACTCCAATATATATTCATGAATGGTTGCACTCCTTTCTAACGGGCCTACTATATCCCTAGCTAACCATTCAAGGGATCCTCCATGAGGGACATCAGTATTAAGGGAGCTCTCCAGGGCTTCTCAGGGTCCACCAGCAGGCAGTCATGAGTCACAGAAAGCTTGTACCTCATGTCAGATCCCTGGCCAAAAAAACTGGTTAAGCACCATCTCTCTCATCTTCTCTGCCCCAGATGACCCCAAGTGGGAAGCTCACGGGCTACTCTCAACAGCACCTGTCAGTACATCTTTGGGATCAACATCTATCTGATACAACAGTCCTCTCCTTACCTTAAAACATGGGTGGGTGTTCATGAGGTCATGATGTAATACCTCCTCTTCATACCATGCAATGTTGCTTTCATATATGCTATGGAAACTGTCCTCTCTGGACTGCTCTACCCTCAACTGGGTGTGCTCCACAATATACCAGTGTCAGTTATGGGCTCCTCCTCTTTGCATATCTTGCCTCTAGGACCATCTGCCATATGTTGCCCCACTAGGACTTCAATGTGAACATGGGATACCCCTCCTTCACACTGGGTATGTCTACATGTGCCTCTACAGAGCCATTGTTACTGCACTGTCCAAAAGGAAGTACTAACTGATGGTGTAGTAACAGCCTATACTGTACTGTGCCAGGTATTTTTAGCCCCTACATCACCATAGCAACACGCTATACTAAGGCAGCATGTTGCTACAGCAACATAGTGGAGGCATCATAGTTTGTGCCCATGGACACCATCACTGTAGCACATTGCTATGGCTATGTAGTGTTACATGTAGATGCACCCACTTAGTCCCAGTACCTTTCTCCTACAGCATCTTTATCATCAGTTCAGGGAACCAGGGCCAGTCTTGTCCCAACAACACTGGATAGGGCAGTTTAGGTGCCTGTGGCAGGGCACTGTTTGTGCCTGTCACCTTAAGGGCCAGAACACAGCAGCTGGTAGGTGCTTGATTAGGGCAGCCATTTTAGATTCAGGGTTGCCCATATAAACAGGGCATTTTGCTGCTGAGAGTCCAGGCAACAACATTGCCTGGCTGCAGGGTTTCTGGTACCATCTGGAGGCAAGAGAGGAGCTGTAGGGGATGGTCAGGAGGCTCCCGGTCCTGGGCAGGATCTAAACCTGCTCCCTGCCGGGAGTGGGTGGCCTGGTGGGGCTCTCAGTGGTGTGGGAGCCCCCAGGAAATACCAGGTTAGTTACCACCCCAGTGAATGGCCAGTCAGGGCACCTTAATCCCTAGCCCCCACAACTGGGTGGGTTAGGGTCTAGAAGGTGGACCCCAGAGAGAAAGAGAGTCAAGTCATAGACTCATAACCTGTCTTGACATCCCCTGACTGGTCCAAGCTGAGGCCAGGACCAGAAGGGTCAAAGGGCCAGGGGCCCACCATGAGGAATGCCCAGGAGCTGAAGGCCTGGGGTTCCAACTGGCCTGGAGGTGGGCCAGGGCTAGTAGCCAAAGGTCCCGGGGGGGGGACCACACCTGTAAGGGGGAGCAGTTCAGGGAGCTATGCAGCCGGGAATGAAGGCAGAATAAGCTGCCTGAATGGAGGGATCTAAGTGGGGTTCAAAGAGCAGAATTCTGGGGCCCAGTGTGGGGCCAGTGATATTGATAACATCTGGATGCCATCTGCGAGGCTTGGGCTGCGGTATAGGGAAGGAACAGAGCCACTGATAGCATCCCCTTGCATCAGGGCAAGAAATGGGCAGCCTCCTGCTTTATTAACATTAATTAAATAATTAACAACAAGGTGTGGTGGGAGAGAAGGTAGGCGGTTAGCGGGCCACTGGGAAATTGGCCCCGAGAAGCCCCCCTGTTACAGTGCCATGCATGCCTACAGCATGTGGTTGTGCCTTACTATGGTCAGTCACACTGGGATACTGGCATATTTATTTGCCTCACCATGAAGGCAGACCAGGGTACAAGACTCAACATTCTCTCCCCATGTCTCTTGTACCAGGCCCTGCCTACTGAGTATCTGTTGTAGCCTGAGTCTATCAGTGCTAGTACCACTTTCCCTCCTATCTCAACTTTCATCACCAACTGGGGATGCTTGTTTCCCCGCACCCCTGTTATATAATAGCCCATAACTACACTCTATGTCTTCTACTTCAAGGTTAATTCCTGGAGTCAAAAATGGATTCTCAGGACTAAACTTTGACTTCCCACCCTAGGGGGAGGCTCTGGCAAAATGCTCCATATGTCCACACTGAAAACAAGTCTGAATGCCACTGCCCAGAAAGGTTAATGTCTCCTCTGAGACATCCTTGTCTTTCTTCCAAGGTCTGACCCTTTCCTGGCTTCCTTTGCCCCTGTCCTCTCAATGTGACTGTCTTTCAGCTTCCACAAAATCTTCAGCCAGCCCTACTGTTTCATCAAGGGTCTGGGGATTATGGCACCTCACCCAGTCTCTGACTTCCCCTTCCAGATGTGACATAAATTGTTCCAAGACTATTTGTCCCAGAATCTCCTCAG
The DNA here is from genome assembly GCF_000455745.1 of Alligator sinensis. NCBI lineage: Eukaryota > Metazoa > Chordata > Crocodylia > Alligatoridae > Alligator > Alligator sinensis. Next base: position 1,546,677 of record NW_005842007.1, read on the forward strand.
GTAACCTCTCTGTAAGGTGGAGCCACTTAGTTGCTGTATCTAGGAGAAGCTGACCCAATTTGCAAGAGCTAAAAGTCCCTGGCCCTTTCTTTGCCTGAAACTGTTGTCTGTGGGTTTCTTCAGAAGCTTCCAACTATTTAGGATGGCTTCCTTTATCTTATCTTAGTCTCCCATCTCAGCCCGAGGCAAAGCCCAATAAGCTTCTTGGGCTTTCCTCGCTAGTAGCATTCCCAGCCACAGAACCCATGTTTGTTTGTTGCCCTGGGTTGGTATGGCTTCTCTCTCAAATGCCTCTTTGAATGTCTCAGGGTCATCCTCCTTGGTCAGTTGTTCTGGCGTCTATGCCAGGATCTCACCCCAGAGGCTCCCTGCACTTTGAGTGAGCACCTTTGCAACTGCCTTCTGGTTCTCTATCACCAATGTTTGTAGAGTTTATGCCTGTTGAAATTGCCTTTGTATCACCTCTTCCATCCTTGCCTCCCACTTCTGGGCCTGCTTGTACTGCCATTTCTGCTGTTCATTAGCAGCAGCCTGCTGTTGAGCCAACAGCCATAATAGCTATTTCATCTCAATATTATAGCTCTAATCTTCTAACTGGCTACCCTTTCAAGCACATCAGCCCTCGTTTTGCCCAAGCATCCTTCTTTTTCAGCTGAGTAAACTGAGTCACTCTTTGAAATATTCCAGCCAATGTACTAAATATGATGCCTTGTAGAGTGTGGGGGCTGCCACCCCAGCACCTGATCCACCACCCCATCACCCATGATCTGGTCCCACCTCACCTCAAGTCTTTCACCTACCATAACTTTATGATATTTTGTTTGTTTTGTTATGACTCCTGGAAGCATCCTCTGGTTATAGTTGATTTTTGTGAGTTGGACAGGGAAACGCTGTGGTATTTGCAGAAAATGCTGATAGATACAGGTGCTTCCTACAGCATTGTAAGTAATGACATTAAACCATTTTTGGATTGGATACCCAGCAAGGTGAGGTTACTACAGGGATTTGAGGTTTTGGAGAAAATGGTTGGCTTCTCTGACCTCAAGGTCACCAGAATTGGTGCCAAAACAGAGCAACTTAATTTGGGCCTATTAAATTTAGATGGGGTAGGCATAGCTGGTATGGACCTGTTGGAAAAGTGGGGTATAATAATAGATTTGCCAAATAGGGTCCTGAGGAGGATGGATCTAGTAGAGAAGTCCTACACTATTCCTGCTAGGCATAGCTGTGCAGCTGTTAAGGCAGCTGCAGAGTCGGTTTTCCCCGATTGTTGTAGCAATGTTAAAACTGTTGCTTTGAGTATTTCACAGGTATGGGTGAGAAATAAGCTGGAGTGTGTCAAGATTGATGCTGTCATCTGGATTGAAGGCAGTGATCCAAAGCCACACCGTCAATACAAGTTTCCAATGGAGGCAGAGAACAGCATTCAGGATACTGTTGATTCATTAGTGACACAGCAGGCATTGGTAGAGGTGCATAGCACTTGTAATAGTCCAATCTGGCCTGTGCAAAATGCAGATAGGACTACTTGGAGACTTACCGTGGACTATCAGCAGTTGAAGAAGCACACACCGACCTTGGCACCAGTGGCAGCAAAGTATCTGTAAGTGCTAGCAAGTCTGGCTCATGGAACTAGGTGGTTTACTGTGCTTGACTTGTTTAATGCTTTCATTGCTATTCCAGTCCATCAGAAGTGTTGGTATGAGTTTGCCTTCACTTTCAGGAACAAGCAGTTTACTTTTACCTGTCTGCCTCAAGGGTATAGTAACTCTCCAGCTCACTATCACAGATGTGTTGCTGCAATGTGGGAGAAAATCCCGGAGAAGGACCATGGTTTTGTTGTGTCATATGTTGATGACATCCTGGTGATGGCCAACACCAGAGTGTTTGCTTTGGACAGAAGTAGTCCTGAGAATTATTGCAGACACCGGATTCAAGGTGAATCCAGTGAAGGCACAGATGGTGCAGGAGAAGGTAAGGTACATAGGTATGGAACTAGAGCCTGATGGGAGAAGTTCAGATCTCCAGTGGATAGAGTTGATTAGTAAGCTGCTGGCACCCCACTGTGCACAGTAAACCTCATGTGGATATGGCTGGTGGTCCTGATGGTCGTTGGTCCTGTGCATCTTCAAGGAAGATGGACTCCAGAACTGGGAACAATGAAAGTGATCAAGAGGATCACCCATGCTGGTCAAGAGGAGACAGAGAACATAACATTGGTCATATTTCAAGTCCAGTACACTACGTCAATCAATAAAGAAGAAGCCACCATAATTACAAGTGGAGCATCTCTCCGGCATCTCTGGTTCAGTCGATGGGTGTGATTGTGCATGAGGAGGGAGTTCCTGAGATTAAGGTAGTCAATGGTACTACAATATATGCACAGTGTAAGGCCAACCCACCGGAGGGTACATCACATCTGAGTATGAACCTGTAGTATCTACCTGAAGCTGTAGTTCCAGATGCGGCACCTAGAGCAGAGTCAATTGTGATAGCCATCGAGTTGGATGGAGAGACATGGGTTGTAGGTACATTTGTGTCATGCTCAATGAACTTAGATTGTTCTATGCAAGTAGCAATCTTCACACCAGTCGACATCATGTGTAGACTTCCCAATTTGGGAATTCTGGGCATGATAAGGATTCAGGAAGTTAAATTTGCATCCACAGAAATGACAAACATTGAGCATTGTGTTGAGTTAGTGTGGTACTTACCTAAAATAATTTTTCCAGGCCAAGACACTAATATGTATGGTAGGTATGTTATATCTGTGAACATTTTCAAAGAAACAGTGAAGCTGGACTCTCCAAAGGAAGAACACTTTGAGTTCCACCTCACCAAAGAATTGTTGTCACTGTCTTCAGCTGAATGCATCATCCATAATCAGACTGAGGGGTTGTGTGGGAATGACAGTAATGTCACTCTCTTTGGTGTTGTTGATGTAAATGTGACAATGTCAATGGCAGGTTGGTGGTTTATTTCACTGGGCCACGTCGCAGAAGTATTTGAAAATACCACAGATACAGCCAGCAGGTGTTGCATATGTGAAGGTTAACAAACCTAAAATTGTAGTTGTTGAACCTGTGCTAGCTTTGAGACAGGTTAATTTGAAGTTAGACCACATGGATGTGGAGTGGGTAAATGAAACATGTGGGTCAATGGTTTACCCATTGAGGTTGGGCTGGCATGGCTGGGAAAAGACAATTCCCATTAGAATCTCAAGTAGAAGGAAGCGAGGTGCCACTGACGCAGTAGTGGGAGGAGTAGGCTTGGGGGCTAGAATTGTAAATTCCATGGACATAGAAGTGATATCAAATAAGTTATCCACTGTGTCCCATGAGGTGAAGCAATTGAAAACTCCCATTACCTCATTGTTATCCAATATTGAGTGACAACAGTGGGTCACTGCCAAATTGATGCCTGCCTGACAAAAGTTAAACACAATAGATCACTTATTGTTGTTGAAAGAAGTGTCAAGGTTGCAAAATGACACATTGATTTCTCTGGAATGCATTCAAGCACAGTCTTGGATGCAGGGAATTGTCAGAGGTATTTTGAGGCAAGGGTACAGTGGCATGATTCCCTTAGAAGTGACAAATGTTATTTTAGAAAGGGCTTCCACCACAGAATAATCCTTAAGGAAGTGGTGGAAATTGATCCATTTTGTGTACAAGCCACAGGAGAATGTAATTTCCAGTTTTGTGTTGACTGTGGTTCGTGCAGCAAGGGTAGTTCAGGTTTTCATACATTTCATAGATTTCTAGAGTAGGAAGGGACCTGGTAGATCCTCGGGTCTGACCCCCTGCTCCAGGCAGGAAAGAGCACTACGGCCAGGTAACCCCAGGCAGATGCCTGTCTAATCTCCTCTTGAATACCTCCAGGGTACGGGAAAGCACCACCTCCCTTGGAAGCCCATTCCATATTTTGGAAACCCTCACCAGAAAGAATTTCTTCCTTATGTCCAGTCTAAATCTGTTCTCCTTTAGTTTGTGGCCATTTTTCCTGGTAAACCCAAGGGGCGCCCTGGTAAACAGAGTGTCCCCTATTCCCTGCTGTCCCCCCCCCCTAGGCAGTCACAAGGTTGCCTCTCAGCCTTCTCTTGTGGAGGCTGAAGAGATTCAGATCCCTCAGTCTGTCTTCATAGGGTCTTACCTGCAGGCCCTCAACCATATGAGTAGATCCTCCTCTGAACCCTCTCAAGGTTATCCACATCCCTCTTGAAGTGCGGCACCGAAACCTGGACACAGTACTCCATCTGCAGCCTCACCAATGCCACATAGAGGGGAATTATCACTTCCCTAGACCTGCTCGTGATGCTCCGGCTGATGTTTGTTTGGTAACCAGGGGAACTGTGGCAGTTAGGACCATTATGTTAATGAGTTATTATGGATTGATGGGATAGTTTGACTTGTATGGTCCTAATTGTGATTGACATAATTGGCATTGACTGAGAGAGTAATGATTGGATCTGCACGTGATTGACAGGTGTTGTGGTTCGGATGTTATAGAGCCTGTCCAGTGTAGGGGCCAGCGCAGCTTTTGGGGTTCATCACCATCAGAGTTAGAGCTCACTGAGACCTGCTCTGTCTCCCACTCTCTCCCTCTTTTGCCTGGTGTGTGTGTGTGTGTGCAACTGATTTAGTATTTGAGTATTTGTGTTTGTGGAACCCATAGTTTATTGACTGTGGAGCGAGTGAGAACAGTGTGTGTGGCACAGTGTTCAGGAGCAATGACAAGAGGGTCCTGATCACCTGAGCACTTGCTGGCCACTCAACTGCTTCTGCGTGTTGTATCAGTTAGGTAATGTATCACCTACCCCTTTTATGAAGTGCTTAGTACCCATCTGTGTGAGGGAACAGCATAGAAATCCTCAGGGGTGTGAGGCTGCAGAGCAGGCCTTCCCTGCCTGCCAGCTCTCTAGGGTGATAGTCTGCCGCTGAGGGTGACAGACTGGCGTGGGGTTCTTTAGGTGTTCTACAGTTTAACTGTTTATAGTACTAAATACTGTGTCTGTATATGGTTGTATTTGCTTTTGTTGGTTATTGTTTTTATACCACTTATTAAACTTTACATTAATGTAGAGTTTTGCTTGGTATTTTGCACCTCTGGTTGGGGCCAGGCAGTAGGCCAATTCCCAGAGGGATTTAACTCTTTGGTGTCCCTCGAATCTAATAGGCAGGTTGGTAGGGTATAGAGGCTTAACAACCCTCTGTGTGTGTTTGAGAATGTGGGTGGGTGCCTGAAGTGGTCCACGGGGTTCTCTGCTTTATCGTGGTGCACCTGCCTTCTCTTTTCCCCGCTCTTCAATAAGTGACATATCAGGGGGGCATATGGGGGCATGTACCTGCCAGACTTCTTCAGATCTATGGAGCACATCTAGGGGGTCCATGAATGGTGTCTGTGCTGGTGCTGCTCCAGCTCCCCTTGTGGCCAGAGGTGGATGAGATGCAGCTGCAGGAAGCCTACTATCAGCTCCCCTGTAGTCAGAGCATAAACAGGTAGCAGCATCTCATCCTGTCCCTGTCACTGCTTCAGGTGGGATCCAGTGCCACAGAGAGAGAGAGAGAGATCCAAAGGGGTTCCACACCTCCATTTTTTGCCAGAACCTTTAAATTGTGCCCCCCTCCCACCCACTATCAACAGTTCCAAGTCACCTATGCTTCTAGGAGCTCCGCTCCTTCCTGCACTAATGGCAATGATACATGTAAATAATCCTGCATGACAATGAGACTATCCCGCTTTGGTTCTAGTTAGAGGACTATTTTTTTAATGATCATTTTTCCTTTTAACTTGCAATATTCCTGCATTGTGTTTGTTCCTTCATTGAGTTTGCTATACTAATGCTGTTATTTCTAAAGGGCCAGTCCTTTTCTAGAATTGTATTCTCAAGATTAAGTAAAAGAATCCTTCTTGGATACTTATGGTCCTTTTGCACACATCAAAACTATTGGTAGCATTTTGTAGTTTTTTCCTAGTAAGTTCAAACCATCATAATATCTGACCCATGTATTTAAATGAATTCCTGAAGGAAGATGTAATGGTGCAGTGTCTTTCATACTAAGAACCCTTTTGTTAAAGCCATGCCTTTTAGAACAAATATTTTGAAAGAGGTAGGAAGATGATGACATTTTTCAAGGGGGGAAGCTTTGAGCAGAACTGACCTAAAATTATCTTAAAGAATGAAAAAGAGTAGAAGGTAAAAGGGAATATAATTGTCCTGTGGTCTTAAGAACATTCGTAAATTTAGTAACTTCCACAAATAATGTCATTTTTTTTTTTAGTTAACATTTAACCACTATTAAAAATAAAAGGTAGAAAAATATCAGAACCAATGAGATTTGTTACTGATAGAATCCAACAAACAATAATAACAACAATAGTTTAGCACTAAAGGTACCTGGAGGCCCTTAGCTGCCTCTACTGTCTTTGTCCATTCCCATCTGTTGTGTGCCTTTTTCCTTCAATCAGCCATATTTAATTTTTTTAGGTCTGACACTACATTTTCTAGCCATCTTCACCTTGGTTGTCCAAGCAGCCTTCTCCCCTCTGACATCCTGAGAAGCACTTTACTTGGTAGCTGAATCACTTCCATTCTTTTGATATGGCCCAGGCACTGTAATTGGTGTGTTCTGATTTCCTGTATCAGGGAAGAGTCTTTGTACAATTGATATAAATCATTAATGGTTCTTTTGTGCCATTCTTGTGTTATGAGATTATACAGTACATCAAAGATTTTCTATAAAATCTTTGAAATTTATCCTTTCAAAATAATTTAGTACTATCATTCACTAGTCAGAGAACCAACATCTGACTCCCATAGGTTATACATGGACTGATTATAGTTTTATAGACTTGAAGTTTAGTTTTGGGATGAGCTTGGATGATAAGGGTGGGCAAAGCGGGCCCTATTCAATTCAGATTCGGATTCCATCTAAATCAGGGACAGTGTTTTGATCACTGTCCCTGATTCAATTCAGCCAAATCTGAATTTGAAGATTTGATGCTTATTTGGAGAATCAGTGATTCAGACATAGACACAGCTTTAAAAGTTTTTTTCTACATACCTTGAGGTAGCAGGCATGGTTTGTGATCACTACGATGCTGGGGTACATGCAGCGTCCCGCAGGAGCATGGGTGGGGGGGCCCTTCACGTGCTCAGTGGTGAACCCAGAAGTGGACCGGAAGTACTTCAGTCCACTTCCTGGTCTGCTGGGGAAAACACACAGCACCCTCCTGGCTTGGCAACCTGCCACAGGGGAACCCCAGCATCCTCCCTGGTGGACATGGAAGTGGACAGAAAGTGCTTCTGGTCCACTTCTGGGTCTGCTACCGAGGGTGCTGGGGATCCCCCTGCACTTCTGTGGGATGCTCTATGTGCCCCAGAATCACAGCACTCACGAGCCACTTGGTATGTAGAAAAAACATTTAAAGTTGTGTCTATGTCCAAGTGTCCGGTTCTCTCTGAATTCATTCGGAGGGTTCCAATTCAATTCGGAGATTAAAGGGTCCTCTGATCCAATTTGGATTCAGAGATTCGGCCGCTGAATCAGGCCAAATTGAATCAAGGACTGTAGCTTCACACAGCCCTATTGGATAACAGGAGCTTGTGCTCTGTTTCCCGCTTCCATTCTTCCTTTAATTTATTTCTTTATATTACCATCCTGCAAAGTGAGTCACTTGCATAAAATTTGTGGTGTTTATTGTTATATGAGGTTCCTGCTTTATTGCTGCCTTATTTACCAGCAGATCCTGCATTTTATACACTCACTTGCAGTCTGATTTTCTTTGCTTCATTTGGTAGTTGGGTATTCAGAACTTCTATATCATTCATATTTTCACTTATGAGAGCTATATCATCAGCATATTTGAAGACATTATGCTTCCCCATTCAGCTGACCTCCTCCTCTTGTGTTATTTATGCTCCTGATTATTTTTTCCAGTTCCAGGTTCAATAGAATCAAAGACAAACCATCTCCCTATCTCAACTGGGTTCTAATTGTGAAGAGGTCAGATTTTCTTCCATAGGCACTTATTTAGTTTCTTGATTCATGCATACTGGGTACATCTACAGGTGTAATTAGCAAGGAGCAATAGACTGTGGCACAGTTCACGCCAGGGTCAGCAGCTCCCAGACATAGTGTATACACACACACCCAGGACCACAGCAGTTAGAACCAGGGCAGAGAAGCTCCAGGCTCCAGATTGTGGCATCGGGCAACAGAGGGGCTCACTGGGAATGAGGGTGCTACAGTGTGGGGAATAGCTGGCAGGCAGCCGCCTGCACTGTAGCAACCTTATACCACAGCCAGCCCAAGTCATCATCTACATGTGCAATGAGGCAGTGTAAATTACTGTCCCATAGGATAATACTTGTTCCCAGAAAGTATGTACTATCCTATGACAGAGTTAATTAATTTACTGTACCCTAATATGGGTGCATGTCTAAACAGTGATGCTTTACTGTGGAGCTAATTAGTCAACTCTGAAGTTACGTGCACATGTAGATAAACCCACAAACTTTAATAGTTCAATTAGTTTCCTGGGAACTCCTAATTCAGCTAATACAGACCACAAACCTTCTTTCTATTCTTTCTGGAAGTCAATGAGGAGAATATGTATGCTTTGATTATATTCCCATTTTTCTGTTATTTGTCTTAGGCCCCTCTCCATGTGATAAATTGCATTCTTTGGGCTTTTGACAAGTGGTCATTGAAGTCTCACTTCTGGCTGTCATGTAGGCTGAAGAGCATTTCAGAGGCTTTTCTCTTTAAAGTACTCATTTGAGCAGCAGAAAGACCTTACTCATAGGTTGGGTCAGGGTAGGAGTGACAAGGCTTTTGTGTTGGTCAAAAGAGAAGAAGTTTGTGAGTATGGCACAGGTTAAAGGGAGAAAAAAATGTGTGTGGGGGAGAGGGTGGCAGGTAATTCATCTCCTGGTCAACTTGCATGGATGTTTCCATGTTCAGTATTTTATTTTAGGACCCAACTAGACAAATTCTTGGCTGGGATGATATAGCTGAGAATGGGCTTGCTTTTGTCACAACCCAAAGTTGTGGTTTTTTGTTTTTGTGTGCTTCAGCACCGCTAAATTATGTTCCCGCCAAATTGCAGCTTTTTTGCACGGTAGAGTTTTCTGCTGCAATAGGAGAACCCGCGTGCAAAAGAGTATTTCCCGCCGTTTGTAGCCTTCTTTGCATGGTGCATTTCTTTTGCATCATAGTGATGCACGGTGCAAAGGAGTTCCCGCCATTCTTATTTAGATTCATGCCACGTTATTGGCCGGTTCTAAATGTAGGCATACGTGGCGGCTAGCTATTGGCTTGCTAGCCGTACAAAAGGCTTGGGTAGTTTCCGCCCAAGTCGGAGAGAGAGGAAACCTGGAGAGATACAGAACTCACCAGGAGGAGGAGACTGCGCTGTGTGAAGATCTCCAAGCGATGTGGACCCTTGCGGACCCAACGCACCTTTCTTAAGCAGGCAACAGAGGTCCGTTTAGCTTCTAGCCTGTCCCCGTCACCGAGCGCAATCCTAGACGTATCCCTATACTATCTACCCAATTTTACAACCCACGGAGTCTTAACAGCTCCGGGGGACCTGGGAACCGAACAGAATCCACGGAGATTCAGCCACTCCGTGAGGAAAGAATTGTCGAACCCGTGGAGCCTAAACCACTCCGGGGTCAAAGAACCGAGTTTGTCAGAGTCCTCCAATGAGGATTCAAGAGGAGCTGTGCCTGGAAAGCTGTCCAGCCTACACCGCGACCACCTTGGGTGTAAGTAAATAATCTTTTCAATCAACCATTACGCCTCCGTAACTGATTCTAGCTCGCGCGTACCTTACCGCCCCGCGGTTTTCTTCGGCCCCGCGTGCCCGGGCTGCTAGCCACAGTCCGCATGCACAAAGACGGGCCCGGCTCGCACATGGCGAGGATAGGATCGGGAGCCGGCCTGCACAGCTTTGAGTAGGGGGTTTTACTAGATGATCTCCTTAGGTCCCTTCCAACTCTAATTTTCTATGATCATATGGGTGCATCTACACATTGCCCTACAGCAATGTAATGATGTGCTATGTCACTGTACAGCACACTATGGAGATGTAGAAGCAAAATCTAACCATGAGCCGTGCGCACAGCACAGTAACCACCCATATTGCATCATGCTTCAGTACTTCCAAAAGGAAATACTAAAGCGTGGCACAGTAGGAACATCACCGTACAGCAAGATGTAGACACATACGATGTGCGGGTAAAGGCACAATGGGATCTAATGCATGATCTACACAATTGTGCCTTCTGCCATGTCATACATGCACGGCAGGAGGCATGACTGTGGGATCACATACTAGGTCCCATCAAGCCTTAATGAGGGGCTCCTGCAATGAGGGTGCCCCACACAGGCCTAGAGGCTTGTGGCTGCCATGAATCTTCCAGGCCCAAGGGTTTCATACACCCTGGAACTTTGGGGATCACAGCTACTGCGATCCCCCAGGCCCACAGGTTTCATGCTGGGCATGGTGTAGCCCTGCGGCTGGTAAATGTGCAAATTAAAGATGACCCTCTTCCTCCCAACTCTGGTGGTTTCTCCATGTATGCAGACCCCCCAGATGGTTACAGACAAGTCCTGAAGGGGTGCAGGAGCAGTCAGGAAGCGGGAGGGGGCACAGCTCACCAGGCCACTGGGCCAGGCTGCCCCTAAGGATACATCTGGCAACAGAACCTAACAGATGGGACTCATCCATCCAAAAGGCAGGAGGTTCAGGGGGGAGCTCGTTTGTTCCCTGTGGCCCCACTTCTGGCCTGGGTCACACTTTGGGGGATAAGAGCCACCTTGGTGGGTATCCCCACCAAGCCCCCTAGTTCCATCTTGCTAGGTGACCTGAGCCCCAGATGTGGCCAGGGGTCATGGGCCCAGGGTCCCCAAAGAGGAAGACTGGGCCCCAGGGGCAGAGAGTCCCGTAATGGAGAGTCAGGAAACCACATCCCCCACTATGCTAATGCATTTCACCCCACTGCCTCTCCTCCCCCTGGCCCAGCAGCCACCTCCCACACCCACCTCACAGCCCTCTCAGGCAGAGAGTAGGTCCAGATTCACGCATCTGTCCAGCTCCTACAGGGAGAAGTCCTTGGTCTTCACTCCCTAGTCCAGGACCTACTGTATATAACCCCCTACCCTGTGCCACTCTGCCAAGGTTCTGTGCTTCTTAATTTGAGCCCCTGTGGCATGTCCCCAGAACTACCCCCCACATCATTCTAACTGCCCCTTCCAGGTTCATTTGCCCCTTTCCCAAACTCCTCTCCTCACCCTCACCAGTTTGCTATTTTGGGAAAAGGGACCAAGTTCTGCAATGGGTAATGTTTAACAGGTTTTCTTTGTTAAACAAAATAACAGTTTGGCATCTGCAACATTTGAACCTGAGGCACATCACTTTCTTGCACTGCATTGCCACCCACCCCAGTATGTACCCCTGGGGTGAGAGGGGGAGGGGAGGGAAAGGAGAACAGTGTCCATAAAGCTTTGGTTATGGGCAACAATGCCCAGAATGCAGGACCAGAGGATCCCAGAAAAGAACAAAACCATGGCTTGTTCCAAGAACAAGGTCCCTCAAAGCCCTTTGGCCCTGCTCATCTGAGGAGGGCTCCTGGTCCTCAAAATTAGGAGATAATTGGCCAGGGCTTTACAGATCTGGACTGCCTGACATTGTGTAGTGCCAGAGCCCCCAACAGCAGCAGGGTGATCACCCTCTCTCCTATCCCTGAACCACATAAGCTAGAGCTACAATACCTGGTCCATGTGCTTGACTTCCTCAGCCTGGACTTTGCTGAAGACTTTCCCCCAGTCTCACAGATTTTATGGAGGATACATGCAGTGGCAATAAGTTGTGGAAGGTTCTCCTTGTCTACTCTGAGGTGTGTGCTAAGAACCTGTCAGCATGCTTTGAGGAAGGCAAAGGCACACACCACCATCATCTGGCACTTGCTCAAACAAACAGTAGTTGAAGTGCTCCTTCTGGCAGTCCAACTGGCCCGCATAGGGGTTCATCAGCCATGTCATGGGGTAAGCCAGGTCCCCAGTGATAAGGGGGGAATGATGATGATTTCACAGAGGATGAAATCAGGGACCCCAGGACCATAACTCCTGCTCTCCATCAGCCCAGGTAACAGTGAATTTTGGAACAGGCAGGCATCATGAGCACTGCCTGTCCAGCCAGTGAAGATGTGTTTGAAGTGGCTCTGGTGATTGATGATGCCCTGCAGGATAATGGAGGAAAAGCCCTTGCGGTTGATGAATGCCAGCCTGGCCTTGGCTGACCTGAGGATTGGGATGAGGGTACCATCCATGGCACTGATGCAGTTGGGAAAGCCCATGTGGCTGAAGCCAGTGACCACCTCCTGTGGGTTGATGAGGAAGATAAAGAAGTTGGCCAGTATGTTCTGGATAACCACACATACACCCTGGATGACCTCTCTGGCCATAGACTTGCCTAATGCTGACCTGGTTGGCAATGTAGCGGTAATTGCCAAGAGTAGCCAGCTTCATGATCCTCCAGAGTGAAGGATGGCTGTATGCTGATGTCCTGCATCAGATTCGGGGGGAGGAGGACAGCTGGGTGACAATGTCCAGGAAGGTCACCCAATGCATGCAGAAGGTCTGGAGACACTATTCATCCCACATGCCCAGGACAATCTGATCCCACCAGCCAGTGCTGGTGGCACAGGCCCAGAACCAGTGCTCGATTGTCTGGAGGTGGTGCCAGAGCATCCATGGTATCCTGGATAGCCTTGTCCTCATAGGCCATGTGAAAGTCAGTGGCACAGTCCAAAATGCTTGGCAGGTTCAGGGTATGGTAGAACGCCCCATATGGGGTGGCCAACTGCCAGGTTGGGGACATCAAGGTGTATACCATGCTGACAAACTGCTGTATCATGTTCAAGTGGATGTGCATGATGTTCCACAGGCTCCAATGAGAATCTAGGAGACTGACATGAAGAACATGCACAAGTCCTGGGTCTCCATGTTTGGATGCAGATAGAAGGATGCTATGGCAGGGTGTAGGCAGTTCAGGACAGAGAGGCCAGTACAATTCACAAATGAGAGCAATCTGAGTCTCTCCTGAAGGTCTCTAGCTGTGCATCAGGAAATCTTCCAGTTGAAGGGTCAGGGGCTGGCAGCATGCCTGCCCATGCCTTCAGCCAATACAGCTGGTCCAGGCAGTCAGCCTTCTCTCTGATGCTCCTCCCACCCCCTCCACAGCCAGTAGACCCAAAGCTAAGGATGGGGTTTGGGAAAATCCCCACAGGGCTTCCTTCCTCCAAGACAACCGCCAGCCAGGAAAACCCAAGCTGGGGGTTTAAACCCCACTGCCCCCACCCCCCACTATGCCAGCCCCGAGCCAGGGTGTGGCCATGATCCTTCCTCCCCCACTCTGTGCTTGAGTGGGAAAGGAGCAAAATCCTTGCAGGGGCTGTCCTCCCAGCCCAGGAAAACCCTGGATGGAGTCCAGGGCCAGGGAAGTGGTTTAATCACCCCCCGACACACACACCTTCCTGCCTCAGCATGCAAGTCCCAGGCCAGGGAATAGCCACACCCACTGTTCTCCACTGAATCAAAGGAGAAACCATGGCAGGGGGCTGCCCTCTTTTCTCCTTGAACAGGGAGGGGGAAGCAGAAGCCTGGCAGGGGCTACCTCCCCCCTAGACCCAGGCTGGGGTCCTGTGGGCCATGGAGGGGGTTTAAATCCCCCCCCTCACCTCAGCATGCAGGCCTGTCAGGATGTGGCCATGACCCCCACTCTCTGCTTGAGTGGGGAATGAAGCATGAGGCAGAGGGGGGGCAAAAGTCTGTCAGGGACTCCCCTCTCACAAGGAGAACCTGGGCTAGGGAAACTCCCTTCTTGAGAGCATGGAGGCAAAAAGGGATCTTGGAGTCATCATTGATCCCAAGATGAACATGGGCCAACAATGCGAGGTCATGGTCAGCAGGGCTAACTGGACCTTATCGTGTATCCACAGGTGCATCTCAAGTAGGTCCAAGGAGGTGATCCTCCCCCTCTACGCGACACTGGTCAGGCCATATCTGGAGTACTGTGTCCAGTTCTAGGCACCCCACTTCAAGAGGGATGTGGACAACATTGAGAGGATCCAGAGGAGGGCCACCCGCATGATCCGGGGACAGCAGGGCAGACCCTACAATGACAGGCTATGGGACCTGAACCTGTTCACCCTTCACAAGAGAAGGCTGAGGGGAGACCTGGTGACCATCTATAAACTCACTAGGAGGGACCAGAAGGGGTTGGTGGAGATCTTGTTTCCCCTAGCGCCCCCTGGGATAACAAGGAATAACAGCCACAAGTTGTTGGAGAGTAGGTTTAGATTAGACATCCGTAGGAATTACTTCACAGTCAGGGTGGCTAGGATCTGGAACCAACTTCCAAGGGAAGTGGTGCTGGCTCCTACCCCGGGGGTCTTTAAGAAGCGGCTTGATGCCTACCTGGCTGGGGTCATTTGAAAGTTTTCTTCCTGCCCAGGCAGGGGGTCGGACCTGAAGATCTACAAGGTCCCTTACGACCCTACTTCTATGATTCTATGATTCTGTGATCAGGAAGAGGGTTTAACCCACTCCCCAACTCAGCCTGCTGCCTCTGGGTGGGATATGGCCACAGACCCCACCCTCTACTTAAGTGAGGAGTGGGGTGTGGGGACAAAACCGTAGCAGGAGCTGCTTTCCCCTCTCTCCCTGAGTGGGGGGTGGGGGCAGAAGGCTGGCAGAGGCTGCCCCCCCTAAAAACCTGGTTTAAACCCCCCTCCCTCTCCTCCACTTCAGCCTATGGTCCTGGGGCTAGCATCTGGCCATGTCCATCCACCCCCTCCACTTGAGTGGTCAGCAGGGAAAAGCCAGGCAGGGGCTCCTGTGCCAAGGCAGGGAAACCCCAAACAGGGTCCCATGCTGGTGGGGGATGGGGTTTAAACCCTCTTCCCTTCCCTCCTCTTCAGTGTGCTGGGCACTGGACCCATGAGTAGAGCAAAGCCAGGCAGGAGATGCCAAACCTCTGCCAAGCAGACCCCTGCTCAGGTCCCAGGGGTGTTTAAACCCCCTCTCTCACTGACATGGGACCCCAGTTGGGGTCTGCCTGGAAAGGGTGCAGCAGCCCCTCCCAGGTTTTTCCCTGCTCCCTGCTCAAGTGGAACCATCCGTGGACTGGCATGCTGAGGTGGAGGGGATACAGAAGGGGTTTAATACCTCTCCACCCTCCTTCCCCTCTGGCCATGCCTCCACCCCCTCCACTCGATCAGGGAGCAGGAAAAAGTCTGGCAGGGACCACTGCACCCTTGCCAGGAAAGCATCCCATGCTGGTGGGAGAGGGGGTTAAACCCACCTCCCTTCCCTCCCCCTCAGCATGTCAGCTGGGCCGGCATCTGGCCATGCTCCCTCCCCCTCCACTCAAGTAGGAAAAAGCCTGGCAGGGGCTGCTCCATCCCTACCAGGCAGACCTGGCTATGGTCCCAAGCTGGGTTTTCCAGCCCCACCCATTTCTCAGCCAGGGTGGCCATCATAGAGGACATTCCGATTTTCTGTGTAACTTCTGTCCCTAGCCATAGAATAAAAGCCAACTTCTGTTTCTTAATTTTTTCAATCTTAATTTTTCTAATCACTAGCACTTCTTTTATTATCATAACCATTATCTAAGTATTTAATTTTACAGAAGCATCCAGTCACAATGAGAAAAGCACAGTGCTTGCCTCATCTCTGTTCAAAATGTTATATTTTACTTAAACAGCCAGCTCTTTGGAAAGAGAAATATTCGTTGGATTTATTTTAATCTCAATAAATTATGCTACTATATAAATAAATATGTAATAATTAGGTCTAACCTACAGAAACAGTAGAAATGAAAGATATGGGAAAAATCCACTATGCTATTAATATGCTGAATAAGAAGCAATTGTACTTTGTGCCTTCATTTCCATAAATCACAAGAAGGGTAATCTCATAAGCAAAATGCTTCTAGTCTTTTTTCCTCCATTCTTCTTTCCACTTCCATTTAAAAAAACAACAACATTCTTTTCTTGTCACTGAGCTAGTTTTATTTTCATTGTGAGGCTGCTTGACCTCATTATGCAGATGCTGACTCAGGTTACTAAGCAAATGACATCATCCAGGATTCTGAACAAAAGTTAACAATTGCTCTATCCCATCAAAGAGTTGTAAGGAGTTGATATTTGCATTTAAAGTCCTTTAAAACACAAATCTGAATCATTAACTCTAAGTCAGCAGAGTCAAATCCAGCCTGAATTCCCTCTTTAATTACCTGGATAAATGCAGTTCAGGCTCTTCCATATACCCATATTCATTTGTAAATCAAAGAAGCTTTTTTCCCTTTCTTTCCCCCAGTCCATAAGGCAATTGAGCTTTTTGAAGCTTGTTACTTTAAAATCTAAGTTACCAGTTAGTTGTAACAATATATTACCAATAACATGGAGAAACACTGTATGCTATAATAGCTTGCAGAGTTGCATGTCCACTTGAAACTAGATTTACATGTAACCCAGGTCCTATATTAAAACATATTCATTATGATTTACTTATAAGCTTTACTTACCACAATCAAGGCCCACTTTTTAATGTGTGGAGTCAAGTAACTCCAAACTTCTAAAAGGGTCTGTAAAGAGAAAGATTTACTTGGTAAATATCTTTTACTGGGTGAACTTTATAGTTGGCAGATAGTTTAGGCAATTCTTGGGAATAAAATATTCTTCCTCTGATATGCTTCATTCCTAGACCTGAGGAAGGGCATTTTGTGTCTGAAAGCTTTACAGACATCTCTACCAACTTCATCCAATAAAAGATGTTACCAAACAAATGTTGCTTCTCCAAACTAAAGAGCAAAGTCCAGCAGTAAAAAAATGCAGCCTTTAGTAATCAAAAGTTTCCATTGAATAAAAGCAGGTCATGTTCCTATATCAATGCTGTTATTTTTCTAAAATATTTTGTAATGTAGTTCAACCAGTTTACAACCACCTGTATGGAGTCATAACTGTATACCCTTATATATTTGAAATATTTCTTCTTAGAGCTTGTCTACATGAAAAAGTTAAACAGGTATAACTCAAGATGTGAATTTAAACAAGCATAAGTAAGTGGATCAAAAAGACTATGAGCATATTTATCTTGATATAAAACTTACTTTTTAAAGTGAAATACACTACTCTTACACTAAGTTAAGAACATTGATGTATCCTAGGGGTAGGAAATTATTTTGGCTGGAGGGCTGCTTAACAAGTTTTGGTGAGGTATTGAGGGCTGCAAGGATAGCCCTGCCCCTTGACAGGTGCCCTACCCCCCGGTCACCATCCTGGGACAGAAGTCCCTTACCTTGCCTCCAAAAGTACTCTTTTTGGGAACCAGAAAAAAATCAATTATATACTAAAAATTAAACATCTACAATAACATAATTTAATTTTATTTCAAAAAAATATTTTGTCCTGTTTTATGTGTTTGCATCACGTATATAGAGGTGGTTGCATAATAGCTCAAAATAAAGTCTTATTCTTATATATTGAGGGTGGGGGGATGTGGGAGGGTGGGCCAGGGTGTGTAGGGGGTGGATTTGAGAGGTTTGTAGGGAAAGGTGGCTGGGAGTGTATGTAGGAGGGGTGAGGGGCTGTGCATAGGGGGTGAGGGTGCATGTGTATGATGAGGTGTGCATGTGGGCCCCCCCTACAAACACCCCCCCCCACATTGTGTCCAGCACCTGCTGCCCAGGGCAGCAGCAGATGGTGCTCCCCAGTGATGCATGGTCTCAGTGATCCCCAGGACTGCATGTGGCCAGGCCACCATCTCCATCATATGGGGTGCATATGCCTAAGCCCCACACCACTAGGGTTGAGCCCTATGTAATGAAGTCAGCAGTGCAGGTCATGGGGCTCAGCAGGGGCAGCAGGGAGAGGGATGGAGCCAACCTGGCCCCATAGCATGAAGCTCCCTGCCATTCCCCATGATGTGTGCATAGAAGTGAGTGGGCTGGGCTGCCAGCTCCATTGCACTTGGCTCTCCCCAGAGGCCCATGGCTTGGGCACAGAATGCAGGTACTGCATGTGAACCGCATGCAATGGAGCCAGGTGGACACTGTGCCACCACCGGCCTGGGCTCCCCACTCCTGCTGCCCCACCTTGGGTCCCTGCTGGCACGGACACAGGCTCTGCACTCCCACCCAGCTGTAATGTACTCCCACCCCCCACCTCCACTCCTCCCCACATGCCTGCTACCGCCACCACTTCCCCTGGCCCCTCCCACCACCACCATTCCCTTGCTGCTGCCCTATCTTCCCACCCACCACCAGCCCCTGCCCACATGCCACTGCTGCCCTTCCCTTGCCCACTGCTTATCCCTTGCCCATGGGGCCAAGGTCAAAGCCAAAGCCATCTTGCAGATGAGGGTGGGAGTGCAGCATGTGATTCCCCCATGGGAGCAAGTGCAGCTCAGCCCCATGCAAGCACAGCAGGAGCAACCTGGGGCTGGGCTGGATACAGTGAATTGATAGGCATCCGCCTATGGGCCAAATTAAATTGCCTGGTGGGTTGGATCTGGCCTGTGGGACATATTTTGCACACCCCAATGTATACTCTATCCGTTTAACTATGTCAGTGTAAAAGAACATCCAAGATATGCGAATGAAATGTTCTCGTGCATATAAGCCCTAGTATTATTATTATTACTATTATTACTACTATCATTATTATTATTAATTGATGCAATCTAGAGTGGCCAACAAAATAAATGGTAAAAACAAGCATGATCTAACTACTATACAACCGTATCAATATGCACATTTCAGGTTGTGGCCACACAAGATTAATACTGCTCAATAATTTACCCTGGATTTCGCTCCATAGTAAGTTTATTTTTTACTAAGTAGTGTATATATAACTACTTTGCTGTTTTCAGGCTATGCTATTACAGGACTTGGTTGGCAGGAGAGCCAGTTTGCGGTGCACTGTGATGATCCACCTGATTGCCTTGTCTATGTCTTCCTGCGGTTTATCTCAGCTCTCACGTGCCACACCTTTATTAATTTCAGTGTTATTAGTCAGGAGATATTATTACCGCAGTAGGACACTGGCAATCTATCAAGCTTCCTTTCCATGATACAACCTAGTCGATGGCTCACACAACCGACACCACAGATTTTTCGTCATCAATCAAATCTCAGTTTTATTGGGGTTGAACAATTCTCTTTATTATCCTTTTTTCTTTTACATTCACAACTATATATAAACTACATAGGTATCAAGACTCTTTTTTCTAATGGTCTTTTAGAAACAACTCTTATGAAATTACTTCTTTGGTAATACACTACGCTACAAATAAACTATGGAACAGTTTCTTTAACTACACAAAAAAAAATTACTTCCAGTTTCTTCCTTTCTTTCTTTTTATATAATATTTTTTCTTGTTAATCCCTTTAGGCAACTCCCCTATTCTTTCTGTTAGGGTGGGGAAGTAGCCTCCACTCTGGCTCTCTCTTCATGTTCCCCTCAAACCCCCTTCTTAAGAACAGTTTGTCCCCATTAAAGTAAAACACCGAAACCAAATCAGAGTATCTCAACTTGTTTTTGTTTGTGTCTTTCTTTCTTTCAGGAGCATGCTCAGCTCTTTCTTTCTCCTGACTTCTCTCCATCCCCACACATCTCTTTTTCTTTCGCGTGGTTGGGGAGTCAATTTGCCTGCTCCAGAGACCCCCAGCCTCCTTCCCCAGTCGTGTCTTCTCTCTCTCGCTGGGTCAACCCCTGGGATCTGTCCAGCCCAGCTGTTTTCTTCCAGCTTTCACTCCCAGGGTCCTCTCTCACTCCCATCTCCTCCTCCAGGCTGCACCCCCCTTACCCGGGCTTTTTTATCTCCAAGGAACCGCTGCTTCTGAAGCACCGTTCTCCCTGCTCAAACTCCTTTCCTGTTTTCTCCATTTGGTTTTTTGTTATTACCTCTTCACATTGGCAAACAGCTACCCTGGGAAGAAATTAACTAGGGGAGTAGACACAGCATTGACACACCCATACAACCTTGTTACACAGTTACTTCTCGCTTCGGGGGGGGAGGGGGCGGTGAAGAGGGAATAACTTACCGAAATGTTAATGTGTATGCAGTCTATCTGTTCCACTTTTATCCCAGTGTAAAATCAAATTACTCAAAAGTAAATGTATTGTATGTCCACATCCCGAAATACTGTCCTTATTGCTTAAAATAAGATGCCATATTAGCTAACTTGGATGGAGGCTTTCCTGTTGTAGATCATGGAATCAAGTAACCTCAGCCAGTCATGAAGATAAATTAAATTAAAAATGAAACCCCATCTGAGACCAATAGTGAAAAAATTATTTTAGGTAATATGACTCATATTTAGATTCTTTTTAAAATTATTCAATTTTGCTCAACCACCAGCAAATGTCAGATGCTTAGAATTAAAAAAAAAAAAAAAAAAAAAAAATTAGGGCTGGAAGAGACCTCAGGAGGTCATCTAGTCTAACCCATAACTCAAGACAGGATCTTCCTTACCTAAACGATCCTAACCAGGTTATAGTCTAACTGCTATCATCAGGGTGGCCATCATAGAGGACATTCTGATTTTCTGCTACTCTGTCCTCTATCCTCTAATGATACAAAACCTGACGCCTTTATGTCCTCTATTTCTCTCTTCAAGAGAAAAATAAAGGACATAAAGGCATCCAGGCATGCCCTGGAAAAGGGACTGCACAGTGAAATCTCAAAGTCAGCAGACAATGCTAAATGCTTCCAAGTAGTCAAATTCCAAGCTGATTAGGAGCTGCAGAAACATTGTACAGACTAAATGAGTGGGCAAAAATGGGCAGAGCAATATTGACAAGTGCAAAATAATGCACAGGGGAAAAACAACCTGCCTTACACATGTACAGTGCTAGGCTTTGGACTAGTTATTATGACCCAGGAAAGAAACCTAGGAGTCATTGTAGATGGTTCTCTAAATGTATAAGCTCAATGTGCAGCAGTGACTAAAAAAGTCAATAAAACAGTAAGCATCATTAAAAAAGGAATTGAAAAGAAAACTGAAAACATCATCATGACACTATATAAATCAATGGTAAATCCCCATCTTTAATACAGTGGTGCAGTTCTAGTCTCCTCATTTCAAAAAGTATTTAGTGGAAGGAAAAAGGAAGAGAAAATGTCAAGAAACGTGATCATGGATATGGAGCAGCTGCCATAGCAGAGGAAATTGAAGAGACTAGGATTCTTCAGTTTGGAATGGAGAAGGCTGAGTGAAGAGCAATATGAAGTCTGTGGGTGGATAAAGTGACTAGGAAACTGTTATTCAACAAGCCCCAGGACAGAAGAACTTGGGGGTATCCACTGAAATTACCAGAAGGCAGGTTTAGAACAGGAGAAATATATATATATATATTTTTTATGCAGTGCATTGTTAATTTATGGAACTTGCGGATAGTAAAAACAGTTTCAAAAAGAGATTAGATAAATTCATGGAGGAAAGTTCCACTAATAGATATTAAACAGAAGTCAGGGATGTATCCTCTGATATCCCTAGACTAATGATGTTGGATATCAGGGAGGGTATAACAAGGGATGAATCACCTTAGACTTGTTCTGTTTATATTATCTCCCTCTAAAACATTGTCAGGGACAGGATATTGGGTAGATGGACCTGACCTAACATGACACTGCTTTTGTTCTTATATTCTATTCTTAAACACTTTAAGAACACCCATCACTCACAACTACCAGCCATAACGACTGAAATATCAAAAGCGGCTTTTACCTTATCACAGGTAAAGCAGGAAGATGTGGCATTGAATTGTCCATGTCCTGCCATGGCAGGGCCCCCCACACCACCCTACTGAAAGCAAAATCAGTGTGACATCCAAGTGTGAATCTAATATTAAATTACAAGATTGAAAATAATATGCTATGTTTATACCACTGTTTTTTCTTGGTGTTAAACCCAGATATAACATTGTTTGAAAATAGGATGACACAGTCCATCAACACAATTGTAACAATTTACCTGTAGTTATATACCTTGTAAAAATTATAATGTATTTGACCATGATGTAATCAGGAGGATCTCAATGTAAGCTTATGTTCTCTGATACACTTCTGGAGATCAGAATTTATTTCTTTTTTTAATTTAAAGTGAGAATATTTAATGACAAATACTGATAGCTCACATAGGTCATGAAAATAATAATCCCCATGTTAATGTGTGCAAGGCTATGCTATATTTGTGAGATTTTAATGAAAAAGAAAATATACTATGTTACCTAATATCCAAATAACACAAATCAAGAAAGCAGAATATCTGTGTGGAGAACACTATGACCGTAATTAGTTTTAAAACTATAGAAACAAGTAACTAAAGACTGCAGGTAAAAAAAAAATCAGCTATAAATGTCTGTGGCCATGTATACACAAGACATTGACTGTGCAGTTGTTACTGTGCAGCAGTTATTTATTACTTGCATACACAAGTACTAAATGACTGTGCAGTAACCGGAACTACTGCACAGTAGTGTCCCCAACTGGCTTTCTGGTGATGCTAACTGAGCTGTAACTCGTTACTACTGAACAGTAATGTCATCTCGCACTTCATGCCACATGGTGCTACTGCACAGTAGTAACAAGCTACTGAGAAGTAGTAATGAACTACTGCACAGTCAGCGTCTCCTGTAAATACAGCCTGTGTTTATTTAAATGAACTTTAAATTAAAATTTAATTCAGTCCCCTACATCAAGTTGCTCCACTGCTATACCCACAAAGATGCATCACCATCACTTGATCATAGCTTATTCATGTACCATTTTGCCATTGTTGAATGATAGCATCTGCACATTGGCTGTCAAAACTGACATAAAAAGTGACAGAACCAGATCTAACAGTGACAAGCATTAACTTCAGTGGAAAACCCCTTGTTTTCAAAGGTAGAAAAATCATAGAGAGTGGGTGCATCTACACATGAACTTTACTGCAGAGTAAACTAACTAGCTTTGCAGTGAAGCATCAGAGTCTACACCTGTGCCAGGGTTAGGGTGCAGTAGATTAATTAAATCCACTCTAAAATACTACTGTTGGGAATAGTACTATCTTACAGTGAAGTGCTTAAGTGCAATCAAACATGTAGACTGTGACAGAGGCTGGCTGGGGCATGAAGGTGCTAAAATATGGGGGCTGCCTGCCAGCTAGCCCCACACTGTAGCACCCTTGTGTCCCAGCCAGCCCCTCTGCCACCCAACACAGCCTGGGACTGACACCTTTGTCCCCCTGCCAGTCCACCCTGGTTCAAACTACTGTAGTCCCAAGCACACATGTAAATGCTGCACCCAGGAGCAGCTGACTCCCACGCAAACTGTTATAGGGCCACAACACAAACTACGCTGGAGTTTATTTTATCACATTCATTATTTGTGTAGATGCACCCAGTAAGTACTATTTCACTCCCTTGGATTCATCAGATCTAGATTCTATTTCAGGTACATTTATCAACTCATTCTGTATTATTGGACAAATTACAACAAACCTTTGTGTCCTTCCTGCTCTTCCCCTCATCTGTTTCATGTATTTCGATTGTAAACTTTTGGGGGCAGGAGGACTCTTTCTTATGATGTATCTGTACGGGATCTTGTTGAGGCTTGTTAAATGGACAATCATACACTGCAGAGGGAGGAACTTAACATGCAAGATCTCCCTTTTACCTCCTCCGCACCATGCTCATGAGTCATATTTAGGTTGTCTTGGCTGCTTCTTGTACTGCACCGGATGGCAGAAATCATATGGTCATTCCTAACAATAGCTAACAGCATCACTTGTATAATTAGTCAGGTAGTATGAGGTAACATATGAACAGGAAGCTTAGGTTTGCAAAATACAACTAATGCTATCCAAAAGGAATAAAGGAATTGTTTCAAGGTCTGTTTTGACTAACAAGATTTTCTTCCTGTTATAGCAGCAATATGTGTTTCATTCCGTTTTACTTGTTAGATTTTATCTTTCCTCTGGCAATTGGTCTGTCATTTTTCTTTAAGGGTATTACTAACCTTTCAATCTCAACATATATCAAATCTTTAAAAAAAATACAGGCTAAACTTCCACTAAGCTCATCACTTCACATGGATTTCCTTCTTTATTTGGTGCATGTGCATGTGCACATGCATTAATTAAAGAAAATATTGTGTACAAATTAATGTGTCTTTACTTCAAGAAGGATACCAAATTACTAGAGAGAGTTTGAAAAAAAATCATATGTGGCTGAAAAAAAAGCTATACAATGTGAAAATTAATCAACTCAGCTGATCCAACTTAGTAAAGTGAAAGTTGATGGGTGACTTGTTTGTACGTCTAGGTACTTACACATTAAAAAAAGCGATATCTGATAGTGGAGAGATTTTCAGCCTGGCTGACAAAAGCATAACAAGATCCCATAGCTAAAAGGTGAAGTTAGACAAACTCAACCTTGAAATAAGATTCAATTTTCTAGTTGTGAAGGTAATTAAATATTGGAAGAGCTTATCAGGGGAGGTGGGAGACTTACAATTGCCTGGAGTCTAATACAAAATTAGGTATCTTTTTAAAATATATACTTTAATCAAGCTTCTAGGAGAAATTCCATTGCTTGAGTGTCTAAAGTAGTTCAAGTGGTTATGGTGGTTCCCTCTGTTTTGAAATTGGTAAATCTGTGACTCCACGTGTTTATCCCCTTCCTTTAAGGGTCTTGTTCAGAACAAAATTATTTATGGTGTTCTTGACATTTTGATAGCACTTGAAAATCTGAATTCCGACTGCAATTGCAATCAATTTTTTGTGCTTGAGGGGTTTTCTTGGTCACCTGTGGGAGATAGAAAAAAAAATTTCCCCCCATCATGGACAGTTAGATATATTCTGGGCTGTCTCTTCTCTTTCTTTGAAGCAGAGATTATTGGCAGCTGGAGATGAGATGATGAGGTCAAGTACTGCTCTTTCATATAAAATAGAATAGTCTTTCTAGATGCCTATCTGGTATTGTTTTGCTTAGATTCTCATGGTCAGAACAAGAATATTGGGAAGGATTTTATGTCAGTTTAAACTGGCAAGAATGGTATATTCTTGCTTTTCTCTGCATCATGAAGAATAATTCATGTACTATTTTCACCTGGGCACACTTCTATTAATTGTCTGATCCTCCAGTGACTTTGAACATTGGTGGCACCTTGGTCTCTTGTCTTCTTCCTGTAGCACACAGTTTAGTGTGTCAAGGACAAAAGGCTTTAGTTTAATTCTTTGTTTTTATAGGGAATCGCTTGGTGAAATGTGTGGCCTTTAATGTAAAGAAAGTTATAAACTTCAGAAGAATATTTTTGAAAGATGTCTGTGTGAAGTCTTTGAAAATTGGAAAGTTAATGTGTTTTCATGCTGGAAAGCATATAACCAATGCCATATTCACTTCAAACATGATTATACTATAATTAGGAGGGGAAAAAACATTATTTCATAGATTTCATAGACATTAGGGCTGGAAGGGACCTTGGAAGATCATCAAGTCCAGCCCCCTGCCCAAAGGACAGAAAGCTAGCTGGGGTCATAGGATCCCAGCAAGATAAGCATCCAGTTTGCTCTTGAAGGTGTTCAATGTAGGCGCTTGAACCACCTCCGGTGGCAGGCTGTTCCAGACCTTGGGGGCTCGGACAGTAAAGAAATTCTTCCTTATGTCCAGCCTGAAACGGTCTTGTAGTAGTTTATGACCGTTCGACCTAGTCATCATCCCTTGGGGCGCTCTGGTGAACAAACGTTCCCCCAGATACTGGTGGTCACCCTTGATAAACTTATAGGTGGCCATCAGATCACCCCTGAGCCTGCGCTTTTCCAGGCTAAAGAGCCCCATAGCTCTCAGCCTGTCATCGTTAGGTCTGTTTTCCTGACCTCTGATCATGTGCGTGGCTCTTCTCTGGACTCTCTCAAGCTTCTCCACATCCTTTTTGAATTGTGGGGCCCAAAACTGGACGCAGTACTCCAGCTGCTGCCTCACCAAGGCCGAGTACAAGGGGAGAATGACGTCCCGGGATTTGCTTGAGAAGCATCTATGGTTGAAAGCCAGCATTTTGGTCACTTTACTAGCCGCAGCATCGCACTGCAGGCTCATGTTCAT
>NW_005842007.1:1572844-1577503 GCF_000455745.1 Alligator sinensis
TCTGCCCACTTGCTGAGCCTGTCCAGGTCAGCCTGGATCACCTGCCTGTCTTCTGGTGTGGATGCTTTGCCCCAAAGTTTGGTGTCATCGGCGAACTTGGCCAGTCCGCTTTTGACTCCAGTGTCCACATCATTAATGAAGATGTTGAACAGTATGGGTCCAAGGACAGAGCCTTGGGGGACCCCACTGGTCACAGGACACCACGATGAGTGACTTCCATCGATTACTACCCTCTGGGTCTGACCCCGGAGCCAATTTTCCAGCCAGTGGATCATGGTGGACCCAAGGCGACAATTGGCCAGTTTCACCAAGAGGGGATCATGGGATACCAGATAGAAGGCTTTTTTGAAGTCAAGATATATGACATCAATCTCTTCTCCCTTGTCCAGGTGATAGGTCACCTGGTTGTAGAAGGAAATGAGATTGATCAAGCAAGACCTACCCGCAACAAACCCATGCTAGCTATCCTTTAAGATGTTGGCGTCGGCCAGTGCATTAGGGATGGCCTCTTTAATAAACTTTTCTAAGATCTTCCCCGGGATAGAAGTCAGGCTGATGGGCCTATAGTTAGCCGGATCCACTTTCCTCCCTTTCTTGAAGATAGGCACCACATTGGCCTTCTTCCAGTCTTCGGGCACTACACCAGAGCGCCCCAAGGGAAAGTATTTATGCTAGTTGTTGATCTAGGAAAGGCATATAATCAGGTCCCAGGAAAATTAGTACAGTATGTTGAAATTTGCACCAGAACGATATGTCCATCTTATCCAGCAGGATGAAGAAACCTTCACAGTCAAAACTAAATAGAACTATAGTAGATAATTCAATAGTATGACAAAATTTACTATTGAATTATCTACCATAGTTCCATTTACTTTTGTTTTACAAATCAAAGCACGCAACTCATATTTTAATATCAGTAGTCTTACCTTACAAGTACAGATATTCTTAATTGTTCTGCAACCTTTCTGTGGACCACCTGAGTGGAGCTTGTGGACCAGTGGCAGTCCGCAGAACACAGTTTGAGGACCTCTACGCTAAATGAAGCTGAATTAAATCTTCCCATTTGAAATGTCCCCTTTCTTTGAAAGGGCTGCAAATGCACATCTGACTGCACCTTCAGTTTTTCATGGATCTGGTCTTAACTATGCTTGTTATAAGTCAAGTCTACTGAAGAGTGTATGGTCACTGTTTAGAGAAAAATTGTAAAATATTTCAATCTGTGATCACTAGAAATAGATCTGTACTTGTAAGGTAAGACTACTAATATTAAAATATGAGTTGTGTGCTTTGATTTGAAAAAAAAATAAATTATTAAGTGGTCACCAAGACTCTCAGCAATTTTCAAGTGATCCATGAAAAAAAAAGTTTGAGAACCACTGATCTAGGGTTTAGGTTGGAGTAGTCTGGCTACATTTGCATCATTCTCTGCTCATTCACACATAACAGTTAGAATGTAGCAGCTGCTCTAAATATACATGTGTCCACCCACAGACAGATCTAGGATTTTGAAAGGGGGGATGCAGGTAGTGTGATCTATCATCACATGTAACACAACATATATTTTTCTCCTTTTAAAGGAAAAAAAATAGAAGCTTTACTAATACGTTTGGGGCCCAGAACTATATCATTCAGTTTAAGTTCAAATAAAAAAACAAATACAACTTTTGTTGGAATGTGTACTAAACCTGCTATCTTATTGTAACAGGGAACCCCTGCCCCTGTTATTAGGAAGGAACAAAAGGATAGAAAACCCAGAGGTAGGAAGGGCAGCAAGGAATAGCTGGGCAGGTGGACTGAGCCAAGGCCTAAAAAGGCCAGGAGGTTAATGAAGCAATTAGCTGCACCTGGTCCTGGGTGCTGAGGATCCGGTCACATGTCTGGAAGAAAGTTGGGCTTTGGTATATTAGCCTAGTCTCTGACAATACACAGGGATCTTTTCCTGCATGTAGTAGGAAAAGGAGCTCCCAGTACAGACGGGCCGCTGGAGACAGATAAGCAGGCAACTAAGCCATATAGGGGAGTTAGGTAAGGTGACTTCAAGGAAGGTATGGTTTGTGGACAATATTAATCCTGAGTGAGAGAGTCTCCTTGGTTTTGAAGCAGCTTGCTTGTGTTTATGTTCCATTTTGAACTTGAGATTGGAGGACTGGATTGTGGTGCACAGGAAGAGGAGGCCATGAGTTGAGGTGACTAGGTGGCACTCCCTACTATAAGTACCAGAAGCTAGCCCCAAACCAGACAGGCTGAGGCTGGTGGCTTGAAACTGGAGCCCCCCAGAGGTGCTGCTGCTCAGTCAAGGATGGTGCCCGGGAGCTGAGTTCTTAAGAGAGTGGGCCAAGGCTTAGGGTGCAGCCAGAAAGAAGGGCGCCATCGATGTGACAGCTAAAGCCCTGACAGGTGCTTGGAAGCCTGGTGGAGTACTACCTTTGAGGGGCAGTGCTTGAGGGGAAAACACAGGCCCCCAGGTTGGGCAGACCTAGCTAAGAAGGCAGACCTGACTGGCAAGTGGACCAGTGAGACTACCCTGGCCCCAGGGACTGCCTTCCTAACCAACCAGATGAACATCAAAGTTGTAGCAGGTAAAGCTGGAGGTAAGGTGAGGGATGAGAAAGAGCCAGTAGGCAGGGGAGGTAGGAGGTACTAGGGTAGGAGACCGCCAAAGGTGCAATATTTGGTGCATCAGCTGAGAACCCTTTGAAGAGTGATTCAGTTTATCTAGTTATTAAAGAAGCATCACTGAGCCAAACGAGGACTGACGGGCTTGAAAAGGACTGTTAGAAGTGGCTTGAGAAGCTACTTAGAGGAATAAAACTATGATATGAACATGGAACAGCTAGTATGGCTGTTGACTTAACAGCAGACTAGTGCTAATGAACATCATAAATGGCAGGACAAGAAGACCCAGAAGTGGGAGGCAAATATGGAAGAGATGATGTGCAATTTCAACAGGCTCTGCTAACACTAGTGGTGGAGAACCAGAAGGCAGTTGCAAAGATGCTGACCCAAAGTGCAGGGAGTGCTAGGCCAAATATTGCACCTTTGGGGGTCTGCCATCAGCACCTGCTGCCCACCCCCCCTGCCTCCCCATGTGGTCTGACCAACCCACCAGCTTCTTCCCAACCCCTACCTTACCTTCAGTTTTTTGCCTGCCATAACTTTGATGTTCTCTTGGTTTGTTGGGGAGGTGGTCCCGGGGCCAGGGTTAACCTCACTGGTCCACTTAACAGTTAGGTCTGCCTTCCCAGCTAAGTCCATGCCCACCTAGAGCTTGTGCTCTCCCCTCAAGCACTGCCCCTTTAAAGGAGTGCACCATCAGGCTTCTGAGCACCTATTAGGATTTCAGCTGTCACATTCTTGGTCCACTTTTTTTCTGGCTGCACCCTCAGGCTTGATCCACTGTCTAAGGCCTCAGCTCCCAGGCAGCATCCCTGACTTGGCAGCAGCCCTTCTGAGGGGTCCATTATATATATATATAGTTTAAATGAAACACAACAAACTAGACAAAAATAGTTCAACGACATTGTGTTATTATGTCCTGTTGTCATTATAGTCAAATGGTTAACTGTACATCTCCTTTTTTCAGATTTGTTAAACAAAATCTAGTCTTTTTGAGCATCTGGACAGTACACCCAACACTTATCTGTCAATCATCTCTGTACTTCAGTTAATGTGACTAAGGTAATATTATCATATCCAAGTTAAGATTTTGATCTAGAACTAGAAGCAGATCTGCAGGGCTGTGAAACAGGAGAGAGACATTACCAGGAATAGCTAATAGACAGCATAATTGCAAAAGGAAGGATAACTTGATAAATGGAACATCAATACCATTTACAAAGAAGAGTCATTAACACCTGTGGAGTAAAGAGTAGCAGGAATCCAGCACACCAGCTGAAATTTTTAACAAGTTCTTTGCCTCTGTTTTCTTGGACAGGGACCAGGACAGCTCCCCCACCACAGGTAGGGGCAATCTTGGGGATAGCACTGCCAGGCCTCAGGCCTGTGCAGAAGTAGTTAGGGATCTTCTGGAAGGGCTGGATGTTTTTAAATCTGTGAGCCCTGATGCCCTCCACCCATGGGTGTGAGAGAGCTGGCGGGGGTCATTGCTGTGCCCTTGGCCCAGCAGTACGAGTGATTGTGGTCCACGGACCAGGTGCTCAGAGGTTGGAAACTAGCTAATGCGGTCCCCATTTATAAGAAAGGGAGAAAGGAGGACCCAAGTAACTATAGGCCCATAAGCCTCACATCAGTCTTGGGGAAAATCCTTGAAAAAATTATCAAGGATCACATCTGTGAGGGGCCAGCAGGCGAGATCATGCCCAGGGGAAATCAAAATGGGTTCATCAAAGGCAGGTCTTGCCAGACCCACCTGATGGCCTTTTATGACCAGGTAACTAAATCCCTGGATGATGGTGTCCCCATGGACGTAGTCTTTCTGGACTTTAAGAAGGCCTTTGACACTGTCTCTCACCCCATTCTCTTTAATAAATTAAGCGACTGTGGCATTGATACCTACACAGTTGGACGGGTCAGAAATTGGCTGATGGGGCATACCCAGAGAGTGGTGTTGGATGGGTCATACTCGACCTGGCGGGATGTGAAGAGTGGGGTCCCCCAGGGCTCGGTCATGGGGCCTACACTGTTCAACATCTTCATCAG
>NW_005842007.1:1578308-1589630 GCF_000455745.1 Alligator sinensis
ATCCCGGTGTGTGCTCCGGCCAGTGGCAGGGGGTCAGACTAGATGATCTATTTAGGTCCCTTCTGACCCCTAACTACTATGAAACTGTGAAACATTATAATAAGTCACAATCAGTCAACTCTCTTACTGCTGCCTCAAAGAGAGTTGGTTTTCAACTCCGGGTGGAACAGAAATCAGAGGGGTTCAACTGCACCCTGTCTGGATCTGCCCCTGGTCCACCCCCTGGATAATCTTGAACCACAATAGAAGTTATTACTGGAAGGAAACTTAGAAAAATGAAAGAATTTGAAAACTTTGGACTAATGTTTGCTGACAAAATGTCATCCTCTACAGTGATGCCCAGCATCTCAGGAAAATAAGGCTTATTATAAATGGTAAAGCCTAACACTAATTTGCTGTTATTAAACATGGCAATAAAGTTGGAATTTTGCCCCATTCTAATGTGCTGACTGGTCAGCCACAAGAGAAGAAAGTATCTTTTTTTTCTGTGATAAAAAGCATGATGCTGAGGGAGTCAAATAGTTGGTCACTGACACAGAAAATAAAATTAGGAAGTGGAAGAACTTATTTGAGTTTATGTAGTTAAGGACACATTGAGAGGGTCTAGGCCAGCGTGTCACAACCCAAAAGTTGGTTGCAAGAATATTTCAAAGGTTCACAAGCAAGTGCCAGAAAAACATGTAAAAGCATGGATTTCCCCTTGTAGTATGGCAGTGTTCCAGCCTGCAAGTGGTTTCCTGGGGCATGGTCAGCATGCAGTCAGGCAGGGTTGTGGGAGCAGCCCCAGCCTAATGAAGGTAAGTGTATGGGGAGCAGGGGTTGGAGGGCCAGGGCTTGGGGACTGTCAGGGTGGGAGGGGGGTATGTGCACATGACTGGAGGGGATGGGTGTGGTGGGGTGACAGGAGCCTGCCGGCACTGAGGGAAGGTGGCGGGGTGCCGAGGCTGCAGCAGGGCAGGGGGGTTGGGAGATGGGTAGGGCCGGGGGTGGGGGTTGGGACAAGCCATCGATCTTTGCAAATGGGTCACAGTACAAAAAAGGTGGAGAACCATTGGTCTAGGTGATACTGGTATGAATATGCCCTAACAACTATACTGGCGGTATTGTTTATTGTTCTTGCAATGCCATAGAAGAAAGACCAACAAGGGGGAAAAAAGGAGAAGGATATTGGTGGGCATCAAGGACATAATCTGCACAGACTTGTACACAGCCATGAAGTCAATGGCAGAAGGCTACAAAAGTCAATAATCCCAAAATAGGAATGACAAGAAAGTAGATAATATATTGTAGACCAGGCAAAATTACCTCATGGTCTTTCGTGGCTTCAACTCCATGAAAATGTGAAATTGGAATGCTCTGAAACCCCATCCGTACATCAAAGTAATCAAAATGTGATGTAATTTTCAGCAGATCTCAATAATTGCTGTCCTACCTACTTGCAGTCTAGAATTTTCTGTGACTTCAGCCCTGGTGTAAGAAGGATGAGATCTTGATGAGTTCTTAATTTATGGCACAAGGTACCTTTAAAATTTAATTCTTAAATTCCCTCAGTTTGTCCTCATCTCTCCTCTTTCAATATTGGCAATCCATACAGGTATTGCAACACAATGAAAGAGAATAACGAATAAGTAAAGGAACAGCTACAAAGCATGCTATATTGTCACATTTAATTGTTTTGAATAAATAAGGGAAATAACCACAAAAGAAAAAAACACTTTCTTTTCCACAGAAATTGTATCCAATAACTTGAGTAGTACTCTGGCTAGTCATATTTAATACTGCAACATTTATGTATGGGCTAGCCTGGCTAGCATAGTTTTCTCTGTATGAAATATATTCTTGTCCTATGAGAAATAATAGAATTCTACAAAAAAACCCCCACTGATCGTACTTCCCTTAGTGGTAATGGAAGACTTGCTATAACTATAAATGAAGGTGAATTAAGTCCTCAGTGAAATTGTTTAGATATGTCAATCACTAATAATAGTTTTAAGATTCCGAGTCCAGTGCTCCAACTACTGCCTTTCTTTATATGACAGGAACTTGATCCGCAAAAGTTTGTTCTATTATAGGAAGAAAAAGAACAGCACTTTAGAAGATTTTCAAAGTTCCTTTAAACATTAATTTTGCTCATTTTTAAACCCTACTTCTATTCTACTCTTCATTTCATAAGCCTTTCAAGTTGTTAAAATATCTTGTATCCTAATTTCATGAATTAGTTTAGAATCTGCATTAAGTTCTGAGTACCTGCTTATGCTGAGAAAATTAACAGCACAGAACAAGTCATTGGATGATTATTATTTTCATGTAAAAATGGTGCTTTCTTCTTTAAAGGCATTTTACCATTGTAACCTAGCTCCTATGTGATGTTTGTGGTACTCTCATTACTGAGTTAGATACAGCACAGGAAAACCTAGGCATCTAAGAACAGTAACATCAGAAAGTAGTTTTATGGGGAACAGTCTAAGCTAATCAAGAGTGAAATGCAGAGGAAAGGGACAGGATTTAGGCATTAAGTTGGAGACCTCAACTTCTGTGTTTTTATCTTTGTCCAAGCAAGTACCTTTTCCAATTCACAATCCTTAGCCAATCATCTTCAAAAGTTAGTTACCTAAACAGTGTTTGAAAAAAAAAAAACAAGTGGCCAGAGATTCCCAACCCAAATACATCCAGGTGATTGATGTTGACTAGAGAAATATGCATTCAAATCCTTGCTCTGCCTGATTTAAAGCAGTGAATTGAACTCTCCATCTTCCACATGAAGTCCCAGAGGAATGCCTTAATCTATTGGGACATCTGAGGTAAAGTCCTCTCACACTCCTGTAGGAGCCATTCCACATTATAGAAATTAAACTGATGAGCCAGGACTTAACTTTAGTCTCCTACACAACAAGCAAGTGATCTAAATATTACACTAAGGAGTCAAGTCACCTTGGATCCCATAACAACTTAGCTTGCAAAGTAGAGCATACTTTCAATGAGAGAAGCAGGATAAAAAAGCACAAACCTGTTGGTTAGAGCTGAGATATGGTAGACCTGGACCCAAATCTCTGATCAAAATCAGGCATATCCTATAAAAATTATAGTCACTAGCCTAATGACCCTCACATATCAAAAGATGGTCTAGGCTTTATTTAGAGCACATGTATGGGATCGGGTCCCACTGGTGATTCAATTAAGAAACACGTATTTCAAGATTTCACTTCTGGACCCTGGGATTCAGCTTGAAATAGGACTCACATGAGTGCATGACCTATGAGGAAATGCGAGCATTCAGGCAGTTTTACATGTGTCTATTGTGGCAGGACAGGTCCTGGAGTGGCTCTAGTGTAGAGTCCCCTTGGGGTCATTCTAATCCTGCCCACACTCCCAGTCCTCTATATTACCTTCCCTATTTATCTTTCTTGCCATGCCTCGATATTCTTTTGTATATTGACTGGAGGGCTGTCCCCTGGGTTCTCTCACCAATGTCTAACCAACTTCTTGGGATTTCTGGGTCCTCTGCTCACTAACCCACAACTTTCCACCCACAGGTGTTTCTTGTGCCCTGGCAGATCTCCTGGTACCTGGCTGGCACTACTATGAGCCAGTACTCTGAGCCTTACTAGGCCAGATTAGGCTTTAGGGCTCTTAATCGGGGCCTCCAGCCTCCGCCATAGCCACACCCATGACTCAGATGATACTCCATCACTGTTTACCTTCCTGTATAGACTTCAGCTTTCTTAGCTTTAGCCTACAGGTTCCTTTGGCTGTATGCTGGTAGCCTAGACCCACTTGCTCTAGCCTGGCCTTCTAGTCTCAGGCTCTCATCAACCTCAAGCCACTCCTGTTACCCACTCTGGGTTCAGACTCTGGCCCTCTCAACCTCTGCCTTCCTGTGCTTTGCTCTCAGGGTCAGACTCTGTCCCTCTCAGCCTCCACCTGCCTGTGCCTCAAACCCTTGCTCCTGGCAGGGCTTAAAACCTGGCATGTCCCTCAGGCACAACTGTGGCTTCTTTCTACCCCTACAGCTACCGCCCAGTCCTCTGGCATAGAACAAAAAAAAAAAAAAATGCAAGCAAACATTTTAAACTCAGACACTTGAGCCACCCTTCTGGGTCATCATACCACTGCCAAGACACTTCCCTAGTCACTGGCTTTCTCAGTCCTGGTGGTACCAGACATGACCTGCAGTTCCCACTCCTTGCTAGCCTGAGCTGGCATAGTGCTAAACATAGTGGAAACAGGGCTGCATTGCCCATTCTGCCTCAGGAACCCAGATGTATATCCTCTGGTCCCCTTGCTTTCCAGTCAGGTACTCTCCTGACCAGCGGCAGGTGCATCCCCTCAACCTCCAGATAAGCCTACTGCTGTTTCCCTGGTCAAGCTGCTAGCCACACAGTAGGCACTTGCAGCCCATGGACCCCTGGGTGCCTACCCCCACTGCAGCTAGCCCAGATTCAGCTGCCTCCCCCTTCCTGAGGACATACCTGGAACAGCTTCTCCTTTAAAGAAGCAGGAAATCCTGGCTCCCTGTTACACTATCTATAGAAGTTTCAGCACCTATAGAATTGGGTAGCATTTGAGTAGAATATTTGAGTATATTCATGGCACTTAAATGGAAGCAGATAAATGGATCCAGGTATTGTTCTACATTTCTTTAGTACTTGGGAACTGGATGACACAAGCACGAGTTCTCTGTACAGGCTGAGGGGGAAAAAGAGAATCACTGAATATACCAATTCAAACATGTTTCAGACATTGTTGCAATATGCTTTAAAGACTGCTGCTTCACTCTTGTAGATGTGATTGTCTACTTCAGTTGACTTTGAGACGTTAATGTAGTCTACTCAATACAGATTCAGTGTAATAACACTTTCATGCCCTGCATTGTAGGTGAAACTTTCCATGGGACTTCAACTTTCATCAATCTTAATGAATTGTTTAATTTTGACCCAGCCTTGTGCTTGTAATTCCATAGAAATCTAGCAATCAATGCCTTCCATTTCAATACAATTTTTTTTTTAATATTAACATTTAAACAAAACCCTATGCTTGGCCCTTGCTTCCCTTCACAAGTGAAAGGTTGCTTTTACTTACATCATGCAGGTTTTACATACCAAAATAACCTCACTTAGTAAATTCTGGTAAATTCCCAGATCGTGTATGTTAACAAAATAGCTAGACTGAAAAAAATAGTGGAATATTCCTATGACAGAAAGCATGGGGTCTGTACAGTGTACATTATTATTTTCCCTTGTTATGAAGTGCACAGAATGCAAGAAAAAAATGCACAAGTGCAGACGCGCACACACGCAGAGTTTCTGCTTTGACCAGTTAATTAAAAAGTAGATCCATCCAAAAGAAAGTGTAATCTAATGCCTGCATCTCAGAACACTGGACAGAGATACCTCAAATGAGTTAGCTTACTGGTGAAGAGTGCATAAGTGAATGGAGATCAACAACTTTTGGCATTCTGGACTTGAGAGGGGAGAAAGACAGAAGAGACTTCCAGAGGTACTGCAGAATAGCACTCCTTGTAAGGTGGGGAAGAGCTTTTACAATTTCACCTGAAGATGTGAACTAATTTAGTTTGGGAAAGGACTAAATCAATCTATCAAACATCTGTTTAATTTCAGAGTGCAGCCCTGGTGTTAGGAAAGCCCAGCCACTTGCCCCAGCCCTGGGCTATGCTGTTCCTATCCTGCCAACCCTAACTGGGCTATACTTAACCCCCTGATCCTATGCCCCAACAGACAGTCCCCCCTCCATCCTCCTTCCCCTCCATCCTTCCTCATGTGTAAGTTGCATGATTATAAACCAGGTGCAAAAAAATGCAGTATGTACCCCAAGTTTATTTTTTCATAACAGAAAAAAAATCCTGCTTTTCACTGAATATTTTAAAGCAACACATTTTCTGTAATCATGCAGATGGGGGATAAAAACCTTTGTTTTACTCTCCTTATAGTATTTCCAAAGTGTTTTTTGTTTTTGTTTTTTTCTGGTTCTCACTGTCAGTGCCGTGATACCTGTGGTCAGCAGATATTTAGCATAATAAGATCATGACTAGAAATACCAAAAAAGACCTGACAACATTGTTCCCACTCTCATCAATCTTGTTGTTTAATACCTAGAAAAGTCCATCCTTTAATACATACATTATATTTGGATGGTATTAAAATGTTCTGATTTTTAGTCAGTCTGGACTTCTTTTGTTTCCATATTGGTCTGGTAATGGAATTATTCAATACTATTGATTCTTTTTTTCCTGCTACATGCATAACATTTTCCTAACACACAAAAAGTGTACTGGCTTTCTTCTTGTACTTCATATTCTCATATCAGACTAGAAACAGAGGCACTGAAAAGAACATTCCTTTGCAATTTGGTGTTAATGTTGTACTGTTGGATGAGGTAAAGATGTCACATTTTTCTGCATATTCTTTAGGTAGTCCTTTTTCATTTCCTGTGTAGTAATGTATGATGGGTATGCTAAAAAAGGAAGAAAGAAATGAGCAAGGACTTTGGTTACATGTAATGGATGGCATGGGTTTTTCTTCTTATTTTGTACATCATTTGTTCTTTATACAAGGTTTTTATTTCTAAACCTCTTGTATTCATCCAAATGATATTATGTAGTGCAGGAAAGGAATGCATGGAGTAATGGAAGAGTTGTAAAGGATCACATTAAAATGGTTGCATTTGATGACTAGAAACTGGTATTTAGAGGTTTGCTTTTGGGAATTGGCTTATAAATAAAGTACATATGCATCCAAGTAATGGTCCAGGGCACAGCAAGGGTTAATTGGTTTCTAAAAAGTCTGCCTGTGACAGTTTTGTCAAGGCCCACTCTATCTGACAGGAAAGCAGCAAACAAACACACAGGCAGGGAAATAAAAGATATTTACTACACTGTTCCATAACATGAGATAAGGTGGCACTAGGTCACAGTGCCCAACTACAAGGCCCTTAAAACTTCCAGTTTTGGGGAACAGACCAAATTAGGAGAAGACTGGTAAAGCCCAAATTAGGATAGGTGCATGTGATGGGCTTGTGAAAGAAAGGAATATGTGGACAGGACAGAATGTGGGCACCACCAGCCTGTCTCATCCACCCCACTGGGGGAGAGGGCCTCAGCCTCCGATCTCCAGGATTCTGACATCTAACCTTCAAGACAGAACCTCAGGGTGAAGCTTGTGTACTGGTCAAATGTAACTTGACTCTGACAGCTCTAGGACTGTTAGATATAGAATTGTTTGCATTATTTTTATCTGCTATTACTGTGTATCAATAAAATTTGCTTATTATTAAATGGAAAGTTGGTGGTTGGCCTGAGGGTTTGGGTCTACACAGAACAAGGTATCTGAGTCATAAATCCATGCCAACCGCTTCAAAGCCTATACAACTTCACATAAGTTTCTCAGCAGCTCTACAAATTAGGCAAAATGCTAAAAATCCATGAAAGAAGTATAAACAATACTTTGACTTATATATGCAAGTGCCAGGGAGAGTAAGCCGAACAAGCAAAAGACTCTTTGTGCAACATTTGTGGCATGGAAAAGCTAGATGCCTATAATGCATGCCATGAAGATAAAAGAAGGAAGCTCTGCAAAGGAGTGAAAGTGTTTGATGGTCATTGCCTGGGCCATGGGGATGGCATAGAGCTGGGGGAGGAAAGGTTGTTCATGAAAGATGTGTTCAGGATGAGACTACAGAATCAAAGGGAAACAGTAGGAGAGTTTGTCACAGGATTAAAAGTTAATAGTCAGGCCTGTGGACATAGAATATTTGCCCTTTTGTTAAAGACTAGATTGCTTTGAGGTGTAACTAAAAAGAATCCTGGATCCAGAACTGATACTAGAAAAGGTGATGTGCTTGCCAAGAAGCAGAACTAACAGAAACATTAAAAAAAGTCCTAGAGAAAGCACAAAGGAATTAACTATGAGTACCATAGCTAAATCAAGAAAGGAAAAGTTCACACAAATTAAAACTGACTGAGTAAGGAACAGGACGAAGCAGGAAACAAATGTCAACCATGTGGCAATCAGCATGAGTATAGAAAACTCCCTACAGTTGTACAAATAGGTAGAAATTTAACTACTAAACTAAAATGTGTGACAGAAGCTGGAAAGTGCATGTATTGTTGCAAAAGGGAATGTGTCAAGTGAAGAACAATTTGTAAGTACTATAATGGAGGAGCTTACAAACTCAAAGAAATAGGCTATCAAAGTATATACAAATGGTACACTAATGATATGTCAAGTAGATACTTGAGCACAAACAAATGTAGTAGAGCCCAGGAGAATATGAGGCACAAAAAAATTGGAAGTGTCTGAAAGACTTAGATGAAACAACAATTCCTGAGAACCAATGTCTAGGGAATGAACACCTACAATAAAAATACAAAAAAAAAAAAAAAAAAGTTAAAGCAAGAATTTATGGTAGTACAGAAGCAAATTAACAATCTGGGTCCTACTAATGTGTGGATTGCTTAGTCAGGTCAATATATAGATTCAGAAAGATATCTTAGAATTGCATACAAATATATCAAGAGTATTTTTTGAAGATGCAGCCAAAGGAAATGTGTGCCTCCTGAAGCATACCAGGAGATGAGATTAAAAGATGCAGAACTTTATAACCAAGTAAAGAGCTGAAAAAACATGAAATCATCATCTATCATTTGGAAATTAGCAGAAACTAACAGATGGTTGGCTCCCTTGATGATAACAGAGGAAAAAGGAGGAGAACAATGCTTCTGTAGATCTAAGAAGCTGAACAAAGACCTAAACAGAGATTATCCTTCACCAGTCCACAAATGAAAAACCATCTGAGATGGCAGGAGACAACCTCTCCAAAAACCGGACGCCTCAGTAGGATTGTGCCCGATTCCTTTGGACCCAGGGTGCTCCCAGACATGTACTCTTAGCACACCGTTCGGCAGATATGCTTCCTAAGACTGCCTTTCAGAATATGTTCAGTTCCAAAAGTATTTCACTGTACAGAAACCAGTTGCTGGAAGTTTTAACAGATGTGGAAGTGTACCCTGGAGACATAAATAATTTGGTGCAGTCCCATGACTGAATATGAAAAGCAACTGAAGAGAGTACTGGAAACTATAACAGTTAAAACTATGTACTGAATAAAGCCAATTGTCAAACAGCAAATAATGAAAATAATATTAGGGTGAGAGACTGACATCAAAGGGAAACTTGCCCCATCAAAAATTCAGAAAATAGTGAAACATATTGAAACCTGAAGACAAAAAATAATCTGTTAGGCATATTAGATTATGTCAGCAAGTTGAGCTGCACTGCAGGGTACCACTCACCTTAGATGTCTTTGTCACTCTTACTGGATGGGCAGTGATTCCAGAACATGAAATATTCAGTGCAATTAGTACCATGGAACTGACTGATTACCAGATGCTCTATGCATCAAAAGCTATGACAGATACACAGAAGATATGCAAAGAAACTGAAGAGACTAGGTCTAGCTAATGGATGTAGGAGATTTCACAACTTTATGGATGTAGCTTCAAAAAAAACTAATTACAAACTACTAATTTTACAATTCAGAATGAATAGAGGAAAAACACCACCTGGGATACCACAACTATTTTTGAGAATACTTTTTGAGAAGTACGAGTACTAAGAGTCTTAAATTCCAACCCAGACACCACTTAGTAATAGCAGATATATTCTCAACAACATATGTTCCACCTGTCAATACAGTTTTATCATCTGGAATGAGCAGTAAACATACATGTGATCATGATAAAAGCCTCATGTGAAGTATCTACAGGTCTATAGATGGAGACACATATCCAGCAGAGTTTGCCCCTGGGCACACCCTGTGGGAGAGTTGGGGAGGAGGCACAGGTGGGGACAGCATCCCACAGACATCTGGGTTCCAAGAGTGGGGGGTGAGAGGGCAAGAGGGAGGAGGGAGCCAGTCTTAAATATTCTGGGGACTCAGAAAAAGTCTCCAGTGGTGGGGGCAGCAGCAGCAGCAACTGTCGCTGCTGCCACCATATGTTCTGCTCGCCCCAACTGTTGCACTACTGCAGGAGCAATGCCATGAGGCTGTTCTTGTCACCTAAATGCAGACTTCACAGGGTTGGGGGTGATTCTGTCACCCCTGAGTTGGTGCCCAGTGCTGGTGTTCTATTCATCCATCCCTAGTTACACTACTCTATAAATGAACTGGAGGCAAACAGTGACACTAGCTACAAGTAAAGGAGAGAAGGAAGGTGAAGGGTAATAAAAACAACAAAAGGAAGGTTAGGGAAAATGTGGGTCCTTTACTGAATGGGGAGGCAACCTAGTGACAGATGATAAGGAAAAGGCTGAAGTACTCAATGCTTTTTTTATCTTGGTTTTCACAGGCAAGGTCATCTCCCAGACTACCATACCGTGCAGCACAGTTTGGGGAGAAGGTGTGCAACCCTCAGTGATGCAGGAACAGGTTAGGGACTATTTACAAAAGCTGGATATGTACAAGTCCATGGGGCCAGATGCAATGCATTTGAGGGTGCTGAGGGAGTTGGCTGGTGTGATTGCAGAGCCACTGACCATTATCTTTGAAAACTCATGGTGATTGAGAGAGGTCCCAGTTGATTGGAAAAAGGTAAATATAATGCCCATCTTTAAGAAAGGGACAAAGGGTGATCCAGGGAACTACATACTAGGCCTGTGCAAGGTGGCTAGTAATCATTTTGGATTTAGATTCGGCCGATTTGGGGGACAGTGATTTGATTTGGTGTTTTGAATCACTGTCCCGAATCAATTTCACTGAATCTGATTCAGAGATTTGGCCTCCACCAAATGAGCTGAATCTCCGAATCAAACAGGCCCCATCAGGAAAAAGAGGGAAAGGGGCCAGGAGGCTTCCTTGGCTGACCACAGAAATCCAGGGCAGCCTACGGGACAAAAGGGGAGCACATAAAAAGGGGAAACAGGGAGAGATCACCAAAGAGGAGTATAGCTCCTCTGCTCGCGCTTGTAGGGAGGCAGTTAGATGGGCCAAAGCTACCATGGAGCTGAGGATGGCATCCCAAGTAAAGGAAAACAATAAATTGTTTTTTAGATATATAGGGAGTAAAAGGAAGGCCCAGGGGGGAATAGGACCCCTGCTAAATGGGCAGAAACAATTGGTGACGGACAGAGGGGACAAGGTTGAACTCCTCAATGAGTTCTTTGCCTCAGTGTTCCTAAGAGAGAGGCAAGACAAGTCTCTCACTGGGGTTGTAGAGAGGCAGCAGCAAGGCGCCAAACTACCAAGCGTAGACCCTGAGATGGTGCAGAGTCACTTGGAAGAACTGGATGCCTTTAAGTCGGCAGGCCC
>NW_005842007.1:1590301-1591391 GCF_000455745.1 Alligator sinensis
GACAAGTGGGCAGAAAACAACAGAATGCGGTTCAACAAGGAGAAATGCAAAGTGCTGCACCTAGGGAGGAAAAATGTCCGGCACACCTACAGCCTAGGGAATGACCTGCTGGGTGGCACAGAATTGGAAAGGGATCTTGGAGTCCTAGTGGACTCTAAGATGAACATGAGTCGGCAGTGTGACGAAGCCATCAGAAAAGCTAACGGCACTTTATCGTGCATCAGCAGATGCATGACGAATAGGTCCAAGGAGGTGATACTTCCCTCTATCGGGCGCTGGACAGACCACAGTTGGAGTACTGCGTGCAATTCTGGGCACCGCACTTCAAGAGGGATGCGGATAACCTGGAGAGGGTCCAGAGAAGGGCCACTCATATGGTTAAGGGCCTGCAGACCAAGCCCTAATGAGGAGAGACTAGAGAAACTGGATCTATTCAGCCTCCGCAAGATAAGGTTGAGAGGCGACCTTGTGGCTGCCTATAAGTTCATCACGGGGGCACAAAAGGGAATTGGTGAGTATTTATTCACCAAGGCGCCCCCGGGGGTTACAAGAAATAATGGCCACAAGCTAGCAGAGAGCAGATTTAGACTGGACATTAGGAAGAACTTCTTCACAGTTAGAGTGGCCAAGGTCTGGAACGGGCTCCCAAGGGAGGTGGTGCTCTCCCCTACCCTGGGGGTCTTCAAGAGGAGGTTGGATATGCATCTAGCTGGGGTCATCTAGACCCAGCCCTCTTTCCTGCCTATGCAGGGGGTCGGACTCGATGATCTATTGAGGTCCCTTCCGACCCTAACATCTATGAATCTATGAAAGCCCCATCAATGGCTGCCTCAGCTGCACCCAGCCTCCTGGCTCTTTTTTAAAAAAAAAGCCCTACACTCACAGGCTTCTGCCAGGTGGGGGGGGGCAATCCCTGCTGCCCCCCGCTGCCCTGCACTGCATGGGGGGGCGGGGGCTCTGCCACAGTCCCCCAGAGGCCCTGATGCAGCAGCCTGATGAATGCGGGGCTTTTTCTTTTTTATGCTCCGGAATTCTGTGGCTGGGCAGGCCAAACATTGATGGAGCTGGGAGAGCGGGTGGGAGATGATCA
>NW_005842007.1:1591521-1599823 GCF_000455745.1 Alligator sinensis
GGCGGGGCTGGGAGAGTGGGTGAAGGTCAGGGGGTGCTCAGGGGGGCTGGGGGAGCAGACAGGGGATGGAACCTGGTGGGGGTCCCCCCATGGTTCCCTCCCCACTTCTTCAGCCCCCCCATCCCCACCCCCTACTTAGTGACACAGAGCCCGGGTCCAGCTTCCTGTGGCAGTGAATGGGGACTACCTGATTCATGAAATCTCCACATCTTCTAGTCTTTTATGAATCGATTCGGAGACTTCAAATCAATTTGGACCTTTTTATTAGTCTCCCAATTTGATTCAGATTTGGAGATTCAGCCGCCGAATCTGGCCAAATCTCCTCTGAATCAAATCAGCACCCAAAGCTTCACACAGCTCTACTACATATCTGTCAGCCTCATCTCAGTCCCTGGAAAAATCATGGAGCAGATCCTTAAGGAATCCGTTTCTAAGCACTTGGAGGAGAAGAAGGTGATTGGGAAGAGGCAGCATGGATTCACCAAGGGTAAGTCATGCCTGACCAACCTGATTGCCTTCTATAATTAAATAACTGGCTCTGTGGATGTGGTGAGAGTAGTCGAACTACCTTGACTTTAGCAAGGTTATTGATACCATCTCCCATAGCATTCTTGCAAGCAAGCCGAGGAAGTAAGGGTTGGATGAATGGATTATAAGGTGGATAGAAAACAGGTTGGAGAGTCGGGCTCAATGGATAGTAATCAATGGCTCAATGTCTAGCTGGCAGCTGGTATCAAGTTGAGTGCACCAGGGGACAGTCCTGGGGCTGGTTTTGTTAACTATCTTCATTAACAATCTGGAAGATGGGATGGATTGCAACCTCAGCAAGTTCATGGATGACATCAAGCTGGGGGGTGTGGTAGATACACTGTGGGGGGTAGGGTTAGGATTCAGAGTAACCTAGACAAATTGGAGGATTGGGCCAAAAGGAATCTCATGAAGCTCAACAAAGTCTTTCACTTAGAATGGAAGAATCCCATGCACTGCTACAGCATGGTGACTGACTAGTTAAGCAGCATCTCTGCAGAAAAGTACCTGGGGGTTACAGTGGACAATAAGATGGATTTGAGTAAACAGTGTGCCCTTGTTGCCAAGATGGCTAGCAGCATACTGGGCTGCATTAG
Organism: Alligator sinensis; assembly: GCF_000455745.1. Lineage (NCBI taxonomy): Eukaryota > Metazoa > Chordata > Crocodylia > Alligatoridae > Alligator > Alligator sinensis. Next base: position 1,592,646 of record NW_005842007.1, read on the forward strand.
TAAAAGCATTGCCAGCAGAATGAGGGAAGTAATTATTCCAGTCTATTCTGCACTGGTAAGGCCACATCTGGAGTACTGTGTCTAGTTTTGGGCCCCCCACTATAGAAAGGATGTGGACAAGTTGGAGCGAGTCCAGAAGAGAGCAACAAAAATTGTTTGAGGGCTGGGCCATATGATTTATGAGAAGAGGCTGAGGGAACTGGATTTAGTTTGGAGAAGAGAAGACTGAGAGGGGATCTGATAGCAGCCTTTAACTACCTGAAAGGGAGTTCCAAAGAGGATGGAGCTAGGCTGTTCTCAGTGGTGACAGATGACAGAAGAAGGAGCAATGGTCCCAGGTTGCAGCAAGGAAGTTTTAGCTTGGATGTTATGAAAAACTTTCTCACTAGGAGGCTGGTGAAGCACTGAAACAGGTTACCTAGAGCAGTGGTGGAATCTCCATCCTTGGAGGTTTTAAAGACCCAGCTTGACAAAGTCCTGAATGGAATGATTTAGTTGGGGATGGTCCTGCTTTGAGCAGGAGACTGGACTAGATGACCTCCTGAGGTCCCTTCCAACCCTAATTTTCTACAACTCTATGATTCTATGAAAAACAATCTAACAGTTATCACCACACAATCCGGCCACATAAAAATTACTTTTCAGGGCTTTAGGAGCGCTCTGGAAGGGTAAAAAAAAATCAAGGTTCCCACAGTGATGAGTACGAAAACACTGAAACGAATACATAAATGGTACCTTGGAATAACTAAATAAAAAAGGAGAGCAGGGAAGTAGTATTCTATTCAGAAATAAGTAGTGGCTTTGAAGAAATGGTGAGCAAGTATGAAATGTGTCACATACACACAGGCTCCCAACAGAAAGAACCAACAATACTACACAAAAAACCTCAGAATTCCAAGGGGCAAAGGCAGAACTGACATATTCAGCCTGTAAAGATGGGATGATATCATTAAAATGGATGAACATCATGTGCACGTGTCTGTGTTGCAGGGAGGACTAAATTTGCATGTCATAGATTTCCAAGAGCAGGAATAAGTGACAATGGAACACAGCTCAAGAACGAAACACTCTTGGACTTTGAGAGATATGACTTTCTTCATGAGAGATCTAGTCACAGGGATCCCAAAGTCAATGACTTGGCTAGTTAAGTGAAGCATTTGCTTTAAAACTGCAATGTATGAAAGAGAAGATGCATATTTAGCAATTTGTAAATAGCTTTGTAAATAGCAATTTGTAAAAGCTGCCTCACTACACTGTGGAAAGCCACCCACTGAACCACTACCACTGAACTACTACTCAGTTACCAGATTTAGGACAAAAACTGAAGATAACTAAGGAGCCTATGATAATGTAGAAAAAAAATGAGACAATATAAGCAGACAGTCAGTATATTAGAACAGGGAAACAAAACCTATCCAGCAGTTAAAAAGCAAAAATAAAAATATATCACTCAAGATACCTGGTAATTTAGTGAGGTATGATCCATATCATTCCTTGACTTCTGTCAAATCACTACTAAACCTTTGGTCAGATGCAAAAGGAAGAAAAGAGAATTGTCTGGCAACTATTCTAGGTACCATTTAGAGCCATCTACTTTTAAAGAAACAGGTAAACCACAAGAGTTCCACACCACAGTTAACAACTCTCAGGGCTGTTATCACAGGCAGGAGTCTCTCAACCATATCACAGGTCTGTAATCCCATGGCATGCCTATCCTTTCGTATGGGAAGCTTTGATACACAGCAGTCTCCCTAGCAGTTCCTGGCCATACCCAGGCATCCCTCAGTGAGCTGAATGTCTATTGTACTTTCTGGCTAGCAATGAGCTGAACTGCAAACTTTCTTTTCAAATCTTCCCACCAGACTTGAAACATTATAAATATAGTGACACAAAGCTGTTAGAGAACACTGCAGCTCTTTAATTTTGTCTTGTAAAGGACAGGGTTTGTATAGCTCAAGTATCAGAAATGAGTGTCAGTTCTCACTTTACTGAAGTAAAAATAATTCACAGATTGATCCTTTTACTGATTAAGAAACTGAACTGTCTGTCACCAATGAGATGGTAAGGATTTGCTTAAGAAGGTTTGCATTACAATAAATGACCTCCAGTCTCAGCCCAAATAAGTTAGTGCAAAGACAATAGGAAAAAATCAATATAATTTGAGAAATACTTGAAAGCATACAAACTTTCAAGAGATTTATGTTCAGTTCATTGTTTTTAAGGTGAGGGCTGGTTCTTCTCTCATCATTCACTAGTTTCAATTTAGGTGTTAAAGGGTACATCTACACAAGCAATTAATTCAACACAAACTCCAATGCAGTTCACAATGGAGTTATCTGCTCCCAGGCACATAATTTACACATGTGCCCAGGACAGCAGCAGTCTGAGCCAGGGTGGAGCAGCTCCAGGCTGGCAGGGGTGGTCAGTCCTGGGAACTAGGTGGTAGCAGATGGTGGCAGAGGGGCTGGCTGGGACATGCGGGTGCTACAGTGTGGAGCTAGCCAGCAAGCAGCCCCTACACGGTAGCATCCTCATGCCCTAGCCAGGCCCACTCACCAGCTACACATGCATTGCTGTGGTGTAAATGACTCTGCTATAGCATAGTACTTGTCCCAGATGGTATTATCCTACAGCAAAGTTAATAAATTTACTGCACCCTAATATGGGCACATATGTAGATATTGATGCTTTACTGCAGAGCTAATTAGTCCACTCTGCAATAAAGCACACGTATGGATGCACCCAGAATTAATTAATATAATGTAATGACCATTTCAACTAATATTTTTAATATTGAGCTCTGATCCTGTAAAACAAGGGTGGCCAGAGTTACTCACCCTGGAAGCCACATCCAATCCTCCACTTAAATTTAAGAGCCAGAGAGCTGGAGGGGTGGGGGGTGGCGGGGTGCTGAGTGACCTGGTGAGAGAACGGGGCGGGGGGGAGAGAGAGTGCAGAATGACCCAATGAAAGAGCCGGGGGCGGGGGGTGGAAGTGCTGAGAGACCTGGTGAGAGAGAGACGAGGAGTTCTGAACGACCTGGAGTTGAAAGTCACTCCAGCTTCCCAGGGTAAGTTACTTCTCCTGCTGGGGGGGGTGCAGCCCCCCCCCCAGCAGGAGAAGTAGGCGGGGCTTCAAGAAGTAGAGCGAGAGTCACAAGTACTGTGCAGTGAGCTGCATGCAGCTCATGAGCCATGGTTTGGACACTGCTGCAGGACTCTCAAGAAGTCTAGGGTGTAGCCAGATGGGAGGATAAAAAGCTTTCTTGCCTTTTTGGTCTGTCTTCATACCCATAGTCAGTTTTTTCTTTTCTCTTTCACTATAAATACTTTTTATTGGGGGGGCGGGGAGGGGGCTCTTTTCTGGTAGCCTGCAGAAGAGTGATCTCTGGGCAACAGATATTCCAGGATAGCCCATTCTACAAAAAAAGGGACCTAACAGGACCTAACATCTCTTTCACAACCCAAAGTGTAGGCCACTCAGAGATGTCAGAGATTTCCTTGCTTCAGCTGTGGGGTCTGGTATAAGAGAAATAGAACTGGGGCTTGCAGGGATACAGGTTTGTTCTATGGCAACCTCAGCCTTTTCCTTAGGTAAATAGTGGGACAGCTGGGAGAAACTTGGGGTTCTGGGGCTGTCCATAGATGGGTCTGCAATGCTTACCATTAACAAAATTTGTAAGATATAACATTATATAAGTAAAATTACATTCATCCAAAATATTGTTAAGTACACCATATTTAGTAGCATACCTCATGCAGCTTTTCCCCAAAAATCAGTCCTTCAAAATTGGGATGCATGATTTAGGTGGAGTAATAGAAGACTAGAAGCAGGAAGACAATGCTTCAAGATGGCTGACATGCTTCTTCCTCTGATAACCTTAGAGAGGAAGGAGGGGGAATTCACTCTTCAGGATTAGAGCTACAGTATTAACCTTCTCACAGCCTCAAGCACGATAGTCAGGATCCTTTACAGTAAGCATTCAGCCATGACTGGAAATCTTTTTTTATAATTCATTCTGCCTTTCAAAGATAAAGGTGCTTGTCTTGTTTGGGGAGTGAGAAGTGTGTGAGAAAATACAGTATTTGAAAATATTTTCTCCTTCTCTTTTTATACTTGTCTCTCTCAACTTCATGAATACAGATTTACTGTCCTTTGAATATTCCCAGTGTTCTAGTAGTAAAGTATGTTACCCGGCTTGACAAATCTTAATTCAGAACAGGTAGCAAATGCATGCAAAAGAGCATAATTTGAGGATTTGAGGTAATATTCAAATATTCAATAATCAAAAAAGTTCTATGTACATCCAAAACCAATTAAGAATGAAATCAGTCACAGTGTTGATTAGACAGCTCCATTTTGGACAACAAATGCCCTTGGAACCTACACTGGGGTTTATATGTATGTTTAGATGTGATTCAAGTGGAGTGTTTAGATACACTGTGGCAGGGCACCTGCAGTGCCTGCCGCTTTAAGGTTTCAAGTTGGCAGTCAAGCACCAGTGAAGCAGGTGGGTGCTAGCCTTATCAAGGCTAGCACATGACCCTAGGAGGACCCTGGGATTGGCTGAGGGGGTGGAGCAGCCTCCATTTTAACCCAGGCCCTCAAAAAGAGAAGTAGTAGTCTGAGCTGAGCAGACATCAGGCTGAGCAGCTTTTGGAACATCTTGGAGGTAAGGGCAGGAGCTATGGGGATAGTTTGAAGGCTCCTGGTCCTAGGTATGACCTAAAACTGCACCCTGCCAGGAAAGGATGGCCTGGTGGGACTCCCTGTGGTGAGGGAGTCCCCAAGAAATGCCAGGCCAGTTACCTCCCAAGTGAAGGGCAAGGAGGGGCTCCTGAAAACCCTATCCCCTGCCTATGGGTGGGTTACAATACAGGAGGAGAGTGGGGCCAGGCAAGCACAGAGTCAGGGCTGCCTGAGCCCAGTGTAGGGGGCCAGGCACAGCAGCAGCTACCTGAATACATGGGATGGAAGATCCCAGTGGCCTCTGTGAGGGGGCAGAGACAGAGTGTGGCCCTAGTGAAGGTGTGGAGCAGCCCAGAGAGAGGGCTGGAGAATAGAGTGACCCAATTGAGGGGCTGTGAGATGAGTGGCCCTGGTGAGAGGGCAGAATTACCTAATAGACAATGCACAATTAGCAAATGAAAAAACAGAATTACTGGATAAGAGAATGCTTGATTACTGGATGTGACAAGGCATTGGTAAAGGCCCAGTATGTGCCCCAGGTTGGAGGCTGGGTGCTAGGCCGAATATGTAAGACCTGGTGTGTGCACCAGAAGGGAGGCCAGATGCTAGGCCTAGAAACATCTGCGAGGCATGGGACACGTGAAAGGGAAGGTCGGAGTACATACTAAGTAAGGCTCTTAGCATCAGGTGGGTGAGCAATAGGCAGCCTCCCATCTTATAAACAGCAATCTTATTTCCATCAAGGTGTGGCAGAGGAGCAAAGCAGAGATTTTGCCCTGAACAGGTGGTGAGCTGGCACTGAGACCCAAACTTAAAAGGCCAGCCTGTTACGTACACCATAGCACAACTCCTGCCACAGCTCCTTTACTATTCAAGTTTGTACTGGGAGGAGCCTAGGTCCCAAAAAAGACCTCCACTAATACCAGAAAAAGCTTAACTTGTCTCAACTATATTGATACAAATGGCAGAGGCAACCACCCTTTTTTCAATTGCCTAGTTGTTAAAGTACTTTCCCAAAATCTTGAAGACTTAGATTCTAGAACTGTACCCCACAGGGATATGAATCCATGTCTCTCACTGCCAGGAAAATGCCCCAACTATAAAGCTATGGACCAGGATAGAAGAGATCACCTGTAGCCCTCCAGTTAGACTGGGATACTGTGCAGGAGTCATGGGATCAGAACAAGAAAGAGGGAGTCTGTCTTCATTGGTGTTCCTCTTGGAAAGGAAAGCCTTGCATTTTGGGTCTTGTGGCCTGAATTATTAAAAAAGGCTGTAGTATAAAATGTATAAAATAGAAACTCATCAAAGCTGAAGCGGGCAGGTCTGGAGCAGCTGCTGCAGGGGCCCTGACACCTTATTCAGGGCAGGCTAGGGCCATGTGCTCACTCTGGGGCTTAGGCCCTGCCCACATGGGTCCCAGTTATTCTCCATGGGTCCAGGACATGGTGGAACTGAGGGTCCTGCTATAGGCCAGACAAAATCCCCCCACTGGCTGGATCCATCCTGCAGGACACATTTTGCCCACCCCTGTGTTAGACAGTCACTGGTTAAAAATAAAAAATGGGCTAGACAGTAGAGATGGAATCCAAAACTCCCCTCTCCTACAGGAATACTATGAGCTCTAGGCTAACAAGGCAGTCCCATATGTCTGTTATTCTGGTGCTAAGACTCCTGCCTCCTCATCAGGAGGTATGGTGAATGGTATAGCCTGGTGCTTTTTCCAAGATGTGGAAAATGTGGGCCCCTCAAGCTCAATAGAATGAGTCGCCTCCCATTTCCTGGGCATGTGCTAGGCAGCTGGGGAAAAGGTCAGTGTTACCAATGCCTAAAGCACCTATACCAAAATGTATACATCCAAAATCTTTCCCTCAACTGTAAATTAGGTCCCAGACACCTAATTTAGTCCAATTGAATCGCCCTCTGGAACAAGGAGCCTAATACCACATTTACTTGAATCTAAGATGAGGGTTTTTGAGCCAGACAGAATGAGAGAAAAAAAGCCCTTCATCTTATATTTACATACAAAGCCAGAGGGGGGTGGGAGGGGCATGTGGCTGCTGTGGTTCTGACTCTGGCCTTGAGCCTAGGTCAGGGCCAGAGTCGGACTCACAGCAGCCTCCTGTCCCTGCCCACTCCATTTGCACTCTGAATCTTCTGTTCCCTCCCCCACTCCCCTGCCCCATGCCCTCTTTTGCTCCTTAGTGTCAGATGCAACTTGGCTCCAGCTCAACCTGGATTCCCTCCTGGGCATAAGTACAGGGAAAACCCATCCCCTGCCCAGCCAATCAGCAGCGCTGATGCTACTGCAAGGCCCAGCAGGGGTTGCACTTCCTCGTGCTGCACTCTGTGACCGAGGAGTGAACATAGTCCAAGCAGCATCTGACAGTAAGGGGATTGGGGGGAAGGGAAGGGATTGTGGGGAATAGAGTGGGCAGAGACTGTGAGGATCTGGGGTGGAGGGGTGCAGGTGGGGGGAGGGCAGGAAT
>NW_005842007.1:1599833-1601795 GCF_000455745.1 Alligator sinensis
GGGGTGGGGGTAAGGGGGCCATCTCACCTACCCCCCACCTCAGCTACTGCTTTCCTTGCTGTAGCAGTTGGGTGGGGGGGAGAAGGGATGACAAATGTATAAATGTTCCATATAAATATTAGGGGTTAATTTATAAATAAATAAATAATGCAATTTATAAATGTTCCATATATAGAATCTAATTATTAGAGGTCATCTTAAATTCAGGTTTATCTTAGCTTCAAGCCAATATGGTATTTAGGCCTTGCAATGTGTAAATACGGGTCTAAGCAACCACACTGATTCTCACTCAAGGTCGATTTTCTTATTAGAGTTGATTCCCACAATTCAGCCTTTTATGTCCTGCACTACATATAAATCAGTGGTGTAGCAATGCAGCCAGGAGACCAGAGAACAGCAGCAGCAGTGCCTTCTTGAGCTGCCATGCCACTAGCAACAACAACGTGGCAGCTTTTTTAATTTTGCCCCTCCCCTCAAGTTGGGGGCTGGGGTGGTTGCCGCAGTTGTGCCATCCTAGTTATGCCAGTGGTATTAATGATCTAAACACAGATACTGAATAAACTTAGCCAGAGAGCCCTGGATTGTTTAACAATGTCACTAGGCAATTTGAAAAACAATCAGCTCTTAATGTTGCTTCCATTTTTTCTTTTCTTCTATTTGTTATTAAAGATCTTTTAACCTAATTACTCTCTCAAAGTTATTAAATTTTCTCACTTTCTAAGTGTCTCTTTAAGACATTACTATTTCAAATGTTTATTGTTGGACTTATAAACTATAAGAAACCTAAATACACAGTAAAAACTAGACAACAAACATAGGCACCAAGATTGCGATAACTAAGAGTCAATTAGCAAAAGCTGCCATGATAGGAATGGTGATAACTAGAGGCTATAAAAGGATACAATATATAGCATACCACAACAAGGTACAGCAAAATTATTAGAAAGGATCTCCAGCAGGCAGTGCGCTTCAGACATACCTGAGCCACAGTTCCTCAGCTGTTTCCTGTTTGTTCCTGGGACTAATTATTTTTTCCATTTGTCTATAACATTACTAGATTGTGACTCTCCCCATTGTAGGAGAACTCTGCAACCTTCAAGATGGAAAAGGTAAATAGAGTCTCTTATCTACCCATTCTTTCTGTGGAGAAGATGAGCAATTGTTGTACCTGCAGACTCGTACCTAGGGTCCAGGTTACAGGGAGTTCTTATTCCTCTGGCCTACTCACACAGACATCTTGTCCAAGTCAGTCTAGCCTTCTAGTGATGTTGATAGAAATCATCTGGCCAACAATTGAATGTGTGATTTTAATTTGAGAAGGTTACGTGTTGCTTCAGGTCATTTGTCAAAGATATTTTATTTCTGGGACAGTGTAAGGCTCTAAGTTACTAATAACACAATGAATCCTTTCCTATTACTTCTTCCTTCTATAAGCTTTTATTATTGTTTTGTATGGACCACATGGGACTAAATTCTAAAATTTATAGATCTTGTATTTATAGCACACGTCAGTGAACAAGCATCAGGAAACATCAATTTTATGGGAGAATTAAATGAAGTTGTTATAGTAAAATTTATTGTATAATCCACAAAAGCTCCATAGACTTCTAAAGGTTAGACCACCAAGTAATAAAGAGAGAGCATCACAATCATAATCTCAATAAGCAGTATAACATGACTATAAAATAAGAATGGACAGAAAGTGACAGAAATATTATATAGCTATGCCTAATACAATTTATAGTTCTACAGGCTCTGTCTATGAATTTGAGATAAGATTACTGAATTAGAGGCTGCCAGAAGTAAGTTTTAAAGCTGATTTGTTTTACTATTATTTATAAAAGAGATCATTTGGAAATATGCTACCAATCCACATGATCTTTACAAAAGAAAATTCTGTATCTGATACTCCAAAGAGCTACTTCAGCCAAATATAATGAACATAAAACTCCAACACTTCCT
>NW_005842007.1:1601826-1605431 GCF_000455745.1 Alligator sinensis
AAACTTTCTCTGTTTCCAAATAGCCTGCACATCATTCTCTATTTACCATGAAACTATCATCTTTAATACTAGATGTAAAATAATCATTGGAACATAATAGGTAATTTGTGGCAGGGAGGGGGATGTAGCATTCTATGTAAAAATATTAAATTTCCTCCTTTGATTGAGTGAAAACAACCACCTGAGTAGTCAGTGGAATCTTTAGAATTTATAGACTAATGAATACTTCCCTATACCACAAGAGTGAATACTGGAACAACATTCATCAGTCATATAGCTATAACATCAGTAGAATGAGTCCCTCCACCACAGCTCTACTGTGTCCTATGTCCACATAACAACAATATCAGTGAGGCACATGCTCCAAAACCTTGCAGTGGTGGAGAGGCTTGTGTTTCCCAGTGATCCTCAGAGTTATGTCGCCCAGACTGTCACACTCCTGGCAGTGTCACCCATGGTGAGTAGGCCTGAGGGGAAGTTCCAGAAAAACTAAGGTCCAATACCCAAAGTCCACAATGTTGGATCAGATGGAAAATTTCAGGCTCTCAATGGCTGTAAAGATGGAAGAAGGCTGCAGCAAAATGGAGGCCTCCTGTCATTCAGGATTCTCCCTTGCCACTGGGCTCAGATCTCCACCTTGTCAAGACTGTGTGGTTGCTGTTTCCATGCATGAGCTTCCTCATGTTAACCAAATTCACACACAAGCTTCTACCATGGTAAACAACGTGCTTTCTTGTACCAGCCTCCAAAGTCCTGTGGTGATGAATGAGTGGTGATGGAGACAGGACTAGTGAATCTATCAGTCTCCAGCCACAAATCTGTACACAGGCAGCAGTAGCCTGATGGTCATCTTCCACCAAGGTTGAGACTGGGTTGCAGTTTGGCAGCTGCTACAATGACTGAGCAGTCCTGTTCAAGATCCCCTCTGCTCACCCTACATGGGGATGGGGCTTGAAAAGGTCCCCTAAGCATAAGCTGTTTTATCAGTTCCTGGCACCCAGTGAAATCGCTCTCTCTGCAGTCAAAAATATCATTAGACAATGTGTGGAGCTTGCACCCCTCTCGCCGCCCGGCCTATCGGGGTGTGGCCCCTCCCCTCAATTTGCCTGCCATGACTTTGATGTTAAATGCACTTTAAGAGGGGTCTGCAGTGGAGATCTTTCTCGGGTGGGCTTCCCAATAGATGGCGGTACTTATGATCGTCTGACGTGATGTTCCACGGGGCTCCGCCTCCCCTACACCCTGTCCACTCGCCAACCAGTTGGTTACGTGTTAATGATGTTTTCTGGCCCTGTATGATGGCCGCAGACCAGTCTACTGGGTTCCACTCACTATTTCTCCCCTCTTGGGGTAGTTTTCTTTTTCATAGAAAATATTCCTCTGAGTAAGAAGGGGCTGCAGGGCTGCCTTCCTTATCCAAGCCCCCTCTCAGGTTCTCAGGTGCCTCCTCTTCCCTACCATAGGCAGGGAGCTCCCCTGCCTCCTTGGTGTAAGCCTCTTCAGGTGGCTGTGCAGGTGCTCCTGCTCTGAGCCCTGCTTTGCCTCCTGCAGGAGGCTTAAAGCCTTTCCCTATGCTCCCTGCTTGAGCCTCGCAGGCTGGGTTACCTCCTCCCTGTGCCAGAGCCCACCTCATGAGTTGCCAGCCCATGCTCTCTCTCTCTGGCTCTCCCCCCATCTCCACTCCAGTGGGGCTTTTAAACCTTCCTGCAGTGGCCGGTACAGCCGCTGGGATTGGCTCAGCTGTTCCCCGCACTGGAAACAGCTGATGAAACAGCCGGCGTAATGCCAGTTTGCATGGCTGCAGCCGCAGGTGTGGCTCCTGCTCCAGCTGCTCTGTGGGAGATACGTTAGCCCCTCTGGGGACTTGCTCTCAGGGTCTGGGGTCTGTGGGGTCTACTCTCTCCCCCTCGAGAGCCTGTGGGCGTACCTCGCCGCCATACAATGATTTTTGCACAATAGAATGTTCAGACCTCGATGGATAACCAAGGCAATGAAGAACTGCTGTCATCTCCAGGGAACTAGCAAGATGCCACATTGATATTTCAGCTCTGAGATGACCGGCATTGAGTCAGTGATCCTCAAGCACCAGTTTTACTGTATCTGATGCAGATGCCTGACTCCTGACTCCCAAACAAGTACTCTATTCCTTTCTTAGTAACAGCTTGAGATTTCATCATGGCCAGTTTATTTGAAGGCATACCTCAAGAAAATGGATGCCAGTGTCAAGACTTGGGAGAAGCTGGCTTCTGGCTGACTCCAATAGTGCTGCAACTTCAACCAAGTGGCTGCCCACTTCTGGGTAAAGTGTCTTTTCCTCAAAGCATTAAATAAATAGAGGAGGAAGGAAAAGGAGCAAATTCTGGTCTACAACCTGCCCTCCATTGCAGAAAGACCTGCAACATCTGTGGATGGGTCTGCGGCTCACAGATTGGAATCTTAAGTCACCTCAAGACCCATTAATGAGCCATGGTAGAGATCAGCCCCTAACTGAGGGATTGCTGATGATGATACTGATCCTTGCTCACCATGCCCTTATCTGTGAAATGGCACAACAGCATCAACTCATCCACTCTTTCAGGTGCTTTATCTGGAAGGAGCACATAGATTTGTATGACACTGATGCATTCCAAAATAGAAGGGCTTCAACAAAAATGAGGTTTGGGGTGCTTCACGTATACCTTTGTTAACCTAGGGGAATACTTACCCTGCAATCACCATATACACTCCAGTATAGCACTGATACACATGAGCTCACTTTAAACCAGTTCATTCAAGTACTAGTAGCAATCTAGTCACAGCAGCACACAGCTCAGCACCAACCTTTCTATCCATCCTGCTTCTCATGTAGATTTTGCAGCTTGTGCTGAGCTCTGTGCTGCTGTGGCTAGACTGCTACTCTAACCCAAGCTAGCTACTTTGGGCAGATCTACTTTACATTTGCAGATACAATAGAAACTTAAACCACCTTTTATTCTTGACTTATTTCAGGCCACCTTCAGTTCTTACTGATGTCACTGGGATTTTTCAGCTTCTGCTGTACTTGTGGATGAAAGTGAAGGCTGTAAAGAGCTTCTACATAGTTTAACATGCAGCACATGGTGACAAGCGTATAACAGCACCATGTTTCCCAGAATCAGATTCTGGTCAACAGGCTGATCTAGCAACTCCAGGAACTGCCTCTCTTGATGAAAGACCGATGTAGCAGGCTCACTTTTCAGAGTTTGGGTTGAGTCCCAGGCTTGAGATCCTGCTGTTTTGATTGGTAGAGCCCATCCACCAATCAGGAGGCAGTAGGAGAAAACATCACACCCCTTTTCTGAGGGGAGAAGGAGAAGAGCTCCCTCAGACCTGATTGAAGACTAAACTGTCAGGTATGGAAGACTTCAGGGGTAGAGCCCTGGAGCATATAAAAGGAGCTGTGTGCCCAGCAAGAGGGCAGATGTAGTGAGGGACTCAAGAAGAGCGGAGCCAAGAAAAGCTGGGGAGCTCTCCCTCAGTGGGCAATAGGTCCAAGGCTCCTGAAGCTACCACTGGAGGAGCAGCCTTGGGAGTGGTGCAAGACCGCTCGGGCTGTTGATGGCACACAGGGATGGTGTGCAACGACC
>NW_005842007.1:1605601-1611615 GCF_000455745.1 Alligator sinensis
CCGGGGCGCAGGGCTATGCTCAGGCCCGAGCCTTGGGAGCCAGGGAGCAGCAGAGGCTGCTTGGGTTAGCCACCCAATGTGAGGACAGCTGGCCAGAGCCTGAAGGGCCCAGCCTACACTGAGAGCCCTCAGTTTCGAGTCAGGGCACAAGGAAATAGTAGCGCTGCAGCGTGAGGCCCAGCACCCAGGCACCAGCAGCAGTAGTGCAGCAGCTGAGAGGAGGTGAGCCCTCAGTGCCCAGAGGGGGCACAGGGTGGAGAGGAGCCCAGCAGTGCAGGAGAGGCCTGGAGAGGCACTGCAGCAGAGGAGACCCCATCGAGCTGTGCAAAAATGTTTGGGGTGGGCAAACCCAGAGAAGGGGCTGGGTGAGCATCCCCCTGCCTAGTCAAGACACTAAGGGGAGGGGCCCCTGGTGCGTCCTGGACACCCCCCAGGGACCCGATTGGAAGGAGGACTATTTCTTGCCATGCATCAGGGACTATATTAAGGAAATAGATGTTATTAAAATTGTTCATGTTTGCGCCTTATGTTTTGTAATTGAAATGTTGTATTGTGATTTTGTAAATAGTGTTATTTAGGGTTTGACCTTGGTTATTGGTTACTGTTCTCTGTGTAAATATACATATATATGATATTTAGTTTTATGTTTATGTATATTATAACTTAATAAATTGTAGATAGTTAAGAACTTTGGGCTTGGGCTAACTCTATAGAGGATAGAGGTATCTGCTTGAAATTCCAGCATCCCTCTCACAGCACCCCCTCCTGCCTACCCATCCTATTCAATTGAGAATAGGACGCACACCCTTGGGTGTACCAGAGTTACACTGAAATTTGCTAAGCATTATCCAGGATTTTCATGGTGGCTACCTTATACAGATGCAGATACAGGATTTGGCAAAGGGAACATGTGGGAACAGCCACCCATACTGCAGTGTAGCTAGACCACTGTTCCCAGTTTCCTTTCCCTCACTCCCCACTGTGCCTGGACCCTCTTGGGATTTTTTTTTAAAGTCCCCAGAGTAGGTAAGAACCCCTGCTTCCTCTTTGCTCAGAGGTACATCCCTTTTCTTTCCCCTTCCTTCCCTCCCTCTGCTGCTGCTGCTACTACCTTTACAGCTCTCTAGGGGCAGAGGAAGGTTTAAAGTCCCTCCTGCCTGAGCAAGCCAAACTACAAAGTGGCTGGCTCATATGGAACAGGGCAGCAGTAGCAGTGGGAATAGGTGTGGACCACCCTACCCAGAAGCAGGTGTGGGAAGAGGAAACACCCTCCCCCCCCCCGCCCCTTCCCCTTGCTTCTGCTGCTGTCACTGTTCTCAGTTGAGCTCACTCCTGGAGCGCAGAACTGGCCTTGAAGCTTCCCCCACCCCAGGACAGTGGGGGAAGAAGTAGCAGCAGGTGGGAGAAAGAGGAAGTGGGGAGAGGAGGAGATATGCCTTGGAGCAGTTGGTGGGGAAGGGAGAGGACAGGACAGGAGTAGGGATGGGAGGGGACATGCCTCAGAGCAGGAAGGGGAAGGAGGAGGATTCTTATGTATTTTGGAGACTTTAAAAATTCCCCAGAGGCTTCTGGGGTGTGAACAATCCAAAAGGAGGGTGAAGCTACACCACTGCACCCCCTCTGGATTCACCTGACCTCCTAATACTGGAAATGTCATTCTTCCATGAATCATCTACCTTCTACAGGGAAAAAAAAAAATACTGAGCACTTTCAATCACACTTGCTGCTGTGAGGGATGAAATTGCTGTCTACCTTGCTAGACCAAACTTGAAGATAAGCAACATGGATTTATCCCCTCATTACTCAGAGATGATGTAGGCATTCTCATGTCATAAGAGGATAACCATGGTCCCTGGACACTTGTGCATGGCTGACCCCAATATGAAGCCAGGTAGCATATGACCCCTGGTGCACAGCGTCTTATCTCTGAAATGTTGCAACTCACATAAAAGGCTTCTATCTATTGACTCTGTAGGGCCTGCATCTGAAACGAACTAGCGGCCCACATACAAGAGGCTGGCAGACGTGACCAGCTTGAGCAGTTCCAGGGCCAGGTGGGTGTCAGTGGACAGGGCTGAATGCATGCCAGTGTCGTGGTGCTCCAGGTGGGGCCAGAGCTGGCAGACCAGTTCAGTGAAGGTGGCCCGGGACAGCTGAAAGACATCAACCCACTACTCATTGTCCCAGTCCTGTTGCACCAGCACTGCCACCAGTCTGGGCTGGTGCAGAGGCCCAGAGACAGTAGGACTGGAAGCCCAGGAGGGTGACGGTGGCCCTAGCAATGGCCTCTTGGAGCCCCTCATCAGTATTGCTGGTGGCAGCAGTGGCACAATGGCAGGGACCTTGAAAGGGTGCACAGTGGTCAGACAAGCCATTGCTGCATGTGGGGGAGGCAGGTGGAGAGAGATGGCCATTGGCCAGGCAACGATGAGTGCAGTGGGACAGCAGGGTGATCAGGGTGGCCAGTAGGATGGAGAGACCCTGTTCCTTGCTAGCCTAGCAGGGCCAGGGTCTGAGGCAGCCATAGCTCAGGAACACAGAGAGGCAACAAACACAGCTGCCATATGCTGCCTCTGCACATGTCAGGTTGCTCCAACGAGCACAGAAACTGGCTGCCCAGAGAGCACAGAGTGGGGTTGTATTTTAAAGATGGCTGCCAGTGCTAGCAGCTGGGGCCAAGGGCTGGAGCTCCCCGCAGTGGCCACAGTAACACATGGCAGGGCTGGAGGGGCCTGGCACCAAATTTAGTGCCAGGTCCCTGCACATTTAGATACCTACCCAAAATCACTTATTGCGCAGTAGCTTACTGAACACTAAATCTAGTCATGACTAAATGCACGTGTATACATGCCCCTTATGTCTCACTAGCTTTTTTTCTTTTAGTTCCCTCATTTTCCCTCTTTTTTCCATCTCATATAGAATGGAAATATGAAACTTTCATGGATTGTGAATTGATTATATTGAGTGAAGTTTCTATCTGTAGGCTTTATCCAACCTGAACTTTTAATAAAAAATATATGTTCACTCATATGTTCACTAAGAAAAAGGTTAAAAATCCTTTCTAAAGTCCTGAAGAACTAATCAGAATTACTGCACTGAAGTCAGTAATTAATATAATGTAACAATAGCAAACATATAATATATAATAAATTATTTAAACATGCATAACCTCTTGAGACATAATATAGAAAAGCAGAGGCTTATCAAAGCAAACTTGAACTGATTTGTTGCTTTCTACGGTTGGTGTTGAGCTATCGCACTAATAAGCACACTGGTGATATATAGCTAGAGAGAGAAGACATAACCCTAGCAGATACAGAGCACCTTCCACTCCTGCTAATAGGCCTTAAGAGTGTTGAGCACTCTGCAGGATCAGCCATAAAAGGGCAATCTCCAATGGGAAAAGGCTCAGTAGGTTAGGGGTCTTTTTTTCCCCTTAGCCTGTTTCAATTAAATATTCATAGCCTTAACAGAGAGATTTTCAGATATTTCTGGTGAAGACGTTCAGAATATATTGATGTGATGTTCCAGAATATGTCAGGATTTATAGTATGTCTCAAGGTACATATTATAGAATCTGCTCTTCTTGAATAAATATTGATAATTGCATCAACAGAAGTCAGGATCTGCTAAATGTGGCTATAAGCCCACAATAATAGTATCCCTTCTAGCATCCTGCAAAATGTATGAAGACTATGAAAGAAAATAATTTAGTAAAATAAAATCATGGGTCATTAAATTTTAAGCAATATCAGTAAGCCAAGTATTAGAACCATGAAAAGCTTACTAGTAGTTGCTAGAGAGCAGTTTGGTGTTGGATACAACTAAATCAAATGTAGGCAGGATTTAGGTTCCTAAATTCCAAGGAATTACCTAGTTTGGCCTGCTGCACCAGCCAAAGTACAGGAAACCCTCACAATTCACAGGTTCAGCATTCGCAGTTTCAAATATTCACAAATAATGAACCTGCACCTTAAATACACTTAAAGGAGCTCCTTGGGAGCTCCATGCTTGCTGCTGCCATGCTCCCACCACTGCCACCGTGCTCCCACCGCTGCGCTTCCACCACCACCAGCGTATCCCTTGCGAATGGTGAGGGTCTTCTGTGCTCAGTAGGGTTCCTAAGTTTAGGAATTGCTTCCTTCCTTGACTGTAAAGTTCCCTAGGCACCTACACTTGACCACGCTCAGAAGCAACCCACTTGGAACACTTCTGTCCCAAATTCCCACCCAGGCTTTGCTGAAATCCCTTTTAGTGCTAGGGAAGGTGTACTGCTCTCTAGAGCAGTGGTTCCCAACCTTTTTTGCCATGACTTCCTGCTGGGAGTGGAGTGTGGGGGCTGGGGTGGGGAAGCAACCCAAGGTTGGGAACCACTGCTCTAGAGGGACCTCATTCACTAAACATCCTTGCAGCAGGCCTAAGTCACATCAGTTGTATTGTGTTCAGCCCAAACATACGGCTTGCTTTCTTTTCCACGCTAGCCTAGTGGTTAGCCCACTCACAAAGGAAGTGTAAAACCTGTATTCTAAGCCTTGCTAACCTCACAAGTGTCTCAATCAATATCTCCCACTTTCTGGAACAATGCCCTGACCATTTGGTCATAAAACCAATTAGGTGAAGGCACTTCCAACCATTCTGTTGACTCTGATCCCCACTTGTGGCCAAGAGTGGAAGAGCCATGGGTCCATAAGGAGAGAACATACCTCTGAAGTCTAGTAAGTATGGCAGTCTTGGGAGGTGAGTGGGAAGGGAAGTTCTAGATTCCAGTTTCTGCTCTCAAGAGTCATTGGTTTAAAAAGCAGTGGTCTCAGAGACTTCAGTCCAGGACTCTTCACTCTCAGGAGAGTCCTGTAATCATTATGGCCCCTTTTGACCTCAGGACCGTTTTTTTCTTTTTGGTACTTACCTCTCCACATTCTCTGTATAGATCACCTAGGTGCCTCAACCCGATCATATTGAATGGTCTGAGGTGCCTAGATCTCAAATGCTCAGAGACCAAAAATTGGCACCTCTGAAATGAGGCTAGATTCAGTCCTAGGGGAATAAACTGCATTCATTAAAAATAATATTTTCTTTCCATTGTGTTACTGTTATCATCAGAACTGCTATGAACTATGAACCAATATCAGATCTGAATAGGTTTTATTCAAGCTATTTACATCCTAGCCTACTTTTCAAAGGGCTGAGAGAGATACAGCTACATGTCCCAATTACTGGAAGTTATGCTAGATATATATGGTCTCCGAATTTTTTTTTAATAAAAGTTCTTTAAAACTCAGTTACTAGGTGGCAAGATTTAGAAATACAATTTACTATTTTATTATTACTGAAGACAAAATGACATAGTCACTTCCCTTAATTCATCCCAGAGCAGCAAAAAGGGGGAAAAAAAACCCTCTGAAATGTGCCTAGCAATAGTGCCAGAAGCAGGAAGCACACTTTCAGGCCTGGCACTATAGGACCCCTGAAAAAGCATCTGTCTATTTAACTATGTGTTTGTATGGCATCCATCATGCTGTTATATCAGCATGGCATTACCTTACTTCCTCTAGTTATGTTGCTGGGAGGTGAGGGAGGAAACACAACACCTGCATGTTGACTCACTGGCTCCAGTCAATACAATGTAATAATCTCATCAAGCTGTTGCATTGTGCTTTTCATTCATAGAATCGCTTTAATGAGGAACATGTTTCACAAATAAAAATCTTAATTTTCTATATAGGGACCTAAGGCCACAAGAGCCCAAATGACTTACTTGCCCAAGGTCACAAAGAGCCTGTCAGGAACACAGCCCAGGTTTCTATGCATCATAAAAGGCTGCCAGGCAGGGGTGACATGTAGGGGGTGCACATGGGTGCACATGCACCCCCTGAGCATGACGGTGAACCCCCTAAAAAAAGGTGCTAATGACACTGTCAGCAGCACCTGCATAGATTCATAGATTCATAGATGTTAGGGTCGGAAGGGACCTCAACAGATCATCGAGTCCGACCCCCTGCATAGGCAGGAAAGAG